>NC_071103.1:8132500-8462500 GCF_024256425.1 Clarias gariepinus | reverse complement strand
ACTGCTAATTTAAAAGATTGAGTAAGTGAGAAATTAATTATTCTCAACAGGGGTTCTGTTATTGCTGGTACTATCTGTTTAAGAAAAATGTGTTGGTACAGGATCTAATATACAGGTTGATGAATTTGCAGAGGAGATGAGTGAAATTAGTTCATTCTCATCAAGGGGAGTAAAGTATTCTAAGTTCCGATCTGACGGTAAGTTTAACATCTGCATCAATTGCATTGTCCAGTTTCAAAGCCTTAATTTTATGCCTGATATTTACAATTTTACTATTTAAAAAGTTCATAAAGTCCTCACTATTGCACAATGTTGTTGTGGAGATTTCTGAAGTGGTCTTATTTCTAGTTAATTTACCTACAGTATTAAGTAAAATTCTAGGATTATTTCAGTTATTTTCTATAAGAATGGAGAGATATGTTGATCTAGCTACACCAAGAACTTTTCTACAGTTTAGAATGCTCTCCTTCCATGCTATTTCAAATACTAACAATTTAGTTTGGCGCCATTTACGTTCTAATTTCCGAGCTGTCTGTTTTAAAGTGCGTGTGTGGTCGTTATACCAGGGGGCAAGTTTCTTATCTCTAATAATTTTTCTTTTAACTGGAGCTACATTATCAAAGGTATAACGGAACATTGACTCTAAATATTCAGATCAGCCAAGTAAAGAGTGCTTAAAGCTTACAGAAACTTTAACAAGCTTGGCTAACTGAAAGGTTTTCAATCAACAGTAAAAAGGATTATAAAACAATTAAAATAGCACTAAAATATCCACAGCAGCAGTGGATTATCACCAGCAATCAGCAGATGCATGTGGTTAAGAACAATATCTGACACAGCAGCACAACCTTCAGGGAACCCACCTTTTTTTTTCTTTTTTTTTTTTCTACTTGAAAAGTAGAAGAACCTGTTTGGAGACCTTGATAATAATCTGTCATAACTCAAATGCCAGTCAAAGTATGGCAAACCAGATTAACCACTCACTCTAAAAAATGTATACTGTAAGAAGATCAACAGCACACTCGGCTGGGTCTACTTTAATATCACACACATTTTCTTGGGAAATATGTGTTCTCTCAAACTGCAAGACCCAACAGTGGATTGTGAGGACAGCCAAGAACACGCACACACGCGCACACATACACACACACACACAGATGAACACTATATTGCAGACCAACTTGCACAATTGGAGTTTTTTGGTATAAGAACTACTGCTGCTATTTGCACAATAACCTTTTTTTTGCTGCTATTACAACACAAAATGTTTACTGCATTTATCATTTATCATGGAAAATTTATTTGCAATACCTCAATTCATCTCTGTGTACTGGTCAGTGCTACATTGTCGTAGTGTATTGCATTGTGTCGTGTTGGCACATTTGCACAAGTGCATTTTATGTAGTTTTTTTTTGTCTTTTTGTATAGTTCATAGCTAGTTTTGTTAATTTATGGTGTTAATTTGTTGTCTTAGCTAGTTTTGTTAATTTATGGTGTATATAGCTCCTTGGTCCTGGATAATTGTTGTTTTGTCTTAATGTTTACTGAAATATATATGATTTAACTGTGTATGGTTAAAAACCTACTCTACATCACGTCAGTTGCGAAAGGGATAAAATTGAAAGAAAAAACAACAATTTGCTGGCCTTTCATTTTCAGGAATTTCCCAAAAAGATTTAGTCATTTCAGACATGGCTGAAAAAAATAGTGTGTTTCAATAGCAAAGTTTTATTTCTTTTTCTGTTTCCTTTTTCTATGTTTTACATGTGTGGACAATAATCACAACAAATATTTTATGTTAATTTATGTATATATACTGTATAAATACATAAATTCTTAAAATTAGAAATTACTGTACATAATTGCTAAAAATGAGAACTTAAAGACAAGACAGATTAACTGGCAGAACCTCCATGACATCCACAGGATGTATAGACGTCATTTAAGGGATGCTAGCAAAAAGTTGAAACATCATCTTAGACCAACTTGACTTAATTTGGTCTTAAAAAGGATTGGCTGTAGTTTGGGAGATTACAACCAAATAGAGAAAGGTTTAATATAAGTTAGAATTACCCAGTTAGAAAAAGCTAATTTAACAGGTATTAGAGCCTGTGTTTTGTCTTTAAGCCTGTGTCTCGCCATAGTGCCTCGGTGTTGTCTAATGCCGGTTATAATAATGTTAATGTGTTCATTTTGTTTCTTTATGTTTCATGTGTTATATTATTAAAATATTTGGTTGGTTAAAACGTCCCTCTGCACCTATACCTGCCTTTTATGCCCATGGCAACACCAGCAGCCAGTACCACCCATTCGTGACAGCCCATTCGTGTAAGAAATGACTAATGTTTTGGGGGAAATGCCTGAAAATGAGCCATGCCTCACAACAGTTGAGAGACACTAAGTGGTATTTTATTCCACATCCACTTCAGGGAAAATGGAAAGTTACTAAACCCTGATGGAAAGTCATCATTTGTCATTAATGGCATCATACAGTATTTGCGTAGTGACTTTTAGCCATTAGTCATTTGGTGTTTTTTTCACACAGGCAGGGGGGCGGGGGGGGGGGGGGGTGGATTGGCGGACATAACTGCATTCAGTTAGATTCAGTTAGAGGTTATTTTGGCATTCACACATTTTCATATGACTTAATTTTAACCAAATGCTATTAACATATACTGGCACTGTTTATACTCAACCCCTATACAGCTTGGACTAAATGATTAAAGTGGTAAAAGAGGAATGAAATGAAACTGTAAAATTGAAATTGCATGTGCTGGATAATGCACAGTATGATTTTAAGCTAACCTTACCAATGCATGTATTCTTATTACATAAAATGTATGTTTGGATGATTTTAAAACTACCAAAATCTCGCCTGGAATATATATTATACTCAGCAAAACTGTGTTTTTACTTTCAGTAAACTTAATGTGTAAATATTTGTATGAACACTAAAAGAGTCAACACTATAAGACATAAACTAAAAATGTTTCACAATGTGTCCCTGAATGAAGGGAGGCTCAAAATCAAAAGTACCAGTCAGTACCTGGTGTGGCCACCAGCTGCTTGAAGTACTGCAGTGCATCTTCTCCTCATGGATTGCCTATTGTGGACAGTCTGAGCACTGATGGAGGGATTGTGTGTTCCTGGTGTGACTCGGGCAGTTGTTGTGGCCATCCTGTACCTGTCACGCAGGTGTGATATTCGGATGTTATGATCCTGTGCAGGTGTTGTTACACGTGGTCTCCACTGCGAGGATGATCAGCTGTCCTTCCTGGCTCCCTGTAGCGCTGTCTTAGGCGTCTCACAGTGCGGACATGGCGATTTATCGCCCTAGCCACATCAGCAGTCCTCATGCCTCCCTGCAGCATGCCTAATGCACGTTCACGCAGATGAGCAGGGACCCTGGGCATCTTTCTTTGGGTGTTTTTCACAGTCGGTAGACAAGTCTCTTTAGTGTCCTGCGTTCTTAGAACTGTGACCTTAAATGCCTACTTTCTGTAAGCTGTTAAGGTCTAAACGATCATTCCACAGGTGCATGTTAATTAATTGATTATGGTTAATTAAACATGCATGGAAAACATTGTTTAAACTATGAAGATCAGGATTTTTACAACATTATTGTTGAAATACACAGTCCTGAAAAAGGGACGTTTCTTTTTTTGCTGAGTATATATATATATATATATATATATATATATATATATATATATATATATGTGAAAATATTCATGAGAGAATTGAATGAAACTCGATATATTGTGGCGTGGGCGGGGCGGCGGCTGACGACCAGCATGCCTTGCGGGGATGTCGGTGTGTGTTCACCATGTTGGGGAAAGGTGTTTGGGTTGGTGGCTTCGGCCCTGTTTGTGTGAGGGGTGTGTGACGTGTGAAATGTGCTCCAGTTCAAGCTAGTGCTGAATTGGATGTAGGCTCCTGAGTGAAGGTGCTGCTCATGCCTTACATGCTGTGTGCTTAATAAAGTACTCCCAGCCATTGCATTGGGTAGCAAATAAGCTCACTCGTCTCTCCAGCATTCTTCCCGGCGTAAAAACGCTACATTGGTGTCAGAAGTGGGATGGAGAATAACGGGTTCGAGCGCACAAAGGAGGACCTTCTAAAAATCCAAGCGGGCCGCCGAGTAGCGGAGCGACTACTCGCGCAGAAGAAGCGTTTTCCTGGCGGAGCTAGCGCGAGCACACCACGTCAACCAACGCGGAGCGGGAAGCATAAAATCCCGGCGCTGGATCTCGGGGCGGAGGCTGGCGCTGCGCAAGAGCCGGAGCAAGATACAGCTCCGTCCGCTGTTAGCCGGCAAAGCGACCTGCCGTTGTGCGAGGCCGAGCGCGCTGAGCCCATATCGGCGGCACATCGCGGCGGAAGAGCCGAGCGACCGCCCGCAGCTCAGTGGCGCTCGGATCGTGAACCTTGCCGGGGACAGGGCTACCCGTCGCGGCTAGGCCTCGACATCGCTTCCGAGATTCCGCGACGACGCCGAGGCCACGGACCGCCGGACTACCACTGCAACGTTCTCAGGCCTGAGGGACAGCCGGACTACCGCTTCAACGTTCTCAGGCCTGAGGGACAGCGTACACCAGCAGCCGCTAAACTAGCGCCGGGTGGACGTTGGGGAGCCCCGCGGGGCTTTACATCGACTGTGTGCCGGACGGCGTCTTACTGCGGGCGCTCGTGGACACCGGCTCCACTGTTTCCCACGGGTTGTGGAACTGTGAACCGCCCATCGCCAGGCAGAAGAGGCGAATGGGCGTGGACACTCACAGCCAGCTCGGCTCTCCGATGTCATCTACCGGGTGCGGTTGGCAGGGCGGGCACGAGTTTTGCCCCACCGGGACCGTCTTGCGCCTCCACAGCCGCACGCCGGGGAACCATCGAACTCTGGAGGCCGGACCGCCTCAGGACTACATTCGCGTTCACTCCTCACCTGCCAAAGGACGCCGGCGTTCCCACCGCCAGCGCCGACCGCCTCCACGCCTCCGAAACGGAGTTCGTCATGGTGACCAGGGACGGTCACAGCTCGGGTGGGGGCAGTGTGGCGTGGGCGGGGCGGCGGCTGACGACCAGCATGCCTTGCGGGGATGTCGGTGTGTGTTCACCATGTTGGGGAAAGGTGTTTGGGTTGGTGGCTTCGGCCCTGTTTGTGTGAGGGGTGTGTGACGTGTGAAATGTGCTCCAGTTCAAGCTAGTGCTGAATTGGATGTAGGCTCCTGAGTGAAGGTGCTGCTCATGCCTTACATGCTGTGTGCTTAATAAAGTACTCCCAGCCATTGCATTGGGTAGCAAATAAGCTCACTCGTCTCTCCAGCATTCTTCTCGGCGTAAAAACGCTACAATATATTGAATGGATTCTGAATATATTGAATGGTTTCTGAATATATTGAATGAAAAGTCTGAATATATTGAATGGTTTCTGAATATATTGAATGAAACTCGATATATATGGAATAAAACATGAAGTCATCGAAACACAGCGCCATCTTTAGGAGGAATGAGCGAGTCCGCGAGAAACTTTTTTATGAGAAATTAAGAGATGGTCAACACGTTAGTGAGTGCGTGTACGGCCCAAAGTCCATTTCCTCCTCTTTTCCACGTCCGAGTACTTATACTAGTATTGTATAAAGTGATGTTTGGTAGCGAGCGTGAAGACGGTTACACTCACTGATTCGTATTCAAGCTAAAAACAAAGGCAATCAAGCCGAAGCAGTTAAGAGTCCAGTTGATGTGCAAACAACAGAATTAGGCATAAGACGAGCTCGTAGCCAAGAACATTTACAGAGGGCGAAATTAATTAGAGCAAGCCACAAAGAAACTGACCGTAACAGCCTACTTCACAACGAAACGCTGGGCTTAAATGCAACGCAAATTAACTGGGAAAACCAAACGCAGCTGTGACACATTAGGGAGGAAAAAGTAATAACAACTCGTGGCGGGTTTAAACGTATTCGAATGTAGAAATCTGATATTGAGTGAGGCTTACGGCACCACTTTGGGCCGTACACGCACTCACTAACGTGTTGACCATCTCTTCATTTTTTAGAATCGCAGCTCACAAATTGTAGTTTCTCTAACAAATAGTTTCTCGCGGACTCACTCACCCTTCCTAAAGATGGCGCTGTGTTTCGATGACGTCATGTTTCATTCAATATATTCAGATTTTTCATTCAATATATTCAGAATCTATTCAATATATATCGAGTTTCATTCAATATATTCAGAATCCATTCAATATATTCAGACTTTTCATTCAATATATATAGAGTTTTTATTCAATTCTCTCATGAATATTTTCCTAAACGGCTTGCCATAATATATATATATATATATATATATATATATATATATATATATAACTATAATTGCATTTAGCGGCCTTTAGGTGGCGCTTTAGCCTTAGAGACAGACTGGCGTACACAAGCCTAACGTCTGAATCAGTGTTGCCAACTTAGCGACTTTGTCGCTATATTTAGCGACTTTTCAAATCCCTCTAGCGACAATTTTTTTAAAAAGCGACTAGCGACAAATCTGGCGACTTTTTCTTGTGTTACTGGAGACTTTTGGAGACTCTGATGTGTCTGTACTGACTCTTCTCAACTTGCCACAGCAGCTGCCGCCGCCGGCCCCTCCCCCGTCCCAAAGCACTCACAGACCCCCCCCCCAGCTGCAGTTACTGCAGGAGATGCTCACTCCTACGAGTCTTGACTGCAAATGAGTTGCCCATGCGCAAATCCGCATTTTTTTTTAATTTTTTTAAAGCGCCTAGTGACAAATCTAGCAACTTTTGGACAAACCTTAGCAAGTTTTCAAATGTCGCCAATACTGTCCTGTAAGCACGAGGTCTTGCTTTCCCGGTACAGTTACTCATCTCCCTGTGTCTGCTCTGATCCGTGTTGCAACGGACCTATCACTATCACCTGCTTCTCTTTTGCTTGAAATAAAACTATTTAATTTGACCATTTTCTTTTTTTTTCTTATTTATTTATTTTTTTCTTCCGATGCATTTATATTACTCACTGTTACAAAGCTTAAGTTCATAATT
This sequence comes from Clarias gariepinus, assembly GCF_024256425.1. NCBI lineage: Eukaryota > Metazoa > Chordata > Actinopteri > Siluriformes > Clariidae > Clarias > Clarias gariepinus. Next base: position 8,455,446 of record NC_071103.1, on the reverse strand, counting down.
ATATTGGACAAATGAGGAAGGATTAGAGAAAACACGCAAAATGCAAATACGACGTAATTACGTCATCAATAGGCAAATATACGCACGACGTCATCTAGCGACATTTGGCGACTTTTCGAGCAGACTTTAGCTACTTTCCGTTGAAAATAGTTGGCAACACTGGTCTGAATAAAGCATTTACAGTATCAAATCAAAATGCACTGCACACTTAAACACACACACACACACACACATACGTTTACAGTAGCTAGCAGCTGCATTGGTAGCACCTACTACTGTATATTGGTACAAGGCAAACCGTCCTAAACAAATGAGAGTAAATAAATTAGCTGTGTTTTTTGCATTATAACATTTTTGTTTACAGTTACTGAGAATTTCCATAGTTAGGTGATGGAGAGGGTGGATGGAGTGCCGTCTTGTGAGGTAAATGCTGTTTACCTGTGCCTGCTACACTGGTTATCTGTTGTTTTGTTTTGGCTAAAAAGTCGTTTAAATCATTTAAATATTACATGGAAGGAATGAGATGGACAGTGAGAAATTACATCATGATGCCAAGAAGCAATATTTGGACAAACTAATAATAATAAATAACACAGATCAATAAGACTTGATAGCCCAAAACTAAATTTACAGACCTGATGCACCACCTTCACTTCCACCATGGACAGAGAAAATTAAAGTACTGTATGTCATATAAAGCCATTCCCTTTTGTGTGAGTTTAAAAGTAATGAATAGACGAAAGCTCATGAGCAGTTCTGCAGTATTTGGATGCATGCCCTGATAATTCACAAGCAGTGTACAGTTAACATTTTGATTATTTTATTGTCACATCGAGTTTGTTTGACTAGCCACAAGATTTGGATTTGGCCTTTATAATGTTACTTGTGAGCTAAATATTTAGCTACCATAGTCAGGCTATTAATAGCTAATTACTATAAAAAGAATTACTACTATAGCAAGCTGTGAAAATTTATAAGAAAACATATGAATATGAATTCATAAGAAAACTAAATTTTTGTCGATTTATGTCGATTTTTTTTCTAGGTTATATTGTTTTTTTACTGATCGGTTTTTGTGATAGAGTGCTTGGTGGGTTTCCTCCTTTAGTCTAAAGACATAGGGTTAGAGGCTAATTGGTGTTTCTGTTGCACTGCAGTAGGACCATGCATTGTGACATGAGTTCTCTTGAATAGGCTCCAATCCTCAAGCGACACTACAGTACCCAGGATAAGAAGTTACTCCCTTCCCATTATTATAGATAATGGATGGCTGGATACTGCTGTACTTTACTGTATATTGTTGTACTAAGACATCTCACTGTATATCATACTCATTTATACTATTTTAATAGGTTTTATAAATATACAGTGAACCTCGGATTGCAAATCGGATTGGGTTTGTGAGTGTTCCGAAAGATGAGCAAAGATTTTTTATATATTTTGACTTGAAAAACAAACAAGTCTTGGTTAACGAGTAACGATTAATCATGTAGCACGCATTCGCTTCTTGTTTTGAGTGTCGGACAGGGCATGTGTGAGGCAGAGTGCGAGTGGGATGTGTGTAAAGTGAGTTTGTGTTAATGATTGTTTTGTTATTAGTACTACAATAAAGCTCCTGAACCGGAGAACGCTGGTATCGTCTCCTTTTATAAGCTTTCCTAACATTACATGGTGTCAAAAGTCAACGCGACGACATGGCAAAGTTTTCCCCTCCCGAAAGTTTTGACTACAGTCATCCGGAGCTATGGTCTGAATGGAAGCAGCGTTTCCTCAGATTCCATATAGCCATGAAGTTGGATAAGGAGTCGGAGGACGTGCAAGTGTGTACCTTTATACACACCCACACACACACACACACACACACACACACACACACACACAGCAGCTGCGCGCATTTGTTTTTACTAATTTTACATTTCACTGTTAAAAAAATCTTAACTTAAAAAGTCTTAACTTAAAAAGCTCTTCAAAGTGAATGTAATAAATTTAAAACACTGAAAATAAGCTAATTAAGAGCTGCAATGATGTAAATGCAGACAGAGAAAGGCAAAATGAAATAAAATTAAATGTTTTATAGGGAAGAGCCTCAAGTATTAAGCCATGAGATAAAAACAAATCCATGCTTCACAAATTTGAGTTTTATGATTTCTTATGACAATTACATATTTTCCTCCATGGACATAATTCAGTTCATGTAAGTCTAATGCTGTTACACACATACACAGAGTGATGATGGACTAATTATTAAGTTTCAAACTGTAGATAAAAACTTTTTCACTGCAACATATACCATTGAAGTTCCAATAATAATTGAAATCAGCTAATAAATTCATTTATTCATTATAATTTAAGGTATTCGGAAAAGACCTTCATTCAACAAGCCTAGCGATCTTAAATTTAATTAAGAGCATGCAAGAGAACCAGTAAAAAACGTAGTTAAAATGTACTTTACAAAATAAAAGAGGCAACTACTTTTATTAATCAGCTAACAAAAATAAAAACAAATTTATTGAGCTCAACAGTGCTGTTTACTGGATAACAAAATCCATTACTTTTTCCTTATGAATAAACAGGGCAATAACATAATCATACAATAAATACATATGAAGAAAACAATTTTAACACATTATTAAAACATGAAAGGATAGTGGTGAACTAGCAATTTTGCAGAAGCAGTTTGGTCATAAAAATATTGAATATCGCTAAAACATTTTGTAAAGTTGTATCATAAAAAAGACAGTATATATATATATATATATATATATATATATATATATATATAATTGCATTTGTAGCAGTCAAAAAAGGTCATATGCTCTTTTAAGTCCAAACTGACCCTATTTCAGAGTCTCAAGGTTAAGAAGGGAAAATGCACCCATCATTCATAGTGCTCACTGTACAACCTCTGAAGACAGTATTCTGATCTGGGGTTGCTTTATCTGGTCAGGTCTAGGCTAAGCAATGTTGTGTGGCAATAAAATGATACCAGCAGACTACCCGAATTTAATAAATTACCAAGTCATCCCATCAACACATTTTTTGTCTTCCTGGTGGTATAATCCCTATTCAAACTTTGAAAGAGTTTCTGGGTGCATGAGGAATCATTTTTACATAATTGGCCATCAAATTGCATGAAATCCTTAAAGATAAGGGGAGTTAAATTATTATTATTACGAAATGGAATCAAAAAGTTTCAAGACTAGTTTTTTAACACGCCAACAGATGGCGGCACAAGGCTGTATTACAGGGAGCACCAACCTTGTGCCAGTGTGCCAAGTCAGTGTACCAACAGACATTGTCCGGAAGCTGCGCAGCTGTTGCTATTCTGAGCATGTGTGTTACCATGTCTGCGAGTTCATAATGGACAGCAAGATAGAACAAACAGCGAGAAATTCTGCATGAATCTGGGCAAATCTTTCACAGAGACGTTTGATGTGATTCAGCATGTTTATGGTGATGTTGCAATGATGAGTCGCTCAAGGTGTTTTGAGTGCCATGCGCTTTAAGACTGGAGGAACATCACTTAAAGTCGACAAGAGATCAGGAAGACCTTCGAGCTTAAACCATAAAAATTCGACCATTCGACAACTTGTGCTTGATGATCATCAGAGAACAATCCAAACATTGCTGCCATTGTCGGTGTCTCATACAGAACAGTCCAGGCAATCCTCACTTGTGATTTGAACATGCACTATGTTGCCGCATAGTTTGTCCCTAGGCTGCTTACTCAGGAGCAGAAGGAACATTGCGTCAAAATCTGCCAAGAACTCACTCGGCGTGCTTTGGGTGGTCCAGTATTCATGTTCAGAATCATTACTGATGAAAAAACTTGCGTGTATGGGTACGACCCAAAGACAAAGCAACAATCTTCACAGTGAAAGTGCTCATCATCGATAAGGTGAGGCAAGTCCGCAGCTTGCCCAAGTGCTTGCCCATCATCATTTTTGACATTTGCAGCATTGTGCACTCAGAATTCGTTCCCAATGGCCAGACCACCAACAGCGAGGTATGTGAGGGAGAACATAAGGCGAAAGTGACTAAATTCGTGGCAGGCTAATCTTAAAACATTCTTATATTTTAATTTTTTTATGTTTTTATTTATTTATTTATTCAGTGTGTGTGTGTGTGTGTGTGTGTGTGTGTGTGTGTGTGTGTGTGATTGTAATTTGTGCACCACCTTGGGCATATTTTCAACATGGAAATAATACATTTATATATTATATTCTATTCTATTACTAGCATTACTCAAATCATTGGGTCATTTGAATATTCTATTAGAACATTAACCAAGTATGCAAGTAGTTTGCCCTAATCACTCAGCACTTCAATAAATGCTAGGATAACAAAGGATGAAGGATGCTATTAAACTCACCTCAAATTTACAAACATTTAAACCACCGTGGACTAAAAAAACACACACAAAAAAAAACCCACGGAACTTTGTATACAATTTGTGAGTTTTTGTTTGTTTGTTTGTTTGTTTGTTTAAATTGCAGGAGCCTCTCAAAACTTTCAGGAGAGGTGGGATGTCTGCAGGTCATATTATGTGTGTTTATAAGTATTAGTTCCTGTTGACATTCACAATTTTAACTGGTTAGCAATATAAATGTTTACATTTGACTGATATGAAGCTAAATCTTCTGGCTGATCTGTTTCTTAGGAACTAAAGAACTGAAGGTTAGCGGTCCTAGCAAGCTAGTTAGCTTATGTTAATTGAAATCAACTTTAAATGCCTGAAAATAAGTCATGCATTTAAACTATTGTGGAAAATCAATAAGTAGCAACCACTTTAGAGATGTCTTGTTTCCTGCATTGTGATTGTTAACTAAAATGCATTTTTGCAAAGGGCCATGTCTCGAAACAGCGGTTTGGAACAGATGTAAAAGGAGGAATCTCAGGGAAGCCAGAATGCATGATCTGAGTAGCATTTCAGCTTGAACATCATCAGACATTTCAATCTTATGTTAAGTTGTTTCAAAATTATTTTTCATACATTTAGTTAGATAATCACCATGATTACTGTAACATATTATCCAGAAGCTTTTTGTAAATTTTGCTATCGTTGTTAAGTATTTATCAAAGCCAGACAGAAAAACAGTGAAATGTTAGGGTGCATTTAGCACACCCTTTGATTATGTGTGCTTAAGGGTTTTATATAGTGAATTCCTTTCCCAAGGTTCACAGAGTGACACAGTTGGTTAACTTTATTTGTTGAACTTTGAAGTCAATGGAAATAGATTTTTGGAATAAGCATAAGGAAAATACAAATAAAGTATGCATTTTCCCTGTAATCCAATTTTCCCCATTTAGCAAATTTGGTTGCTTTTGGTTGGTAAAAGCTAATATTTTAAACAATAATATATATATATATATATATATATATATATTATTCTATAAAAACTTATAACCTATAACCTAGTGCACTGGGGGTTCTGGTGCTGGATGGACCAATCGGTGGCTGTGTTACAGGACGCACTCGATGACGCAGACTGGGACATGTTTCGAAACAGCTCCGATGACATTAAAGTGTTTAGGGAAGCGGTTGTGGGATTCGAACATCGTAACAGCATAACGTTTCCCAACCAAAAGCCGTGGGTGGATAAAAACATCCGCGACGCTCTGACGATCTCGCACCGCTGCCTATAACACGGGACTTGCATTCGGTGACATGGACTTGTATAAGGCCGTGTCATACAACATGCAGAAAGCGATGAAGGAGGCGAAGCAGCGCTACAGGAGGAAACTAGAGTCACAGCTCCAACAGAATGACTCTAGAAGCCTGTGGCAGGGACTAAGGACAATAACAGACTATAAAGCACCAACATCCGGTATGATGAACGCAGACGTGTCTCTGGCAGACGAGCTGAACACCTTCTATGCTCGCTTCGAGGCTGCACCTAAAGACGCTAGAGATGCTTGCGGCGCTAACTGCTGCAGACAGGCACGCAATGCCAGCACCAGAAGCATCCGAGCATGACATGAGGAGAGCCTTCAGGAGAGTGAACACCAGGAAAGCAGCAGGACCAGACGGCATCTCAGGTCGTGTCCTCAGAGCCTGCTCAGACCAGCTAGCACCTGTGTTTACAGAGATATTCAACCTCTCTTTATCTCAGTCGGTGATCCCCACAGGCTTCAAAGAGTCCATCATTGTCCCTGTTCCAAAGAAACCCCATCCTGCTTCTTTCAATGACTATCACCATGTAGCCCTCACCTCAGTAGTGATGAAGTGCTTTGAACAGCTGGTCAGAGACTTTAACATCTCTTCACTACCCGACGCACTGGACCCATTACAGTTTGCTCACCGTTCAAACCGCTCTACAGATAACGGTATCTCTCATCTCCTCCATACATCTCTCACTCACCTGGACACTAGAAGGGGGAAATTATATTAAAATGCTTTTTATCGACTACAGTTCAGCATTTAATAAAACACTAAGCTGGACCAATTTCTACAGGTCAGTTTCGTCCCCTCTCATCACCGTAATCCCTACCAAAATTTCCCTGAAATAACCACAATTTTTCAATAACCTCAAATGTTTATTCAGTTTACAGAAATATAGGCTTTAAGTGACCCTTGATTTGCTTTGTGGCTTACAAGAGTGTGCTCCTTGAGTTATTCAAAGAAGTACCAGCTTTGACCCTTGCTTTTCTTCACAGCTCAGAATGACTGTGGTCTTGGATTTATTCACGGGAATATTAACTTTGATTCTGTGCATGTTCCACAACCTCCACAAGTGATGTTGATGTGAAGCAAATAAAGTACTGAAAAGTGACGGCATTTTTTTTGGTGTATGCTTTAGTTTTAGTAAAGAAATGTATGTTTTAGTAAACAAATTTAAAGTTCAGGTCATTTTTTTCATTATCTGATCTTCCACCCAGGTGGCACAGTGGTGTAGTGGTTGCCTTGCACCTCCAGGGTCTGGGTTCGATTCCCGGCCAGGCTTGAGCCCCATCTCTGTGTGCATAGAGTTTGCATGTTCTCCATGTCCTTGGTCGGTTTCCTCCCACAGTCCAAAGATATGCAGGTTAGGCTAATTGCCATTTCCAAATTGCCCATTGTGTGTGAATGGGTGTGTAAGTATGTGTGTGTGCCCTGCAATGGATTGGCGTACCCTACCTCCTGGGATAGGCTCCAGGTCCTCGTGACCTTGAATTCAGGATAAAGCAATATAGAAGATGAGTGAGTGAGATCTTCCCTTAAGTACATAATAAGGTATTTCAGCAGACACTTATTTCTTCCATTCACCTGAAGGCTCCAGGTACATGCAAAAACACAAAAACAGACAGTGTAAAATGATCTAGTTTAATTGTTCAACCTTAATTAAAAAAAAAAAATTAAAGAAAGATAAGATTGCTTATGTAAGGCACAACAACGAAATGTGAAACTTGTCTCCACCAATCAGTGACCTACAACAAAGAAACAGGTGTGTGCTTTTTTTGAGGCTGTTGGGATATTACAGATGCCTTGTGCCTAATTTCCCTCTGTAGCATCCCCCATCACTGATTTAATTAGGAAGGGCCAACATGAATTTGTGTAGAAGACAAACAGAAGAAACAGACAGATCTGTCAGGATCTAAAAAACCTACTTATCAGCAGCCTAGACCTCGATCACCCTTTCTTGATACACACTGATGGCAAAGAGCATTCAGTCCTGTATGTAAACAGAAATCCCACTCTGGCTGAACAATCCTTATGACTAATGAGCTAATGACACAAATCCTGACATACCAAGATTGGAAAACAAAGATCTATCCATATAGGACTACTATATCTGCACATATCTTGGACCCAGCATGGAAATGTAGATGTCCCAACTTCATTCCATCTCTGCTGCACCAGCCATGAGCTTAGTACTGAACAGTGGTACTGTGACAGTGGACCTTACAGCCAGTTTGTCCAAACACACTTCCACTCCTTTATCATACAGGAAAGATGTACTATAAGAACAATGCCCACATTTTGGAAAGCCCGACAGCACACATTTACAGGGCAGAACTTCCAGAACTCTCCATGTCTGGCATTGTATGTTGACCTAATCTCCTCGATGCACCACCAAACCATTAGTTGGGTGAGTAACGTGCCACAAGGTCTTTCACAGTGCTAGCAAAGCTAACAGGTCCTGTAAAAGGGCTAACAGAGCTAAAAGGACAGACAGAGCTTTCAACAGGGCTAACAGAACTACCATGGCCTTTAACAGAGCTAAGACAGCAAAGCTGGGCAAGCTGTCTGTCGAGCTCTGCTCCTTTTTCCAACAGCTCTCACAGACACTCCTAAATTTGTGGTGCTGGAATTGCAGTGTCGTTTATGACCCATCACTAGTGTGACTCGGGAAGAACAAGCTCTCTCCGGGAATAATCCGTTCAGTCGCCCATGTGGAATATTACTGTTCTGTACAGGAATTAGTTCATCTGTTTCGAGTCTTCAGTTCTCTTTTAAAAGTTACACTTGAAGCTGTGTGAAAACGCTATGGGAACATTTCTTTGTTCTACCGGTTGTGAAGCATGTGTGTATCAAACACGCCAAATTTTGGCTTATATAACCTCGGTCAGATGACGTCATCTAAATAGGGTGCACCTGCGGAAACATCCTCATGTCTTGAAAAAAAAAACAGGACAAATTGCACATTGTGTTTGCGTGTGTGTGCAAGCGAGTATACAAATGCAAAAGAAAGTGTTAACTCACCAATATGGCAGAGTTCAATAAGAGATGCGTGCCTCCGTGTGACAGATCTCTGTCAGAGGGCAATCTCCATACTTTTTGTTCTGGGGAAGAGCTTGCTCTCCTTTGGCCTCAGGAAGAGTGTGAGCACTGTAATCTCTGACCGATTAAAGTGCTCCGCGCAGGCCGCTGTGCATTCCTGGGGTTTAGGTGCCAATCTGGCAGACGTGCATGAGACGGAATTCCCTCTTTCTCTCACGCTCTTGCCGGATCAGGAAGTTTTGTGAAGGGGCAGAAGAGACTTTCTCTCTTGCTTCCATAGAAATGGAGATAGCCACCTCAGAACGCTCCTCTAGTGATGACAGAGCGTATGAGAAATTACTCGAAGTAGTAACACGTGCAGTCGACTGGCCGCAGAAGCACGAGAGATTCCCCCAAGCGCTCAAAATTAGACGACAGGTTTCTTTCAGGTGGCCGGGGGAAGGGGCCTCAACGATTCTGTCTCCCTTTCTTTGGTGATCTCCATGACAACAAATCGTTCATGGAATCGTTCTGGAATATTCATCCCCTGTTTTTGTGCCATCAACGTCGATTTATTCGAATATCATTGAAGCGAAGGCGCATGGTTATATGATGATGCCCCAGATAGAAGAGACGCTTGCGGACTATCTCTTTCCTGGGACATCATCCTACCTGAAAAAGCCCACACTCCCCACCTACAGCCGTGTAGACTGACATCTACCCTGGTGTGGAAAGCTTTTCTGGCAGTGGGTCAGGCTGGTGCTGCACTGCACACCATGGTGGTTTTGCAGGCCTACCAGGAGAGACTGGGGTGGGGCTCGCCGCTTTTCACAAGCTGCCTCAAAGAGGCCGGACCTGAGAAGCATCATCGAGGGTGTCTCCCCCCCCGGGGAGGGGCGTGTAGAATTTCTTCACAGAATAAAGTTTTCTCCCTGGCACCCCCAGGAGGCTGGTGTTCCCCGCCACCACTGGTGTTTCGGGGAGCACCAGTCCCCAAGGAAACGTTACTATAGGTGTTCGGTCACCTCCTGCCATGTTTCATCATGCCGAACATCTAACACCCCCCCATCTAGCCAAAGAGTCAAAACTTGTGCCCCTTTCAGATAAACTGGCAGCGTGGAAGCTACTGCCAGGAATATCTCCTTAGGTACGAAGGACTGTAGAGAGGCTACAGGATTCAGTTTGCACATTGTCCTCCGCGTTAGAACATAGAACATGTTCCCCTGCCAGACAGAGAGTCAGGCTACTAAAGTTGGTATTTCTTGGTCCCAAGAAAGACTCCAATTTTAGATCTTCAGGGGTTGAACCACTATCTCAGAAAATACAAGTTCAAAATGTTGACTGCCAAAATGATTGTTTCTCAAATCCAACCAGAAGATTGGTTTGTGACAATCGACCTGAAGGAAGCATATTTTTATATAAAAATATTGCCACAACACAGGGAGTTCCTGAGGTTCGCTTTCGGGGTCGAAGCATACCAGTATTGGGTCGTTCCATTCGTCACCCAGCACATATACAAAATGAATAGATGCAGTCCTGGTTCCTTTACGACACCAGGGCATCCGTATTTTGAATTACATAGACGACTGGCTGTTTTAGGCTCTGTCTCAGGAGCTAGCGCTTCGACATCGGGATGTCATCCTAGCTAATCTCCATTCTTTAGGATTGAGACTCAACGCCACGAAAAGCGTTCTTTTTCCTGTTTCGAGGACAACATATTTAAGTGTCACATGGGATTCGAACACAATGCGGGCACAGCTGTCTCCCGCTCGTGTCAAATAAATTCTCAACACCCTGAGGCCTGAGGAAAATCAAGCTAGGCCAGAAATGGACTGTTCAGCACTTTTAGACATCTTTAGGTCTCATGGCAGCTGCGTCCACGGTAATACCTTTGGGCCTTTTGCACATGAGAACGTTTCAGTTGTGGCTAAGAGCCAGGGGATTTCACTCAAGGGCCAATTCCCAGAGAGGCACATCAATTGCCTTAAAATGAGGGCTCTATTTCTGGCCCCGAAACACTTCAGTCAGTACACTTCACAGTAGTTGAAAGGCTACCATCTCCTAGTGCGGCTGGACAACACTACGGTAGTCTCATACATAAATTGCCAGGGAGAACTGCGCTTGCGCCACTTGAACAAGCTAGCACACCAGGTTCTGATTTGGGCACAGGACAAGTGGGCAATGGGCAAGTTCCTGTCCCTCAGGGCGATTTACATTCCGGGGCATATAAATGTGGGAGCAGAATTGCTGTCCAGACAAGCTGTGACACATGAGGAATGGAAACTCCACCCCGAAGTAGTCAGTCAAATCTGTGAGAGATTTTATGTACAGATGTGGCCATTAAGAATGCGCGTTTTCCCGCAAGATGCCGCAATTTGGTGCGCGGCGTGCCGTGACTTGCCGCAAGCAACATTCGGGAATTTAAATAAATGGGTTGTGCTTTACTGAATATCCGCCAGATGGCACATGAAAGGACTTTATCCAAAAGCCAGACCAACGAAGAATTTTGTATAATTAGTTAGCCTAAAACAATGTTTTTTCTAATCCTGAAGCAAACATGAATTTTATTTCGTTTTACAACAGATCTTCCTAATAAGTTTCTTATATAGTTTTTGTAATGTTTTAACAGGGACAAAACAAAGAAAGACATGACAATGCCTCTGATTTGTAAATCTGATAGTAGGCTATCTGGTAGTGTTAACTTTGCAAATGTCCTGATTCGTAAATATACCAACATATTTAAAACGTAAAAATGTGTCGACATCTTTAGAAGACATGGATGAACTATATATATATATATATATATATATATATATATATATATATATATATATATATATATATAATTTTATCATATTAAGTAAATATTATTTTATGAACTCGAAGTGCTTCAGGCTTTTTATATTTTATAATAATTATATTATCCATTATTTAACCAAGGCTAAAAATAGTTTTGAAGCCCCTCAATTCTGCGAATTCCACAATCAGCGAATCCGATTTGATAACTTCACACCTATTGTAAATAAAGGTGAGAAGAGGGAATACAATAACTGGCGGTTCTGTGGGGGTTCATTATCCACCATATCAAATATTTGTGTGTAATACTGTTTTATTCATATTTTACAACATTACATGCAGTTTGTAATTTACTTGTGATTGTACTTTTAAAATGTAACCTACGTATCTACAAGTATAAGCATATTTAACTACTTCATTAGAAATTTGGTCGGTCTGGCTTTTAGAGAAGGTTCTTATTTGATATAATTTTAATATTTAACTAATTATCTTATTATAAATATGATTCTTATTCTCTATATTCTTGTTAAGTATAGTCCTTCAGAGCAAGCATTGTGTCAGAAAATTTTGCGGAATCTCTTCTCACTTTTCATTCGATAGGTGTGAATTTATCAAACTGTGTGCGCTGTTGGCAAATACTGTAGGAGGTTTAGATGAATTAAGAAGACAGAGCAGACATCTCTGCCTAAAATACAGTAGATAAAAAAAAAAGATTTATGATAGCAATTACGTCAGACTTAATAGTTTACTTTTACTTTTCTTTTTATTTACTGTATGGTACTTTATGCTTTATTTATATTATTTCTCTCTTCCAACCAACCAATCCTGGCCGGCTACGTGTCATAGCTTATAACTGCTTCTTTGATCTGCTGGTTACAGCGGAGCACCAATTTTTAATCAGTGTAAAGTAGCCTGTACAAGCTAATACCTGCCTCCCAAAATAGTGTGAATGTCTGCAACAAATACTAACCATTAAAATGTCAAGAATTTAATTAGGCCTAAATACGAATATATAAAATAGATTTTCTTTATACATAATATTTTCATTATATAAACTCATGCTAGGGTACTTTTTACTACGCTAAAGTACCCTTTAAAGCTATTTATTCACTTATCTTTTATTTGCTTGCTTACTTACTTACTTACTTACTAACTTGCAAATGCTTCAGTAAAGGGCTCTAAAACAACGGCAGTATAAATGACAATGGAATATTACAGAATGTGCGAGTTGATGCCCATGCAGCAATCACTGATCATTAAAATGTTGGATTTGAATTAAAATGCCACTTATATATATATTCGTGTTCAATTAAATTCTTAAGTCATCGTGTTCACCCATGGGTCTACTGCATATACCCCGGAACAAAAGGTCTAGGGAGGAAACAGAGAAGTTTCTTTTTCCGTTTTTTGCATTGAGTTTAATCATGCAGCACTTTATAGAAAAAGCAACCCAACAGAGTCAGTAAAGTACCCAAAATAACACAGATTTTTGACCCAGCATAAACAACCCAACGATGTGTTTACAAAAACCCAGAATTTTTTAGTGTACTACTTCTAATAAATTGACAAAGCATAGGCAAAGCCCGGGGATTCTGCGTGCTGTTGCATTGTATTCAGCGAGTATCATATATTTTTGTTTGTTTCATTTCATGTCTGTAGTTTTATCGATAAATCTTCTCATATCTGTGCACGCTTTTATCAGCCTTTTGGATCTAATATCTCTCCTCGACGGCTCACTGTGGGTGATCCAGTGAGGAGGGATCTTCTGTCTCAGGCGCAGGGGACAATATTTCATCCCCAGCCTGAGCTCTGGAACCTTCACGTCTGGCATGTGAGTGGGACCAACTAAAAGATGCTGGCCTTCCAGCAGGCATAATTGAAACTATTTTAAGTGCTAGGGCTCCCTCCACTAGAAGAACTTATGCCCTCAAATGGAGTACATTTAAACACTATAAACACATTTAGACCCAGTCCACTGTTGAATTGTTTCAGTGCTGGAGTTTCTGCAAGAAAAGTTGTCCTCAGGCTTATGCACTTGTACTCTCAGAATGTATGTAGCCGCTATTTCGGGTTGTCATGTTCTGACCAATAGGGTTTCTGTGGGAAAGCACCTTTTAGTTGCTAAAAGGTTTATTCGTAGAGCTAAACGGTTGAGGCTGCCCACTAGAGCGACGGTCCCTTTGTGGGACTTAGCGATTGTGCTTAAAAGTCTGATTGACACCCCTTTTGAACCACTAGAGTCAACGCCTGTCAGGATTTCTTATAGCCATCAGTTCTTTGAAGAGGATTGGAGATCTGCAGGCTTTGTTAGTCTCTCCATTCTGCCTAGACTTTGCCCCTGGGCTAATCAAAGCTATTCTGCATCCTCACCCGAACCTAGTTGTTCTCAAAGCCTTCTGTCCTCTTTACTTCTGTCCTTTTACAGCTCCGGAGCAGGAAAGACTTCCCTTACTGTGTCCAGTATGTGCTCTTTAGATTTACATCCACCGCACTAGCCAGTGGCGTATGTCAGAAGGTGGTCACGAAGGGCGTGATGTCCGTCGGGGCGTAGAGGCGGATCCAGACGCAAGTGCAGGAACGAGGCATTGACTGGTCGAGGATGAGTGAGAGCGTGCAGAGCAGAGAAATCCGCCAGCGCTGAAATCGTGCCGCAAGCGTGACGCTGGGTCGAAGTCAGGGAGAGAGCGCGTTGAATGGTGAATCATGAAATCCGTCAGCGTGGTGTTTGTGCTGGAACGTGAGATAAGCCGTAGTCGTGGAGGCGGGCGTTGGGTCGTGAGCCGTGAAGTCCGTCAGCGTGGTGACTGCGCCGAGACGTGAAGATAAGCCGTAGTCGTGGAAGCGCGCGTTGGGTTGTGAGCCGTGAAGTCCGTCAGCGTGGTGTCTGTGCCAAGACATGAAGATAAGCCATAGTCGAGAGAGCGCGAGTTGGGTCGTGAGCCGTGTAATCAGTCAGCGTGGCAAACAAATCAGAATCAAATAGCGAGAAGGAGAAAAACGATGTTGTCTTAATGGACAACTGATGACGCGTCGCAGTTGGGATACGTGGAAAGTGGGGTGAATCCGTCGCATGGACGAGGGGAGAAGAAGTCGGACAGCGCATGGGTTGATTATCCTGATTATAGTAAAAGGGCCGACAAAACGGGGGAAGAGTTTACGTGAGAGAGTCTTCAAGGGGATGTCCTTTGTTGCGGGCATGACTCGGTCTCCTACACGGTACTTGGGGGCTTTGATGCAGTGGCGGTCCGCCTGGTTCTTGTAAGAGGAGATGGCACGTAGTAAGGTTCGCCTAACGCGTGGCCACGTTTGCCTGCAGTGGCGGACGAAGTGTTGGGCTGACGGGGTCTCCACCTCTATTTCTTGGACTGGGAAGAGTGGAGGTTGGTAGCCTAAGCAGCACTGGAACGGGGACAAGCCTGTCGACGCGGAGGGCAGAGAGTTGTGGGCATATTTAACCCAAGGGAGAAACTTGCTCCAGGTGGTAGAGTCCCGGGTCGTCATGCAGCGGAGAGAGACCTCTAACGCTTGGTTCATACGCTCAGTCTGTCCATTGGACTGGGGATGGAAACCTGACGAATCTGACACAATGTCTGTGGGGAGGCCATGGAGCCGAAATACATGTAGTTAATACGAGTAGTTCTGCGGTCTCTTTGGCAGATGGCAGCTTAGGAAGGGGCACGAGGTGCACCGATTTGGAGAAGCGGTCCATGATGGTCATGATACAGTTGTGCCCGTTGGAAAAGGGTAGGCCAGTGACAAAATCCACCGCAATGTGGGACCAAGGGCGTCGAGGAGCCGGTAGAGGTCTGAGAAGGCCAGCAGTCGGCCGGTTGTCCTTCTTACAACGGGCGCAGATGTCGCAGGCTGCCACGAATCTGGGCACGTCCCTCCTCAACGTGGACCACCAGAATCGTTGCTGGACGATGAAGAGAGTTCGAGCAGCGCCTGGGTGACAAGATAGCGTGGGCCCACTCCAGAACTTGTGAGCGCAGGCGAGGGGGAACGAAGAGACGGTTGGGTGGAACATCACTAGGTCCGGGCTCCTGGGTCAGGGCCTGCCGAACTTTGCTCTCTATGTCCAGTTCCATGGCAGCGACGAGACAGTGGGACGGGAGGATAGTATCTTCCGACGTGGGTTCCTGGGAGGGTAAAAACTGGCGTGAGAGGGTGTCTGGCTTGGACAGGGTCAAATTAAACCTGGAGAAAAATAGTGACCATCTGGCTTGGCGAGCATTGAGTCTCTTGGCTGTGCGTAGATACTTCAGGTTCTTATGGTCAGTCCACACTAGAAATGGAAGCTCAGTCCCCTCTAGCCAGTGTCTCCACTCCTCCAGGGCTAGCTTGATGGCCAAGAGTTCTCGGTCCCCCGTATGCGTCATAGTTTTTCTCAACTGGGGTTAGACGACGGGAGTAGAATGCGCATGGATGCATCTTGTTGTCTTGGGTGGACCTTTGGGAGAGGATCCCACCAACTTCGGTATTGGAGGCGTCAACCTCCACCACAAACTGAAGAGATGGGTCAGGGATAGTGAGACTGTGGGGCAGAGGTAAATCTTTGCTTGAGCCTAGCAAAGGCTTGATCAGCTTCCTTATCCCAGCGGAACCGGGTCTTTGTGGAGGTTAGCGAGGTCAGGGGAGCGGCGATGGTGCTGAACCCTCGTATGAAGCGGCAGTAGAAGTTGTCAAACCCCAGGAACCGTAGGAGGTCTCGCCGTGAGGTTGGTGTGGGCCAGCTAGTGACAGCCTGGACCTTGGCTGGTTCCATCTCCAACATGGACGGGGAGATGACGAACCCCAGGAAGGTGGTGGAGGATGTGTGGAACTCACACTTCTCTGCTTTGACATAGAGGTTGTTCTCTAAGAGTCTCTGGAGGACCTGACGAACTTGGTGACGATGTTCCTCCAGTCCTTGGGAGAAAATTAAAATGTCATCCAGGTAAACAAATACAAAGGAGTCGAGGAAGTCGTGGAGAACTTCATTAATGAGGGATTGGAAGACGGCGGGAGCGTTAGTGAGGCCAAAGGGGACCACCAGATATTCATAATGTCCCGTAGGGGTGTTAAAGGCTGTCTTCCACTCGTCTCCCTCACGGATACGGACAAGGTGGTAAGCATTTCGCAGGTCAAGTTTCGTAAACGTGTCGGGCCCCCTGGAGCAGTTCAAAGGCGGTCGCCATGAGTGGAAGTGGTTAGCGGTTCCTGACGGTGATTTCGTTGAGGCCCCTGTAATCTATGATTGAGTGAGTGAGTGATGGCTGGAAGGGGGCTTCCTTTTAGAGTTTGGACGGACAGGGGATGATCCAGTGGCGTGCAAGGGACCCGTAACCCCTTGGTTGTCGCGGAGCTGATTAGATTCCGATCCGAGCCGGAGTCGATGAGCGCCTGGATGGAGTGAGGCTGGCCGCTGATGACTAGTGTTACCGAGAGCAGTGGGCGTGGTTCTGGGAGTTTATCATGAGGAGCGCCCTCTAGGGCTCCCAGTATGACTAGATGGCGCCTCCTTTTAACGGACAGTCCCTCAGCATGTGACCTGAACCCCCGCAGTAGAAACAGGCTCTTTCTAGGCGACGGCGACGTCTTTCCTCATCGGAGATGTGTGTTCTGCCCAGCTGCATAGGCTCCTCCTGATTAATCTGCGCGTGAGGAGAGGAGGGATGGGGCGCCCTGGGGGGCGAAGGTCTTCTGGTGGGTGGTGACTTCCGGGTTGGCTGCCTTGAGCGAAGGCGCGAATCAATCCTCCCAGCGAGATCCATGAGCTCGTGGAGGTCAGAAGAAAGTTCACGAGAAACTAACTCAGCCTCCGACAGACCTTCCAGGAAGACGTCGGCGAGTGCTCTGGCGTTCCATCCACTTGAGGCAGCTAAGGTCTGAAACTCGATGGCATAGTCATAAGCGGAACGCGACCCCTGGCGGAGGTGTAGTAACTTGGTGCCTGCCTCTCTGCCGACGTGAGATCGGTCAAAAACCCTTTTCATCTCTCCAGAAAAGTCAGCAAAAGTGTCACAACATGGGTCATGTGCGTCCCAGAGGGCGGTGCTCCACTCCCGGGCCCTACCTGTGAGAAGAGTGATCACGTAGGCAAATTCAAATCAAATTCAAATTTTATTTGTCACATACACAAACATACACAGTACGAAATGTAGTGAAATGCATTATACGACTGCCATTGACCCTAAAAGAGAGTTAAATTTTACAAATAAGAAATAAATATGAATAAAAGAAATACGATAGAAATTAAATTAAAAAATTAAATTAAACTAGGAAAAATAGAACTAAAAATAAAAATAGAAATGTGCTAGGAAAAAATAGAACTAAAAATAAAAATAGAAATATGATGTACAAAATAGAAATATACTGTGCAAATTGAAATATACTGTACGGTGTGTGCAAATATGCATAGAACAAGTGTCTTAGTGCAGAGGTTATTAAAGTGTCTTTGTGCACTGGTCCAGGATGTAAACGTAAAACTGTAAAATGTAGTGTAGTTGTGAAGGTAGGTGTGCAAAGTTATTAAAGTGTCTTTGTGCAATGGTCCAGGATGTAACGTACGACATGTAGTGTATATATGAAGGAAGGTGAGTGTGTAATTGTCCATAGGCAAACCTGGATCTCTCCGAAAGAGAAGGTGGAGGACTGCAGTTTAAAAATCAGAGAACATTGTGACAGGAAGGACCAGCATGTCCCTGGCTCTCCGCCGTAAGTGGGAGGGGCTGGCAGGCATGGCTCTCGTGGAGGGTCCGTGGACCGTGCTACAGGCATCTGGAGACGTTGCATTTGGGCGGTGACGTCAGCGAGCGTCTGTCTGGTAGTGACCAGTTCCTCCTGATGTTTACCAAGGAGAGCGCCTTGATTTTCCAGTGCCTGCCTCATCCTGTCTAATCCTGCTGGATCCATAGTATGGCCAGATTATTCTGTCAGGAGGTGGTCACGAAGAGGCGTGGTGTCCGTCAGGGCGTAGAGGCGGATCCAGGCGCAGGTGCAGGAACGCGGCGTTGACTGGTCGAGGATGAGTGAGAGCGTGCAGAGCAGACGCTGCTGAAATCGTGCCGCGAGCGTGACGCTGGGTCGAAGTCAGGGAGAGAGCGCGTTAAATGGTGAATCAGGAAATCTGTCAGCGTGGTGTTTGTGCTGGAACGTGAGATAAGCCGTAGTCGTGGAGGCGCGCGTTGGGTCGTGAGCCGTGAAGTCCGTCAGCGTGGTGACTGTCCCGAGACGTGAAGATAAGCCGTAGTCGTGGAAGCACGCGTTGGGTCGTGAGCCGTTAAGTCCGTCAGCGTGGTGTCTGTGCCGAGACGTGAAGATAAGCCGTAGTCGAGAGAGCGCGCGTTGGGTCGTGACCCGTGTAATCAGTCAGCGTAGCAAACAAATCAGAATCGAAAAGCGAGAAGGAGAAAAACGAGAAGCGGAAACAAAACTTGGCAACGTGAGGGCGATCAAAGTAAACGGGAGAAAACTGGTCCGAGAGACACAATAATCTGGCAAAGATCCAGTGCGCCGCGCTTCCTTATAAGCACAGAGAAATCAGCGCTGAATGAGAAACCGGTGTGCAGGCAGGGCGGAGCGGGGGCGTGGAAGTGACATGAAAGCGTGGGAAAACAAGGGTGCGTGATGAGGAGCTTGACAGCGTGGGAACGGAAATGTCAACTGACAGGAGCGGTCTTAGATTAGCGCGGAGCGCTGAGAGCATGACAGGCGTAAGTCAGAGCAGCTTTTCATATGCTATGGGGGCCGCAACTTGGGGGCGGCCGCCACTAGACAAACACTGTCACATTGGGTGAAAGTTGCTATTGCCCTAGCCTACAAGGCCCGTGGTCAAACTTCGCCTCCAGAAATCAGGGCTCATTTGACCACGGGGATTGCCTAATAAATTGCTCTGGCAAGAGGTGTCTCCTTGCAGCAAGTGTGTGATGCGGTAGGTTGGTGTGTTAGATGTGTGCTAATCTTAGACTAAAGAACCAGGTAAATAATGACCCAGATTTTTAGCCAGTGCGCACACATTTCAGACAACTCCTTGCTCAAACCTTTCAATAGTGGCACACAGATCATTTGACACTTTCAGCAGCCTCTATGTGTGTGAAAGCGGGGTTGGGTACCCAAACTCACCTGGGCTGGAAGGCAATAATCACTCACCATTCCATTGTCACAACCGGCCTATAAAAGTGCAGCGGATTTTCAGACTGGTAAGTAGATCCTTTCATAACACTTATTTACGTGCGTTTTCTATGCCCTCAGATTCCGCAAGTTTCTGACAAACTTCGCCTAGAAGAAAGCAGCCTGTAATGTGCCCTCGTGTGCACACCCCCTCTGTCTTTAAAAAGCCTCCTGCTCTGTGCCACCCACCTCACCTGCTTATATCACCATGGCTCTGAGGACTCTACCTTTGCCAAGTGGACCTGCGCCCTGGCCCTAGACACTCCTGCATCACCGTTAAAGCTTCATATTTTTCTGATTCTTGCATAAAGAAGTACTGTTCATTGAGCACCTATAAATAAAAAGCACTGTGTGTTTGTATAACTTGGTCTTTATTTTTCTCTCCACCTTATTGAACTACTAAATGGGCGGAAAAAGTGAGCCAGTGGACTGGAACCAAGCCCACAACAAAACACTTAAGAATATCCGGGGCATCTTCTTGAAACAAGGATTCAACAACAGGTGCTACTGTAGAATTATGAGGGCTACATGTGATGGCAACCAAACTCTCACACCTACAACACAGAAGAGCAAGACATGTGCCTCTGCCCGACCCCCCCAGAGACACTCAACACCTGTTAACCAAGCTCATGCCACATGATGACATTAAGGCATTTTGCACACCTTTAAAAAGACTACATGGCAGAAAGGCTGTCATTGACGGGAGTCGAGGAGCATTCTCAATCCACTGCTCACTTTTCTCTCTCCAACGATAACGCCGAAAGTTTACTCAAAGCAGAAATTCTCACACAGTGTGGCCTCTCTGGCACACACGCCATGCCCGAATTCCACAAATGGACAATACACAAACTGCACCAAGAGCTTAGCTGGACTGCCTGACCCAAATCACGATCAGGTGGCTTCAGCCTGAGCAGCTCACTTTATTCAAGGTGGCTGAAAGAGTTGAAATTGGCCAGGCAACCACCGGGGGCCTTTGGGCAGACCACAGATGCGTTGTTAGTGCCTGCTGTGGCAGATGAATGGTGAATGGTAAAGTGAATAGAGCCCCGTTCCCTGTGCTGCCTGATAAAGGAAGTGTCATCACTCTAACCCGTCTCTTAGTGGTTCTGCCTAATGCACCACCATGCGAACCGCTGCCACTTATCTGTGTGCATGGTGATCAGCGGGAGGTTCTGGCAGCACGCATTGTAGTCGAAGACCACAAGAATGAATTATATTTTAAAAGTGGGTATTATTCGTGATACGTCTGTCCCTATAATTCTAGGTCTGTTTTGTTTACAGTAAAGAGGAACCATGCGGGAAGAAAGTGTGTGACGTTGGTCCAGTTGGCAAAGACCTGCCAATACCTCTAATCAGGCTAACCAATTTCTCTTGCTGTTTCAGAAGGACAACTCTTGTCTAAAACACTGCTGGGAACAGATGCTAGAGATTGTGGGTGAAGCCTATGCATCATGGCAGCCCCGGCCTTTCTCTTACTTCCTTGTGCGGAACGGCTTGTTATCCTACCACACGTTGAGGTACAGTAGTGCCACAAGCCAAAGTGGACACATTCATGCACCTGGCTCATTTGGACACCTGGGGGCCCACAACACAATTGAGAAATTTTTTATTGCTTCCTCTGGCCGGGACTGCGCATCAAGGTGAAAAACATCTGCGAGTGCTGTCCTGACTGCTAGAAGACAGGAGCCAACCCTGCCAGAAACTTCGATTTACAGTAGTGCCACAAGCCAAAGTGGACACATTCATGCACCTGGCTCATTTGGACACCTGGGGGCCCACAACACAATTGAGAAATTTTTGATTGCTTCCTCTGGCCGGGACTGCGCATCAAGGTGAAAAACATCTGCGAGTGCTGTCCTGACTGCTAGAAGACAGGAGCCAACCCTGCCAGAAACTTCGATTTAACTCGCACACTTTACTGAATTCATCTAATCTATCTATTTTGCAGAATTAGCTTCATGGTATCATTAGAATTTGAGACCTGCAACTTGGCTGGCCTTCTCATTGCCATTGCAGCCCAGCCACATAGATATAGAAAAAAAATCAAGAATAATTGTCTTGCAAGTATTGATTGTAGTCCAAATGATTATTTATAACCTGCATTTAATTTATGTTTACAAATGAAATCAAACATTCAGTGTAGCACAACAACACAACAGCTGCCAAATGACTTTTTCCTAAGAAAAGAAGCTTCTGCAGTGATTCATACACATACTGTACTAGAGAAACAGCAGGCCCTATTTTGCCTAACCTTTAGTGAGTACCAACAGGTTTCTCTACCTGACCCCACCCCTGAATTCTCACATTAGAGACCGGAGCCTGTTCATTTTGATCAGTGTAAACACAAGCGTACTGGGCTCAGTCTACTGTTTGATGACATTCGCACAGACAAAATAAACTAATGCTGCAACATACACACACGAGCACCGCTCATGTATCCAACAGATTTGCTCTTGATTATGCATGCAGCAAGCAAGAAAAAAAAAGTTATTTACAAAACAAAGAGAGTTTAGCAAAATGAATAAAAACATTTACAAACTCAGCGAAGCTTTGCACCCATTTAACAAGTAGATAAAACACTAAACTGAGGCAATATAAATGTGATCCAGAATGAAAAATATATATAGTCAGACAGGTAAAGGCACTGGTTAAAGATAGCACTGCTTAAATGGGGACAAATACTGCTATTGGCATCTAATTAGGGTTGCCTCCTTGCTTGTGTTCTTTCAGCTTAGTGTAGCCTTTGGTACCCTTTATCATACTAAAAGAGAACTATTCCACTTAAAAAATATATATAAAATACAATGCCACAAAAAAGTATTGCCCCTTCCATTTTTTTTTTGTTGTTGCATATTTGTCACATTTAAATGTTCAGGTGATTGAACAAGTAAATACATAATGCAGTTTTTAAATGACTTTTAAGGATTTACATTTATTAGGAGAAAAAAGCTCCTTTTGGAGAGTTTGGACAGCTTTTTGGACTCTCTTTGTAATTCCCATCACAAAGTTTACATTGTGTGTCCTGTTACATTTGGAATAACACTATGTTAGCATTTCATAAAAATAAAAAAACATCATACCAACCCTCAAACGAGATTTCAGGATCCGAACTTTGCAGATTTAGGACCTGGTTTGCCACAATTGACGAAACCTCAATTCTGAATTCTGCACTCTACCAAGAAATCTGTTTATTTAAAAAAATAAAAAAATTTAAAAAAAAAGGAAAAAGTCAGGCCATTAGTTCATGACCTTAAGCTGAAACACACCTGGCTTATTCAGCAGTACAATGATCCAAAACACACCAGCAAGATATTTGGCTCAAAAGAGATTTGGAGTGGTGTAGTCGTGACTGCTGTGCCATGACTTTAAACAGGTTAAACCCTCCAATGCGGCTAAATCAATACAATTATTTAAAAATAAGTGGGCCAAATCTCCACCACAGTGATGTGAAACACTCATTCCCAGTTATGGGAAATTGCAGGATTGTACAACCAGTTATTAGGTTTAGGAGGCAAATACTTTTTTACATAGAGCCAGGCAGGTTTGGACCTAGTAGTATAGTTCCTTATTTTTACCTTCTTCTTCTTCTTCTTCTTCTTTTTAGCTTATGTCATGGCTGGCAGAGCCGTATGTATGATAGTGTGGAGGAAGTTAATTAAGGAAAGAAAAATGTCATCACAGTCATCATTCTGTCTCCATCCTTCATCAACCCAAATCAAGTATCATTAATATTATCACTAAGGAAATATGAAAAAATAAGGAAAGTAAGTATTGTGATATCACTTTTTAATGCTGTCCAGAACAGCCAGCACTATATGACCAATAGATAAGTGGCTGTTCATGGAGAAACATTAACTGTGGCTTTTTTTAAATGACATTGAAACACTTCTGAGGGATTTTTGCCAATGAGTTGCTAATTTTAAGTAAAGAAATTTAGAGTTTTCAGTAGTTTGTGCTACAGTACTTCTTGTGTGGCATCAAACCAGAGTCATCTAAGCCATTACAATTTGGCCCTCTTGAAGTAGCTCAGCTCTCCCCACACTCTTAGTATTTCCAACACATCTTTTGAGTTCAACTTGAAAAAAATTATATTCACTTGCTGAGTGATACTGTACATATATATATAGTATATAGTATAATATATTTGCATAATTGCTTATGATACAGTATAGAATTGAATGTATTGTATATTATCCTATATGTTTTAATGCATCCAACACCCTGCTAATGTAAAGTTTAATTTTTTAATTTTCTGTGTTACAAAATTGTTTCCTGTTCCTGTGTGTCCTTTATAGGGTGAGTTTCAGATGACATCAGACAGTTTGCTGGACGCGGATTTTAGCCTGGGCCCTACATCTCAGTACATTGCTTAAAGAACATGTTTCATTTACCCTTTATTAAAAGAATATTTTTTTCTACACTACCATGTGCTGTTTTATTTGAGCACTTTTTTGTTCTTTTTTTTTTTTGCAGATGTCCTTACAACCGCCATGTGGTTAGCAGATGTCTGTTCATTCAAACATGCTTGGTAAATGTGGTCAGGCATGGGGAGAAAAGATAGCCTCTTTTATTTATTTATTTTTTGCACTGTGAGATTTGGGCCTTGTATATATCATTGTCACACTGATCCAGCAACCATCCCTTCTTCAAAATTGTTCTTCAAAACACACACACACACACACACACACACACACACACACACAGTACTCATATGTTGTTTCGTGGTGAACCCCGGTGTTTTGTTGGTCATTGCCCATTTCCTTCCCACAGTGTGTGCTAGTTTTGAGGATTTGTGCTCCAGATTTCTACTAAGCCTTTGTGGTTAGATTAGAAGAAGAGGAAATGAGACTGTGAGCTTGAAATGGCTGGTGAGCTTGATGCTTTGTGTTGAGGTTGGGGTGGAGCACAAAAGTTGGGGGAAAAAGTCAGTTACAACATTCCTAACCTCTCTGCAACCATGACACATCTATATATAAGTCTGCATCTGCCTGTCCACAATCCAAATCAACTCTATAAGTTAAGAGAACAGTTCCATTCATCCCGAGGCATCTGGAGATTGTGCCAGCTTAAGAAGACAAAGGCCAACCCTACGAGTATCCTTAGGTATCCAGAGAGATACCACTTCCAGCTGGATTCTGCTTTGTGATGGTTTGGAGCTACACATGCTGCTCCTGAGCTCCCAGATTCCCTCTGCATCTGTCCAACTTATCCTGGTGCCATTCTGGCGCCGATTGGCAACGTAGACATTTTGTTATATTAAACTTTCAGCTGCCTAACACACAATACATGTATATCTGCATAATATTCCAGCTATCTGATATAAACCAAATAAGGATGGGTTCCCTGTTGAGTCTGGTTCCTCTCAAGATTTCTTCCTATTGTTATCTCAGGGACTTTTTCCTTGCCACTGTCGCTGACGCGCTTGGCTTGCTCATCAGGAACTATCTAATCATTTTTATTTCTCTTACACGTTTCCATCATTTTCTTTTAATTTTCTTTTAAATTTGGGAAGCTGCTTTAAAACACAGACCATTGTTAATAGCGCTACAGTATATAAATAAAATTGAGTTGACTTGAAAAAATAAATCTTCCTGTTATCGCTGTCACAATGTGCATTCAGTGGTTAGGGTTAGGCTTATTTCTATATATTTAATAAAAGAAATCTATCCACATTAATTATTACAGCTGAGTTATAATAAAGAAATGTATAAATTACACCTCTCTCTCTTTCTCTCTCTCTCATCCAAGCTGCATATGGCACTCCGATGATTCATTCCACAACCCAAAAATATTAATGTAAAAACAATTAATACAAAAAATAGAAAGTAAAAATAAAACAAATTAACCTCCACTTTACCATTAAAAAGAATCCCGACAGAGCAATGTTTCCGTTAGCGTGTGTGCGTGTGTGCACACACGCTTGTGTGTATGTGTAAAGCTGAAGTAAGACAAGAGGAGGGGAGGTCTTCTGTATAGGACGAATTTCCTACATGTACACACAAACACACGCACACGCTAATGAAAACACTGCGCTTCTTTAACAAGGAACCTCTCTAATGACACTTGCGCACACACACGCACATGCACAGAATCACTTCATTCTGACAGAGAAAGATTCTGGATATTTGTAAAAATTTAAAAGGTAATGTTGAAAATAAAATTAGATAGTATGCAAGATATTGCGAGCATAAAGAGACAAGAAAGTGAAAGGTGAGGAGGAAGGAAGAAGGCACAAGGAATGATGCAGGACCAGGAACTGAAAATGTTGGTTAATAAAACACAGAGTTTGGAATGCAGAAATCTTGTCTGAAAGTCAGAAGAGTCAAAAATCTTGACTCTTCTATCCAGTAGCCATGACAGACGCAGACAATAGCCAAGAACCTGCAGATTATACTCAGTAAGCGTGGACACCGAAACGCAAAAGAACTTAGTATAACATATTTAACAAGAAACCTCTGTAATGACACTTGCTTTTGCTTGACGCAACCGCACACATACGTGGTCACAATGTTATAATAAACAGTACATACACGCAGCGATATTGACTATACGAGTGACGCACGTGCACTGAGACTAAGCATGGGAGATGATTACCCATAATCCCACATGGCACATGGGAGAAAAGAACCACTGGCTCAGTTGTGGTCACGTGATGATCGGCAGACAAAGCACATACATACTACTTGTACTGTATATCAAGCCCTCGTTTGATTATTTTAAATAAGTTAAAATTAATTAATTATTTTATTTTGATTCTTACATATTCACATTTCATACAAACTTTCCATATTTTCATTGTGTAAAGCTGCTTTGTGACAATGACAATTGTTAAAAGCGCTATATAAATAAAATAAAATTAAATTGAATTTAAAAAAATTAGCTCATAAAAATGCTCATAGACCAAGTTACTCACAAACCAAGGTTCCACTGTATAATTATAATTGGTTGTGGGTGGTGGGTAAATGCACATGCAAAGAAGTAGAAAACATAAGGGTCTTTTTTTAAATAGCATAGAAATTCTGTTACAGAATTCTGCTACAAAAGAAAGTAGCAGACCTCAAACATTTCTGAACATTAGCTTTTATTTAGTAAAGTACGTAGAACACAATGGGGGAAATCCTATTACAAGCTATTCCTGTTTTCATTTGAGCAAAACAGAAATACTTGTTTACCTTGTGTTTACCTCAGCAACTATACAAACACTAGATGGTTTTCTGTGCTGTGTGTCATTACAAGTTTCACTACACTGAAACAGGAGTAGGTTCATGAGTGCTTTAAATGTGACCTTTTTTTGCTACCACACCCTGTTTGCCTGTGCAGAAAAGAATCTCAACTGCGGTTCTGTCCCTGAGTCAAACCAAATCTCAGCATCACAGTCCCTCTAGTTGTTTTGCACATCTAAATTGGTATTTATGTTGGAATTTTAAATTGCAAGTTGGGCTGGCAAATCAAGAAGTGTGGTGAACTTGGGTCTGTCAAAGCTGTCCTCAAACTATAACCTTCATGTAACTATTAATATCCTCTCCAGACACCATGATTTTGAATGATTCATAACACAGCTAAAGCACTAAACATTTAACTAAGTATAATAAAGAAACTGTGTGTGTGTTTCTGTGATAAAATGCAGCATGTTTCATATAAGTAAGAGATTTTGTATTAAGCTTTGATTTCACTTTCTCAGCTCCAAACAAAAGATTTGATCCAGCAAAAGATTTGATCCCAAAAGGCATGTCTTTCCCCCCTCCACAATGCATTAAATTACAAGCAAATCCACAGTGAGGGAGTGGGGAAGATGTTAATTCTCCCACATATGTGCTGGCGTTGTGCTTTTTAAGCAATGGTTGTACTCAGTCAGTCTGTCTTCTATTCTTTCTTCTTTTCCAATCCCCACCCCCATTTTCCTGTCTCCACTCTATTCTAGTTGACTTTCAAATACACATCTGACCAGTTTTCAGGGTACACTATATGGAAACAGATCAGAAATGTTGACTGAAGAACATTGTTAAAAGGTTATAAACCCTGTTTAATCTAAATACTCTTATAGCTTAATAATCTTAACCTTAATTTAATAAGATTCAAAAAATAGTGTTGAGTGTTTCAGTCTTTAGTTAATTTTTAAAAGCTCAATCCCACAAAAAAAAAAACATGTCTCAGCTTTGTGGGTATCAAATAACTGAAAGTGGGTGGATAGTGCATGGAAAAAATGGGGTGCAGTATCAGAACATCTCAGCTTTGTTTTGTTGGAAGAAATATCTGCTTAGCTGTTGCTGGTGTCCAGGGAAGGAAGAAGTATACACTCATCTGAAATCTCCAATGCACTTAGCCACCTACACAACCACGCAGCTTGAACAGCTTGAATTGATTATAGCTTTCCCATGATGTTTACCTCCATAGTTGTGGTTTTGGGGCTTTGGCAACTGCATGTAGTCACATGTGTGTTGGAAGTCCTGTATGCTCTCTTGTCAAATCTACACGTAAATGTTCTAAATGTTCTTTATTTGAACTACTTTTAGAACTATCAAATCATGGTACATGGTGTGAAGCTGGGAAACAGAACTCTTTTAGATTCAAATATTCGCCCTTTCTTTCAGAAAGAGATCCTCGTGTTTTAATTAAAATTGCATTATAGTATCTTTTGCAGTGACCTCTGTAATGCCTCTGTAACAAATCCTTACTGCTGCAAGATAGGCATTACAGAGGTCATTGTAAAAGGCAAAATGGTACTATTCGAATTAAGAGGAGAAGAGATTTGATTGGTCCACAATGTCCCTTAATTGATATCACCTATCATCTTACCTTTGTTTTGGCTCCAAGAGATTGAATGTGATAAGAGATTTTTTGTTTGCCATCTCTCAAATCAAAATGTTATAAATAAAATGTTGATTCAGACATTAAGCTAGCTGTTAAAGTTAGAAGTCCACAGACATAAAGTGTATGAACAAAGTCATTAAAACACATCACACTTCACTCACAGTCAGTGTTATTAACTGTCGTTAAAATCATCACATCTGAATTAGATTTATTTCTGCATAAATAATGCAGGTGACCTTGCAAGTCATTTCTGTCTCTTACAATGGGTTTAGAAAAGCCCTTTAAAATAATCATATTTTGTTTCTTTGCAGCCAGAAATAAAGACAGACACAGTTTTTGTTTTATCCAGATTAATTTAAACAGTGCAACTTTTAATATCCAAGTTAAAGTTATACCTTCCAACATCTCAGAAATAAATAAATAAATTAATTAATTAATTAAAAAAAAAACAGAATCACTGATTCAGAAAAGGATTAACCCCATCCTAAAAATGACTTGTTAACTCAATCAGGTGAAGCTCATCACCTTCTCAATGGCACACAAAGCTTGCCTCCTTATCTTTGAGCTGCTGCAATAAGCAGACAGAAAGATGGTTTATGATGAAGTGCATACAGTGACATACAAGAGAGATAGTTATGTCAATGACATAGATAGCACTGGTTTTTCTGGAATGGGTTAATGATAACAGTGGCAGTTGACACTCTATAGATCAGTGCCATTTTCACATTATGTTAATTTCATTTTATGGTTAATAGCTTAGAGACAACAGAAACCAAAACTCTGTAAACTGTGTGTGTTAGCTCTTAGCACAAGTAACCACATCTCTGTAAAATGTATGATGCCCTTCAATGATAAGAAGTGGTTAAGCAAGGAAATGTTGTAAGAACATATGGTAAGTTACAGAGACAAACTGTCATACTGTATGATCTCTGATATAATTAGATTCTGATGCTTTTGCATACACTAGCCCTTGTACTGGTGGGACAGTGGCTTAGTGGTTGGTATTGTTGCCTGACACCTTCAGGGTCCAGGTTTGATTCCCGCCTCGGGGTCATGTTCTCCCGTGTTTGGTGGGTTATTACAGTTTCCTCCCACAGTCTAAAGACATGTGTTCCCAAATTACCCCATAGTGTGTGTGTCCTCCTATGGATTGGCCCTTCGTAAAGGGTGTCCCCTGCCTCGTGCCCTAAGCCTGGGATAGGCTCCAGGACCTCCCTGATACTATATACAGAATGAAGGGATATAGACAATAAGTGAGTAAGTAAGTAGTCCTTGTTCATTTTTTTTTCTTGACACATTCTGCTTACTTATCCACTTCTGTCTTAAATTGCTATATTCTGCTTAAGTTGTAACTGCTTGCACATAAAGTAAATAAAAGAACTATTCTGAATTGCGAGGCTAGTACCACAACTGCTATGTCTCAGAGGCATTCTTTTGAGTTTGGGAGAGATGGTCTGGGTTCTACATTCAATTATCATTTTGCTTATCTTTACAGAATTTAATGCTAAGAGTGATTAGCCCTAGCCATTAAATATTCCTTATTGGGATGAACATTTATTACAGGCAGGAACACAAACTGTACAATAAAAGTTTAAATAGTCACAAAAGTGAAAATTACATCCACCCATTTTCAGGATATTAGCTGATATGAATCAAGGAGTAGAATTAATAATCTTAGCTCGAGGCAACCATATTATTGTAAGAGCATACTCCTTTTGGAAACTTAACCAGGGTTTTTTTGCCTAGATTCCAAAATAAGCAGTGAACAAAATGTCTCTGTCTGGTCAGTGTTTATCTTGGATGAACTTATTTTTTTAAGAGCTCAAATCCCAAACAAGGAATTTTATTTTTTTGCTAGTTCTTCAACTAAGCCTTTAGAGAGTCGTATTTCACTTTCTGGAGGGTTGTCTTTAACAGTGCTTACTCTGGACAAACATAAAGCAGCTGTTGCTACCTATGGCCTCAACAAAAAAATATAAAACAAAACATAATTGTACTTTTGTATAGTGCTTTTTTAAATTACATAGGTCATCATTTTTGGCAGTGACACCAATAATTTTGTTTTGAGTATTTCCACAAACATTCGAAAGGAAAAACTCAAAAACAAATCAGGCTTATCACACCCTACCATCCCAGAGCACATCTGGTGTAGCAAATCTCTTTTTTGCTGTTTTTCACTTTGCATGTCCTTTGATGTTTGTACGTGCTTTTTCGCAGTATTTTTCTTTTTTCGCATGTTCTTTAACCTTTTTAAGTTTTTTGTAGTTATAGCATTTTTATATCTGAATGGTTTTTTTTACTTTTGTATTTACAATGCATTTCCATGAAGTTTATGCTTCCACTTTTTGTAGCTGCTTTATCCCTAGGCAAGGCAAGGCAAGTTTATTTGTAGCACATTTCATACACAATGATAATTCTATCGTTGGTTATAGGAGCCACCATAGGCTGAGGTAGTTTGAGAGTCTTACAATTCTATATCACAAATTCCCCTGAAGGTGCCACTGTGTTCTAACAAGATGGACTTGCAATGTCATGCTTTGCAAAATTAAATGACCTTATAATCTAATATTTAGGTTGACACCTGTAAGCTAACCACAAGACCAAGTCCAAACCTCTAGTTTGATACTTGTTTTTGACAAAGATGTTTGGATTTGGTCTCATGCATATAATTAGCTAGTGATTTTAGTATGATTTTGTCATTTTTCTTAAATTGTCTTGATAGCTTTATCTTTTAAAGTATGTTTAGAGTTTAAAAGACAACACTTTCTGATAAGTAAAAAATTTGAAACAAGGTAATCTGCCAAAGCCCTCGGTCAAATCCAGGATATGAAATCACCTACAGTAAGCAAGCAGCTTGTCAACAGAAAGTGCTGGATGCACATGCAAGTTTTCTTTTGTTTAAAAATAGTCAACACAGAACTGGACAGCCTTGTATTTTTTGGAAACAAGCATCTGTTTGGACATAAATGCTGTGACTGTGTGACTCTGTTACTCCAGCATATTTCCCAATTCCTCCTGAATCAGCTTTGTTTTGTGTTCAGCTGGCTGCACACAACCACGTCCGGGGTGAGTCTCCATGTGGTTTCCTATGAGGTTGGTAAATTCAAGCAAGGGGAAAAACATGTCTGAAATCTTACAGTAACCTCTACTTTCTGGGATGGTGAGAGATTGTCAACATCCCAAAAATATGTGTATTAGAATTTTGGGACATTTCTCATCTCCACCTTAGGCAGAATTTTGGATGCTGTGCATTTGACCCACTCTGCTGGGTAAAAAAAAATGTAAGCCAAACTTCTGCTTTTTAATTATACAGATTGGTGAAAGAGCATGAGAAAATTAAAAAGAATATAAAAGTTACATTTAATTATCACCGGAAAGACAGCTGTGTGGCCATAAGAAAACTATTTGGCTAATCAAAAAAAAGCTTTAGCTAGAGAGCATAATGATTGGACTTTGAAGCAATGGAAAAAGGCCATGTAGTCTGAATAATTCAGATTTACCCTGATTTTTTTTGCTTTTTTAGTTGCTTCAGTGCAGAGCACGGTTAGAGGATAGAAATACTGTATAGTCAGTTTCTTTAATCCACAATAATTAGGGTATGATTTA
Organism: Clarias gariepinus; assembly: GCF_024256425.1. Lineage (NCBI taxonomy): Eukaryota > Metazoa > Chordata > Actinopteri > Siluriformes > Clariidae > Clarias > Clarias gariepinus. Next base: position 8,423,402 of record NC_071103.1, on the reverse strand, counting down.
TCACCGCTCATCCAATTAGATTGCTCAGTCAAGTAATCAGACAGACTTAGTATAGACAGGTATGTGACACTTAATGTATACTTCTCAATGAACTACTGAATGAGAGTAGTTATATACTGTAGTGTGTGTGTGTGTGTGTGTGTGTGTGTGTGTGTGCATGCATGCTCGCCTGTGTGTGTGGGTGGATGGGTGTGTAAATCAGTCCATATGTGTGCAATCAGAATGATAGTTTAGTGTGAGAGCGTGTGTAGTGCACGTAAATCCTTATGTATTTAGGTTGCATGTTGTTCTGGTATATTTTGTCACAGCAATCTTTGTAGGCTGATCTGTGTTAAATGATCTCTGAAGCAACACCACTAGGGTTAGGGTTGGGGTTTTGTGGAAATGGTATAAATACAGTACTGTGACAAGTTTTAGGCAGGTGTGGAAAAATGCTGTAAAGTGAGGATGCTTGCAAAGATTGAAATGCTAATACAGTGGAACCTTGGATTACGAGCATAATAGTAAAAATAAAAGAAATTAACCTGCACTTTACCTTTGAAAAGAATTGCGACAGAGCAGTGTTTCTGTGTACAGCAGAGAGAAAGATTGTGTGTGTCTGTGAAGGCGAAAGTAGGAGGGGTCTCCCCTGGGTGTGTGTGTGTGTGTGTATATGTATGGCACGGTGTCCAATGACGCGCGTGCACACAGACACAAAGAGCAGGCTAAAACAGAGGGAGAAAATTAATCTTTAACCTCTCTAATGAGACTTGCTTTTGCTTTATTCATCACGCATGCTGTATACAGATGCATACAGACACAAAATAAAATACACTACTGTTCAAAAGTTTGGGGTCACAATTTCTTTGTTTTTGTTTAGTGATTTATTTTCTACATTCTACAACAATACTGGGGATTTCAATTAGGTATGAAAGGTACCAATTATGGGATTAGGTAATTATGTAACAACAATAAAAACAACAATTAGTTGTTATTTCAAGACACAGAGGTCAGCCTTTTTGTATTAGTTCTTGCAAGAACAGTATTGTCAAGTGCATTTGAAAAATCCGTCAAGCACCATAATGAAATTAGCTCTTATGAAGGCCATCCCAGGAGGGCGAGACCAAAACCTACCTCTGCCGCAGACGAGAAGTTCATTTAGAGTTATCAGCCTGAAAAATGACCAATTAACAGCACCTCAGATTAGAGGCGTTATGGAGTCTTTAGCATAAGAAGCAGGCACATCTCAATATCAACTGTTCAAAGGAGATTAATGCATTTTTTGGACGTCTTCAGCATTTCTTTACAATGTAGAAAGAAATAAAAATCAGGAATGATCATGGAGTTAGAAAGTGACCCCAAACTTTTGGAAGTGTATGTATTATGCACACACACGTGGTCACAGTGTTATAGTAAATAGTACACGCGTGCATAATAAAATAATAAGAAATAAAAGAAAGATAAGCACCCGTCTGAAGCACTGTGTGTCACGTTTTATCGATACCAAAGGGCAGCTACACATGTAGTTTTATAGAAGGGCTTTTATTACAACGGTACAAGGAAAAATATGATTTTATCACACACATGTTCAAATTGTTTAAGTCCCCTGTCCTGCCATGTGTTTTTTAAGTTTACACTGAACGGGGGTGTCAAATATGTTTATGTATTTTGTAACGGGTTTGGCACACGAGCGACAACAACAAACACAGACATGAGGCGAGGGTTTACAGAAACGGAGTCATTTTATCAGTTTATTTAGGGAAGGAAAGGGTTAAAGGAGGGAGAAAGGAAAAAAGGGAAGGAAAGGTGTGCATGTGCAGGTCTTGTGGGCAGTGCCCCGCTGGCATGTGGACACATGCTGGTGAGCAGTGGCGGCAGGCAGAGTGGCGCATGCTCGCGGCTGTCCTCACCGTGGTAATTAAAGGGCAGAATACCATTTGAAGTCCTTGGGGCACATTCCATTGCCCCGCTTGCATGGCACTCTTCCTCGGTTTTCCCGCGTCCACCGCACGACTCTGCTCAGTGACGTCTTTTAGTTTCACACCGATAACCCAATAGATTCCAAGCTACACTCCACGCTGTGCTTTATAGCGCAGGGAGTGTAGTAGTGTAGTAGTGTATATGCACTAGTTTTCTATTTAAAAAAAGTCTAGACAGATATTATTTAGATTTTTTAACTCTATCAACAAGGGTTTAGTATAATATAAACTGATGGTTCAGTATATTAGTAACAAATACAGTACCTTCTCTGAGAGTTACATGTTACATCCATAATGCATAATGTCATATCAATATTGCTTGAATTGAAGAATTGACGAAGACAAAATAATGTTTTCCTTTTTATCGTAAATACAGTATATTGTATATTTCACTGCAATAAACCATATTTTCATACGTTTTTAACTGGTAAATGTAAGGTCTTACTCTGTAAAACTAATTTTTACTGTAAATTCTAAGGTTATTGCAGTTTTGTGAAATACGGTTTTATCCTGTAGCATTTATACGATATTTTACTGTTAAATTTATGGACATTATTTACAGTGTGTGTTGCCAGCATGGATCTGCTGCTTAGGTTTTATTACATTAATTAGCAGAGGAATTAAGAATATATTCACCAGTTACTTAGAAGGTTATCTAGGTTTACTAATATATACAGAGTCATACAATTTTAGGTACAGATGTTGGTATTTGTTAATAAATCCTGTGTTATGCTTTTATTATAAAAATAAATTGTTACTTACTTTTAAATGTTTTTTGTTGTCCTCATGGTCACTTTTCTGGAATTACAACATCAAAAACAACCATAGATAACACACTCCTAAGATGAATAACATCATAAAAACCAGGTCAGCTTTCAGAACAGGCAAAGGACATGAGCACATCGGCCATTATTGCTTAGTTGGTATTCTCCAGTCCTTGGAAAACAACTTAGATGACATCAGGGATAGGAACAGGTACAAGTGAAACATCAGGGACTGTAATTTACTGAGGCATGGCTGACCTCACTGGTACTGGATTTGGCCCTGCAGGCTGTTAAAACCCTTTCTGTGTATCATATAGACAGAATGCATAAGCATGAACTAAAGTGGTGGCATGTGTGTCATTTTGAATGGCAGGTAGTCCAACAATGTAATAAATTTCCTATTCAGCCAGCTTGGAACCCTTGACCATCAAATGTCATCAGTTTTACCTCTGTTTAGGGTCTGGATGGTGAAACATTTTTGTAGATTGAGCTATTTCCAGTATGGTGGGCTAGACGAAACATCATTATTATTTGCAGATGACAATTTTTCATTTGCAAGTTGTTTACTTGTTACTACCTTAATTGGACCCCTGACATACACATGTACAATTTGCCAAGTAAGCATGTGATGAGCATCAGCACTTCCAGTACAAGATCTGGTTCTGTTCATGACTGGTACAACAGAAAAGCACTTGGCAACTCATCTGGCGATCAAGAGTCTGTGGCCAGGAATCATTGGGAACAAAATTGGCGAAACTCGCTCTCTCATATCCATAACACCAACACTATCCAATCATGTGTGTCTACACAAGCAAATAATAGCATCTTTCTCTGATTGTGTTAGACTGACCCCTAACAGTGAACAACAGTTTAAAAAGATATGTTCAGCTGGCTTAACATACCTCACAGCATAAATGAATAGCAACGACATGTGATATCCTTCACCCATCCTTGTTTGGTAGCTGTTGCTTGGAAGGTGGTAGGAAAAAATAGCAAAAACAAAAAATTTGGGAGAAAACCATAAGAAAAGACCAGGATGCTCTCTTCAGGTGAGGGAAGAGTCCTTGCCCCTAGTGTAGGAAGTTGCTTATGCACCTCACAGTGATGGGTATATTTATTAAGGGAAGGAACGGTCAAACACTTCAAAAACTGTCTCAATATATTAGAAGTCACTCTTACACAGACTAGAGCCACATCCCAAACTGCATACTGCAATAGAAATTACTATTTAAACATAGTAATTAGTGTGTATTTTGTGGTTCTCTCTGTATATGTGTATTGACCTGGCAGTCTGACTCATGGGATTACTCTGCAGAGTGTGGCAAAGCCCATGTTACAAAATGTTCTTGCTTAGCAGAAGCATTTGTCTACCAGATTAATCCTACACCCCACAGCATTATGCTTCTCTGCAACATATTATAATTCTTTTCTTTGCAGCAAAGATTCATGAATCCTGTTGGCCATAATATGGTATCGGTGCTAAAAGATGAATTTTCTTCACAGTTCTTCATAATACTTAATGCTTCTTATCTCTTGATACATTCTTTGATTTTTTATAAATATGCATATACATATTTTTTATTAAAAAACACATTTTCTAAATACAATTGCATTCCATTTTATGTATTGTCTGTAATGTTTTTTGAATTCAAATCTTTCAATGATCTTAATTGTCATTCAGATGAAGCTTGGTTAATTAAGATTTCACAAGAAAAGACATAAACCTAAAAAAAAGTGTACTTTTCTAAAATGCAACATTGTTAAGATATTGCAACATCGATTGACATGGCTACAGCACTACAGACTTTTTTGCTTTTTAAGCTTTTACCAAAAAACTATTTAGGCAACAAATTTTACAGGTCATATGCTTCTAGAAGCTTACACCAATTTTATTATCAATACTCATAATGTAATATGAATAATCTGCATTTTTTTTTATCTGTTTGAAGCGAGACAGTATAAAGACAATATAAAGTTGAAAAATACCCATAAGCAAACCTTAGAGGTAGCTTCTTTGCTACACATTTTCTGCATTATATGTATAAAAAAAAACAGCAATACTGTCTTTTGGCTGTGTCCTCATGGTATGAGTGATATTTGTTAGAGCCAGTTCTTAAGATAACATAACCATTGATCAGAAAGATATGGATTAGATGTATAATTTTATCTAAATTATATAAACTTTATCTTTGTTTCAAATGAAACGATTTCTTTTGCATTTGAGTACTTTAGAAAAATGTCGTCAAGGTTTTTTTTTTTTTATTATTATTATTATTTTTAAATAGATTAGATTAATAAATTCTACCCGATACGATTGGTCTTTAAGACGTTAGACACGGCGTGACGTCACATCGTTTAAAGACATTGACTCGGTGAAGTTCAGCAGAGGGAAAAGCAGTTGCAGCGCGAACTTATTTCAAACTCAGATCGCATCTTCAGATTTCTTTTTGAACTCTGCGACGAGAGACATTCATTCCTTCTGTTTGAGTTGGACTTCGTTACAGGGTTTTTTGGATTTATTTACGCGATTTCTAGGTATGCTTACACTGATTATATGATTTTTTAATAAATCCATTTGTTTTTGAGTGATGGGTTATACGTAATGTGCTGTTGTAGAAGTAATAATAATGATCATAATAATAATACGTTTTTTGTTGAGTTGCAGTCTGAGAAGAGTTTTAACTGTATTTTTTAGGGGTTTTTTTTCTTTTCATTTAAATTGAAAACCATCAAAAACTGTAACATTTCTATCATATCATTTCTATCATTAAGGGTGAAGGAGGAAAAAGATTCCAAAATTCATATGTTTACATACAAATAAAAATTACAGTTTGCCTTCCAAAAGAATTAATGTATACAACTGCACTTAAGTGCCTTTTTGAGATAATTTTTTTTTTTAATCGATTTTGTTTTTGTTATTATATACTAACGTTTCTACAACTTTTGGCAACTCTATACGTATCACTTAAAAAATACAAATCTTTTGACATATTACTGTGATCTAAGTCACTTTTTAAAGCTTCAGATCAATTTGAGATGCTGCACTTGTGACCTCAAGTGGACAAAACTGGAATAACATGATAAAGTATTTCCTTCTAAAAATTTAGGCATGAATGTTTCTCCTTCTCAAATGTAAATTCCTAAAATCTGATTTTTTTTCTTCTGCCAAACCAGGTTGCACAGATTTCTTCAGCCATTTCAGTGATAAACAGGACAGAGATGTCTACCTATGACAACGTCTCTATGGGTAATGGGTCGGAGGAAGACTACTATGAAGAAGATTATGCTTATGAACATTCAGAACTTAGGCAGTCACTCAACATCATGTCACTCATAGTTTACTGTTTAGCCTTTGTGCTTGGAGTGGTTGGAAATGGCATCGTGATCTGGGTGTCTGGATTCAAGATGAAGAAGACGGTAAATACAGTTTGGTTTCTCAACCTGGCAGTAGCAGACTTCCTTTTCACTGCCTTCTTGCCTCTCAGTGTGGCGTACACAGCCATGGGCTTCCACTGGCCATTTGGACGCTTCATGTGCAAGTTCAACAGTACACTCGGTTTCCTCAACATGTTTGCCAGTGTGTACATCCTGGTGGTAATTAGTGTGGACCGTTGCATATCAGTTGTGCATCCAATATGGGCGCAGAACCATCGAAGTGTCAGGTGTGCATCTGGACTAAGCCTTGGTGTCTGGCTATTTGCCTTACTCTTGAGCTCCCCCTACTTTGTCTTTAGGGACACTGCTCCAGACTACTATAATAAAAATGTTATCAACTGCTTTAACAACTTTGCCTTTTCTGATGATTATGAAACCAAAGAGGTAGTGGAGCTCCGATTCCTGCGACACCGTGCTATGATCATAACTCGTTTTCTCCTGGGGTTTGTAGTGCCTTTCTCAGTCATTGTCTCCTGTTATGCAATCATCATTCATCGCCTCAAAAGAAACCGTTCAATGTCTGGTCGCACAGGACGCCCTTTTAAGATCATCGCTGCTGTGATAACAGCTTTTTTCCTATGCTGGGCTCCATACCACATCTTAGTGCTGATCGAAATGGCTCACCACATGTCCCCTGTGAATAGCCTTATCCTGGAGCGTATAACTACAATTGGCATTCCCATAGCCACTAGTTTGGCTTTTCTCAACAGCTGCCTGAACCCATTATTATATGTGTTCATTGGTCAGGATTTCAAAGATAAGGTGCGAAAGTCTATCTTGAAAGTGCTGGAAACAGCATTCACAGAGGAGGTATCACGCACTAACACTTGCACAAACTCCATGCTTAATAACCGCTTTAAAGACCAAGGAAATAAGTCCTTTTCTGATGTAGAGCTATAATAAAAAATACAAATAAGCTTTTTCAGGAGATGTCAAACTTTTTGGCAACTACAGGAAACAACCTGGGAATGTATACAGCATGGAGGACAGAAATAAAAACTGAAAGCTGCAATCATTTTTTTTCATACTGTAACTGTTTAAATACAAATATTAACAGCAATGCAGCTTAAACTTCATGTTCATATGGACAGTGCTCCAAAGCCACTGTTTTGTACATATTTTGGAAGATTTTAAAATGTTGACATTTTTTTTGGACTGTAACCTAGAGATGTTAAAATGTTATTGGGCATATATAATGTACATCAACATTAAGAACATATGATTTAACTTTAATCAGGGACTAACACATGGGAATATAGAGTTTCTGCTTTGTTCATCTGAACATTTGGGTTCGATATTGAGTTTGGTGTGGAGTTGCACTACACATATATTTCCACTTCAGGATCAATAACATATCTATATAGACTTATGATTATTAGCATTAGACATTTTACAAATTAGTGTTTGTCACTTGAGAAGGTGACATAGACATATAGCACTATACTAAAGTGATCCTGAATGGGTGGTCAGTTTCTTTGCCAGTATATTTAAGAGATCCGGTGGTCTTCATGATAAAGGCATGCTGTTTGAGAGATGCTGTGTAAATGGTTTAATGCTCACAAGATAAAATGGTGATCAAAATGTTCAGACATTAATGGAGAATCTCCATAATAGCAATTATATAAGTGTGGATCTGGCTACGATAGTATGCTAGTACTATTGTACTGGCCACAATGATGTAACACCGGTATGCTAGCCTCTATTCTCAGGCTGTTGATAGTTGGGTTCCACATGACCGGCCATTTCTGAAGTTCTAGAACGGGCAGATATCCGAGATGCTAACAACTTGATTCTTTATTGTAAAGAAGAAGAATTGTTGATAGCAATAAAAAAAAACATTTTACTTTTGTATTAATTATGTGTTTTAAAGAACATATGAGGCTTAAAGTGGCTGGCATAAGTTTCATTTAACAGACATTTTATTTGTTCTGTACCATTAGAAATCTTATAGAAACATCAAATATCCTAACTAGAAGTTTATTTTTGTGTTTCAATATTACAGTTGACATTTTAATAAATTGGATACAAAAGCTCTTTTCATTTTCTTTGTCCTCTTTATGATAAAGACTTTTAAATATGCTACTTGATTAATGTATTCAAAACTGATTTTGTGTAGTAGCGTTTCTTTAAATAATAATGTATGTGTTATAGCCATGCTTTCGTTTAATATTTAATCAACATTTTTTATGAGATCATATGAGAATATATTTTCTAACCTTTTAAAAATCTATATATTTTGCTAAATGTGCTTTGTGGTTATTAACAAAATTAAATGCATGTAAAAAAAACTTAAGACTGATTTACTTTAAACTTGACTTAGCATTTATTACCATAAAAAGAAGTAAACTGTTGTCTGTTTTATATATATATATATATATATATATATATATATATATATATATATATATATAAGATGATTGTTCCTGTGATGGAAGCAAAGTAAAAAATCTTTATATGTAACAATTTACTAAGTGACATATCAAAAAGAGCACAAAGATGCTGAAATTGGGAGTCAGTTACTTACTTGCTATGGAATAATGTCAATGTTGGCTCATAAGACCACGTGAACTTCTTATACTTAGTCTTATATGCAAAGAAATAACACATACATGTTTCTATGATCAAAACAAAAATATCATAATATGTTCATAAGTAATTTTTGCTACGTCATATCCATATTATGTTTATGGTAAAATTTAAAGGTTAATTAAACTAATGATAACTTTTGTTCTACTGTACCTGACATCATATTTAAAAACCCAAATGCACAGTTTGATGTCTAAAGGCTGTCTATTAACACACACATATATATACACAGTGGTGTGAAAAACTATTTGCCCCCTTCCTGATTTCTTATTCTTTTGCATGTTTGTCACACAAAATGTTTCTGATCATCAAACAAATTTAACTATTAGTCAAATATAACACAAGTAAACACAAAATGCAGTTTTTAAATGATGGTTTTTATTATTTATGGAGAAAAAAAATCCAAACCTACATGGCCCTGTGTGAAAAAGTAATTGCCACCTGAACCTAATAACTGGTTGGGCCACCCTTAGCAGCAATAACTGCAATCAAGCGTTTGCGATAACTTGCAACGAGTCTTTTACAGCGCTCTGGAGGAATTTTGGCCCACTCATCTTTGCAGAATTGTTGCAATTCAGCTTTATTTGAGGGTTTTCTAGCATGAACCGCCTTTTTAAGGTCATGCCACAACATCTCAATAGGATTCAGGTCAGGACTTTGACTAGGCCAATCCAAAGTCTTCATTTTGTTTTTCTTCAGCCATTCAGAGGTGGATTTGGGGTCATTGTCCTGCTGCAGCACCCAAGATCGCTTTAGCTTGAGTTGACGAACAGATGGCCGGACATTCTCCTTCAGGATTTTAGACAGTAGAATTCATGGTTCCATCTATCACAGCAAGCCCTCCAGGTCCTGAAGCAGTAAAACAACCCCAGACCATCACACTACCACCACCATATTTTACTGTTGGTATGATGTTTTTTTTCTGAAATGCTGTGTTACTTTTACGCCAGATGTAACGGGACACGCACCTTCCAAAAAGTTCAACTTTTGTCTCGTAGGTCCAGAAGGTATTTTCCCAAAAGTCTTGGCAATCATTGAGATGTTTTTTAGCAAAATTGAGATGAGCCTTAATGTTCTTTTTGCTTAAAAGTGGTTTGTGCCATGGAAATCTGCCATGCAGGCCGTTTTTGCCCAGTCTCTTTCTTATGGTGGAGTCGTGAACACTGACCTTAATTGAGGCAAGTGAGGCCTGCAGTTCTTTAGATGTTGTCCTGGGGTCTTTTGTGGCCTCTCGGATGAGTTGTCTCTGCGCTCTTGGGGTAATTTTGGTCGGCCAGCCACTCCTGGGAAGGTTCACCACTGTTCCATGTTTTTGCCATTTGTGGATAATGGCTTTCACTGTGGTTCCTGGAGTCCCAAAGCTTTAGAAATGGCTTTATAACCTTTACCAGACTGATAGATCTCAATTACTTTTGTTCTCATTTGTTCCTGAATTTCTTTGGATCTTGGCATGATGTCTAGCTTTTGAGGTGCTTTTGGTCTACTTCTCTGTGTCAGGTAGCTCCTATTTAAATAATTTCTTGATTGAAACAGGTGTGGCAGTAATCAGGCCTGGGGGTGACTACAGAAATTAAACTCAGGTGTGATAAACCACAGTTAAGTTATTTTTTAACAAGGGGGGCAATCACTTTTTCCCACAGGGCCATGTAGGTTTGGATTTTTTTTCTCCCTAAATAATAAAAACCATCATTTAAAAACTGCATTTTGTGTTCAATTATGTTATCTTTGACTAATAGTTAAGTGTTTGATGATCAGAAACATTTTGTGTGACAAACATGCAAAAGAATAAGAAATCAGGATATGCATCTATATATATATATATATATATATATATATATATATATATATATATATATGCATACAAAGTATTGTTTTATTGAAAAAAGTTAGTGGCACAATGAGTAATTTACTGTTTGTTATTTAACTTGATTATACAGTACGTAAATATGTCACTTAGTATACAGAGGAAGTGGGAGTATGGGATGTGACACACCATAAATAAGAATAGTAATTCAGTGATGTTTCTTTAATTTTTTTAAATTAGGGTGCAATACCAAATGGTGTGAAAATAGGTGTCTGGGTTGTTTTGTGTGCAGTGTGAACAAATTTCTGAAGTAAATCGCATATCTATTTCCCAAAAATAGATAGCTTAATTTATGGAGTATTGTCATTTTGATAACTGTATACAGGGTCATACAGTTATCAAAATGACAATACCGGAGGACCTATAGGAAACTCTATGAACACAGACCCAATGTGGGAATCAAAACTGCACCTGAAGGTGTAAGATGACAATGCCACTAAGCCTCAGTGCCGTCAATGGGGGGAAACATTAATTCTTAAATATGTTATATGATTAGTGCTTGGAGTGTTAGGTAGTATATATGCTGGAAATAGAAAAATAAGGGTATATAGACAAATAGATGATTTATCCCGATTGATTAAGTATTCAGAAATATAAAAAAATAAATTAGTGAATTTAAAGTGCTCCAATTATGCCATTTTAAGGGTTCCTAATATTGCTTAATGAGTCTCTTAAAACAGGTTTACATGTATGCAAGGTCAAAAAAACACTTTAGTTTTCTCCAAAAATAGATTTAATTTTATCCCATTTCTAAATGATGCATAAACGACTCGTGTGAAGCAGTTTGAAGATTCAGTCTGTCTAAACCCCTCCTTTCTGTGAGCCCTCACTGCTGTGATTGGTCAGATGGCTTTATGACCCTTTATGATTGGTCTACCGCTGTACACTGCTACAGCGTGTGTCGGAAAACGAATTGCTCATGACCATAACTGAACGACAGTTTTGGAGACCCATCAATGCATATAAAAAATGGCGTCGGTTTTACCATGTAACGACCAGCTAATTTTATATTACCTGTGGCTACAAAAATCGAGAGATCTTATATCTTTGTGTTAGTGTTGCGTTAAAAGGCCGGTGAGCAAAAAGGACAAACACAAACAAGTAGATAAAGCAAACGTGTATTATACAAAACTAAATAAAGTAAACGAAAAAGGTTGTGTTATTTATCCTGGTATTTTCAAGCTGATTAATTTTTTATTAAAAAAAAAATAATTTTTAATCTTCTTAATTTTGTCCTAGTTCTTCTTCTTGTTGATTTTCTTTATTTTTTTTTTGTAAATGAAGACTGAGATTACTTTCCTCTTAGAACTACTTTCCCTGTTCCCCACGGAAGAGATGAAGATGACTCATTCATCTCTAGGAAGGAGACTCATTAACCTCTAGAAAGCATGCCTACTCTATTTTAATATAAGTGTAAAATGTAGCATCTTTCAAGAAAGATGCATTAAGATGGTCTGGGTGACTGGACATGCACCTGTGAAGCCATCCGAATAATTATTATTCGACTTGGACATACTCTTGTTGCCATGGACTTATTTTGTGTCTAAGTCAAATCTTTGCTAGTTTTTAAAAATGGTTATGATGTTGTAATGTAAAAGAATCAGTTACATACTGCTACACATCTGGTGGTCTCCAGGTATTTTATTGACCTTTAAGCAAAATAGAATGTGTATTCTTTTGTTTTATGCAGATCACTGTTTTAACTTTGACTAGGTTTGGAAGAATAAAGGTTTATGTAATGTTTGTATGTTTTAATTGTCAGAATATTGTTAGGCCAATTTGTTGTTATAGAAAAACAATTACTTTAACAAACTACATCAATAGAATACATCTTACCTTTTCGAGTAGATGAAAAGTTGGGCAAAGTCAACCCAAGAGAAATGTTGTCAATTTAGCCCACAACTAATACTACTTTGAGCTGACTTAAATAGTTTAATTAAAAGTTGAAAGTTGAGTCAACTTAAGATTTTGAACTGGGTACACATTGTGTCAACTAAACAGCAATGTGAAATATTTAGTTTGGCCAGCAAATTCCTCTAAAGGTTTGAGTAAACTTAAAAAAGCTGTGTAACTTGTTCAAATTCTAATTTTATTTGTCACATACACAGTCAAAAACAGTAGGATATGCCGTGAAATGCTTAAACGATAGCCTGTGACCTTAAATAAAAAGATTATCAATAGGAAATAAATATGGAATGAAATAAGAAATAAAATAAGGATAATAACTTTAGCTAAGGATTAATATATCTATAGAAGATATATACCTAGCTGTACGAATACACAAAATACAATAAAGAAAAACCTAACTGTATATATACGGTAAGAAAAGTCTATAAGTGTGTAATGTGCAATAAGGGTTTAGTCCTGTGTGGTGTAGTCCTCAGTCTCTTTGTGTTGGTCCTCAGGGAGCAGAATCGCTTTCTTGACCGCAACAGAGAAAACAGTCCATTGTTGGGGTGGCTGCGGTCCTGTACAATCTTGCTGTAGATAAAGCACTGTGCAGATGATGCGCTCAGCTGATCTCACCACCCTCTGTAGAACTCATCTGCCCTGCATGGTGCTGTTCCCAAACCAGGTCGTGATGTTTCTCGTCAGGATGATCTCTATGGTGCAGAAGTAGAAGTTTCTAAACACCCTGGAGGGCAATCTAAACTCTTTCAAGCGTCTGAGATACTGTAGTAGAGGCGCTGCCGGGCTTTTTTCACCATGGTGTTGATGTGAGAGAACCATGAAAGGTACTGCGTAATGTGAACAGCAAGATATTTGATTGTGTAAAGCTGCTTTGTGACAATGACAATTGTTAAAACGCTATACAAATAAAATTGAATTGAATTGAATTGAATATTTGAAGCTGTCCACTCTCTCTACTGGGCTCCTATTTATGACAGGTTTCTGGTAGTTCCTCTCCTGATTTGTAATAAATCCACTATCAACTCCTTTGTCTTGCTGACGTTTAGAAGAAGATTGTTCCTCTGGCACCAGTTCTCCAAATTTCCAATTGCCTCCTGGTAGATCATCTCATTGTTGTCAGTGATCAGACCCACCAGATGGTGTCATCAAAAAACTTGATGATGGTGGAGTATCGCCATAGGAGTACAGCAGCAGGCTTAGAACACAACCCTGGGGGGCTCCAGTGCTGAGAGTGAGGGAGGCTGAGACATGTCTGACCATCCTTACTGTGGTCTGCCAGTTAGGATATTTGAGATTAACTGACACAGAGAGTGTGATGGGAATTATGGTATTAAATGCTGAACTGTAGTCGACAAAGAGCATTTTAACTTGTGTACAGGTGAGAGAGATGTGTGGAGCAGGTGAGAGATGGCATCGTCTGTAGAGTGGTTTGGATGGTAAGCAAACTGTGGGGTCAAGTGTATTAGGTAGTGAAGAAATTATGAATTCTCTGACCAGCTGCTCAAAGCACTTAATTACTACTGAGGTGAGGGCTACAGGGCAATAATCATTGAGGGAAGCAGGATGGGGTTTTTTAGAGACAGGAACAATGGTGGAACCTTTAAAGCATGTGGGGATTGCTGACTGGGATAAGGAGAGGTTAAATATCTCTGTGAACACAGGTGCTAGCTGGTCTGTGCAGGATCTAAGGACTCGACCTAAGATGCCATCTGGTCCTGCTGCTTTTCGGGTGTTCACTCTTCTGAAGGCTTTCCTAACATCATGCTCGGAGATGATGAACATGTTTCTGGTGATGGCAGGGTCTTTCTGTCTGCATACCTAGCATATTTAGCAGCAAGCATAGAAGACGTTTAGCTAATTTGCCAGAGACACATCCGTGTTTGTCCTACAGGATGTTGGTGCTTCATAGCCCGTTTATCTCTTAATCTCTGCCACAGGCTCCTAGAGTCACTCTATTGAAGCTGTGACTCTAGTTTCCTCTCATAGCGCTGCTTCGCCGCTTTCCGGACGTTGTACTGTATGATGCAGCCTTGTACAGGCCCATGTCACCAGAAGCAAGTCCTGCGTTATAGGCAGCGTTGCGAGATCTCAGAGAATCGCGGATAGTTTTATCCACCCACTGCTTCCAATTGGAAGCAGTTTTTAATTTTTTGTATTACCATATTTTTTGTACAGTATCATCCACTAGTTTCCCAATGAATCCCACAACTGCTTCCGAAATTGTGCCTTGTAGCCGTCCTTGACTGTTGTATAAGAATGATCCAGTGTCCTTTCTGGTGCGGCTGGTGATATGCTAATAAAAGTTGTGCGTTTGAGATTGGCGTTGTTAAAGTACCCAGCCAAAATAAGCGTGGCGTCCGGTTTGCATTTGGTGTTGTGTGAGTGCCTAAGGCAGTAACCGTGTCCGCTTGACAGCGTTGATATTGACCGATGTAAACTCCGGAAAAAGGTAAAAGGGACGACATTTGATGGTCAATAGTTCCAGGTTGGGTGTGCAGGAGCGTATGAGATATCAGTTTAAACTATATGAGGTGGAAAACCACAAAACACACCTTATCTAGAGGATATCTAAAGAACATCACTGGACCCCTACTGGCCCCCCCCTGCAGTTTACTTATACAGTGAAACCTCGGATTACAAGTAACGCAGTGAGTGTTCAACAAGACGAGCAAAGATTTGTAATAAATTTTGACTTGACAAACGAGCAAGTCTTGGTTTACGAGTACCAAGTGTCATGTATCAAGCATTCGCTTCTTGTTTTGATGACAACCGTCACTTGATCACAACTGAGCCAATGTTTTTGCTTACTCTGGTGCAGTCAACATGAAACTACACTTCATCCTCTTGAAGACAAACCAGGGACTTATGGGTCTTGTTAATAGATTTTACATCAGCTTTTAATGCGATCATTCCAGCACTGCTCTACACCAAACTAACCCAGCTCTCTTTCAGTGGATCACCAGTTTTCTGATAGACAGGCAACAGCTAGTAAAACTGGGGAAATTCTTATCCAACAGCCACACTACCAACACTGAAGCCCACCAGAGATATGTTTTCTCCCGACTGCTCTTCTCCCACTACACAAATGATTGCACCTCTACAGACTCCTCTGTATGGTCTCTATGGTGATCAGTCTGCATATAGAAGCGAGATTGAGCAGCTGGCTGTCTGGTGGAGTCACAACAACCTGGAGCTGAAAATGCTCAAAACACTGGAGATGATTGTGGACGTTAGGAGAAACCCCCCTGCACTTCCTCCACTTACCATCATGAATAGCACGGTGACAGTCATTCTGGTTCCTGGGCATCAACATTTCTCAGGACCTGAAGTGGAACAATCACACTGACTCCATTGTTAAAAAGACCCATCAGAGATTGTATTTACTTCGTCAGCTGAAAACCTGCCACAGCAGCTGCTCACACAGTTCTACTCAACTGTAATCAAATCTGTCCTGTGCACTTCAATAACTGTCTGGTTTGGCTCAGCTACGAAATCGGACACCAAAAGACTGCAAAGGTAATTCCTCAGGTAATTTACCTCATAAACAGTTAAACATTCTTTTTTCTGTGCAATGAATATAGTTAAAAGTTTTTCTCTCTGTGCAATCAATATATGTGCAATATTGTGTGCAATACTACTGTGCAATATACTATGCAATACTACTGATATTTATTTCACTTATTTGATAAAATTCCCACATCTTACTTCAATTGTTGTAAACTTTTTTTTTTACATGTTATGTGTTTTTGTCATCTCTGGAAGCCCTGTCACAAAAAGAAATTTCTTGCATGTGCAAACATACTTGTCAATAAAGCTCTTTCTGATTTTTATTAAAATTTTATTTCTAAATCTAATTTATACACATTTTTTACATTCCGTATAAAATTCAATAATTTTCTTTTGATTTTGTAAAACTGCTTAGTGACAGTGACATTTTTTGAAAGTGCTATGCAAATAAAATTGAATTGAATTATTTCAATGTTTTTTCTTAATTTTTATTATTCCCTTTTTCCCCCAGTTTTCTCCTTAATTTAGTCATGTCCAATTCCTCCCCGTCACTAGGGGGCTCCTACATTGAAGCTACTACTACCACTCATTCGGGAGGGCTGAAGACCAAAGAGGTCCCGAAGAGCCGAGGGCCAGCTGAAAGCAACTTTTCAAACTGCTCGTTCATGCACACAGACACCCCTGATTGGCTGTAGAGCCGGGATTAATGTAGGAGCACTAAGTATCTCTCATCCCTCCCTTCTGAGAGAGCTCGGCCAATCAGATCTCCCTAAACCTGCAGCTGCGAGAGGCTGCGAGAGGTTACAGCATCACCCGGGAATCGAACTCGCCATCTCCAGATGGTAAAAATCACTTCCAGTATCTAGGCCTTAGATTAGCTTCTGTACTCTCTACAGGTGAAAGAAAGGAAAGCTGTGGGTAAGAATCAGTGGCGATATATAAAATCTAAAAATGGGCTGTATTGGTTGGAATGCATTCTTGCAAGATTGTCACTTGGGCCACCATGTAAATCCATGCCTGTCACCTTTGTTTACAGCGATCAGTGGAAGGTGTCCTCTTACATGAGTAAATCCATGTTTAGTGCTGGTATAATTCCTGAGCTGCCTGTGCCCCAACTTCTAGGGGAAGAGGAAGGCAGCAGTGACACACCTCTGGCATGGTTGGTGCAACCACCTACTGATGGCAGCGACGCTAAAATGGAAGGTAAGGCTGATGATCCCTCTAACCCAGTGGTTCTCAAACATTTTCTGTCATTCCCCACTTAAGGGGGTGGGCGAATTTTCAAGCCCCACTTTTCAACAAAATGATAACCAAAACGGCCAAGTTTACTATTTATTAAAAAATCAATTTGTAGACCAGTAAGATCAAATAACACCAAGTTCAAAACAGATAAAATACACGTGCATTTGTTATAACAGGCTTACTTCGTCACTTATCTAGAGCTTTCTTTCAAAGAAGTTGAGTGGCTTATTAACGTGACTGGGGTGTGTTGTCGATAAGTGTCTTCCTACTTTGTCTCATGCTGTCTGCTGCCAGCGGTTTAAGACACAAAACACACAAGGGTCTCTCCTCTGCCCCCACCATCCCCACCATGAATCCAAACGCAACATACAGTAGGCTTCATCATGTTTTCCTTTCGGCTGGATTTTTGGTTGATTAGGCTGATAGTGCTGAATCACCTGCTTTTTTGTGGTCCATGTAACAAATGTATCCATTGATGTTATTATGCTCACTACATACAGTACGCTACTGTGTTATGGCCTAAAATGCCCCCCCCCTGCCACAGATTGCCCCCCCACACACATAATCTCTTTCAAATAATATATTAGAACATAAATTCATAGGTATATGGTTTACAAATGACAAATTATAACAAATGAATTTAATTATAAAGTAAGCAATATAAAAAAAAAATTGTATAGGAGAAAAAATATATAAATTAGCCTATATATTTTTTTCATATACAACATGTATATTTTTATATTGCTTATTTTATAATAAAAATCGTTTCCTGTAATTTTTCACCACAAACAATATTTATTTAGTGTAATTTGTGATAAATAATTTGTTATTTGTACATTGACAAACCCCTGCAAAATAAATGTGCCATAAAATAATCATTTTGGGGGATTTGTATTAATCGTCTCGACGGCTGTCACGTGCCTAGGGTTAATTATAATAGTAATAATATATTTGATAATAATAAACCTTTAAATGTATGTCCTAATATAATAATTTTTTTATGTAGATTATGTAGGGGGGCAATCCGTGGCAGGAGGGCATTTTATCGCATAACACGTGTTTGTGTCCGCGTTAAAGTTAGTTTGATATTCGCATCTCCGAATTCAATAGCTGCGTAAATAAACCCGAAAATAAGATACTCACATATATTTCCTCTCTATATCGTCTTTAAGCTACATCCGCCTTAAATTATACATGTTTAGAAGCATAAACACCATTATTCTCAACGGCGCAACAAATGACTTAGGGATCATCGCAAAATGCCGCACACCCACAAAATCGTAGAACGATATTGATCTTCCCTTCTGTTCAGCGCCTGAAGAATTAAAAAGCAACTTTGTTACCACACTGGAAACTAGAAATGCCAGACTAGTACTGCCTGAAAAAATACAGAAACATCAGCATACACATTGGAATGAATGAAACTACATATATAATACCGAATGCTCTAACCCATATGTCCAGCTATCTTAACAGGTCAAGAAAGATGGCAGCTTTGCACAGTTTCAACAACACAATGATACGAGGCTCAAAAACTGCTGATAACAAGTGGTAGCAATAGAGGTTGAAGCCAAAGCAACCTTGCAGCCCCAGCCAGCCTCACACTTCTTTGTACGAAATAGCTTGTTATATTATCAGCCTGTATGACGAGAAACTAATGTTGGGAGTCCCACAGGCAAAAGTCGATACTGTTGTGCAAATGACACCATTTAGCAGCCACCTTGGAACAAATAGCACGATAGAAAAGATCAAGGATAGTTTTCACTGGGTGGGGCCAACGCAGAGGTGTGTAATTTTTTTAGGCAAAACACTTATTTTTAAGCCCACCTCCACATCGCTGATTCCACTGCCCATAATCAGCTAACCCTTTGGGAAAATGGACCTATTTGGGCTGTGGCCAAAATTGGTGAAAGGTCATAAGTACATATTGGTAATCACAGAATATGCCAGAGTGAAAAAAACATCATGAGAGAGCTGGTGCAGCTCTTCAGCAAAGTGGGCCTCTTGAAGAAACTTCTCACTGACCAGGGTACGCCGTTCATGTCCAAATTCATGTGTTATGTGTGCTGGCTGTTGGAGATTAAGCAGATCCGCATGTCAGTATACCATCCCCAGATGGACAGCTTGATGGAACGTTTCAATCAAACACTTAAGCGGATGCTCCAGAGAGTGGTGGACAAAAGTGGCCGCAACTGGGACCAGGCCCCACTGATGGCGGGCTACTCAGTGCAGGTGCGTCTCACACACACACACACACACACACACACACACACTGCGGACAAGGTTTGATGGTCTAAGCAAAAAGAACAGGCACTTAATAGCTAAAAGCCCACCTCACTTCACTTTAATAAGCAATTTGCTTCTCTATAGTGGCTGGCGAGAGCTAGAGACACTAACCCCCAGATAACCCAATGGTTTCTCTCAATACAGTACTACAGAATTCATACAGCAGGTGTAAGCTAGTAGTTATGGAGGCGGGGATGCTGTAACGGCGGGGCACTCAGTGCAGGCGCTTATTGTACTCACTGCGCACACAATATAGGGTATGCCTAATAAGAGGGTAGGTCGACGAAACTTACCTGAGCTGGAGGCTCATCAAAGGATGGCGATTCTAGCATCCATGCAGTCTTTTAAGCGGGCCCATCGCTTCTACCCAGTGAGTAGGGAGTACTTGAGCTAGTACTTTTACACTGCTAGTCTCCCTGCGTCTGAGTCCTGTTCGTCTAGGACATTTGTTCAAAGTTTTGTGCCAGTTCTTGCTGAAACAAGCTCTCCTGGCAGCTTATATATTCAGGCCACTCAAAGGAGCCCAGAGCATTTAGAGGAAATACTTCAGGTGATTTGGTAGTTTGAATTATCCATCAAAATCAAGAATCACCTACGCGAATGATGGGGGAATTATTAAGTTAGCATGGAATTCAGTAATTTGCAGGTGTAGCCTCCCATTCTCCTTTTAAGCACTTGTAGACAGACCCTGGGGAGTCCATTCAGGAACCTATGCAGCTACACTCATACCCCTTTTTTACTGCTCTGGTTCCCTTGCCGGTTCCGTGCCGGTTCCTAATTTTGGAACCAGTGCCACGCTTTTCCACAGGAAAAACTTGGTGCCGGTACCCTAAAATAAGCACCGAACCAGCCCCTAAACTCTGCTGGTCTAGTTGCAAGAACCTGTGACGTCATGAGTGGTGGGCGGAGTTATAGGGAGCGTTAAAAAAAATGGCAGAGACCCAAAGTCTGTTAATGTGGAGCGCGGACGAAACAAAAGCGCTTTTGGCATTTTGGACATTCGCCAAGATTCAGCAAAAATTGGAAAGTGTTTTAAGAAAAAAAAAAGTGTATGAGGAAATAACAGAAGAACTAATAGTCAAAGGCTTCACACAAATAACCGACCAAATAGTGAATAAGCTAAAAACTTTTAAAAAAAACTGAAGAAAGGCTTTCAGCGGTTATACCACGTCGAATAAGCTGCCTTTGGATACTAAAATACATTTTGATATTAGTTTGGAGAATAAACAGAAAACTGACTTTGGCCATGGTTGTTTCTGTTTAGTGGGCGTGGCCTGTGATGTATTATCATGCAGCTCCCGCCGAGCTCCTGTCTAGTGTAAATGCGGTACCTGGCACCAGCACCAGTGTAGTGGAAATGAGGTAACAGGTGCTGCTAAGCATGCCCCTCAAAGGAAGAGGCAGGTAGAGGCAGTATTGTGCCAGACTGGCCGTAGGCATTCACAATGGCATGTGTCAGGAGTGGGGGGGCCTGTGTCTGGAGCTTTGCCCAAATATCTCTGGTCTCTTTGTCTGAATCACTTTCGTCTGATGACATACTTAAGATGCTAGCCTAGAAGCCTTTTTTTTAATCTGGAGCAGCATTTAAAATGTATTGATGATACCTTTAAGTTTTAATGTGCTGCTGTTAGTTTAGTACAACCGCTGGGACAAAAACTAATTGAAAAATGACTTTTGCACAGTTCTCCAATCTGTGAAAAACTGGGACAAAAACTAATTGAAAAATGACTTTTGCACAGTTCTCCAATCTGTCAGTAATGCAAGTCAATGACAATAAACTTGCAAAGTGCGCTTCCTGTTTTGACACAGAGCGTCGCATCATCACAACTGAGCCAACGCTTTTTCTCTCTCTGATGCTGCGTGTATTCATCTCCCCTGCTGGGTCTTAGTGCTCGTCCCTAACTGGTATAATCAATCCGTGTGCGTGTGTGTGTGTTTGTGTGTGTGTTTTCTTTCTTTTGCGCTGCAGAGTGTGTGTGTTATGTGTGTGCGCGCATAATTTGACACCGCGCCTGTTCAAACACAAACACATACACATGCTCTCTTTCTCTCTCATTTACTGTGTGTCAGTGTTTGAGTGTGTGTGTTATGTGTGTGTGTGTTTTTCTTTCTCTTGCGCTGCACAGTGTATGTAAAACACTCATTGGTCGGGATTTATTTTTACTTTTAAGGTAACATGCAGGTTAATTTGTTTTATTTTTACTTTATATTTTGTGTTAATTATTTTTATTTATTTAGTTTTTGCTGCTTCCGGAACCAATTATGCTCATAATCCAAGGTCCCACTGTATTTTAATCCAACTCAGCCCCAAGGGACCAGGTAGTTCTTATTCTTTGTCCTTTTTTTTCATATAGGATGGATAGCAAGCCATGGCATTGCAACCTGCCCTCAAAGGAACCCCCCTTGAGGTTGTAAATCCCTTCCACACATTTTGGCCATTTTGAGCGTGAAAAAGAACTTCCACAATGCTCTTTGGTAGGAGCAGACCCAGCTGAGAATTAAAGCTTTCTAATCCCTTCGACTTCATGTTTAAATTTCAACTATTATGCAAAGAAATTCAACCCCCAACATTTTATATCTCAATATTGAGGAGAAAAAAAGAGCTGATTGTTTACTCCAGAATGTTGAATTTCAACTTTCCAACAGTGCCATGGTGAGAAAGAGAAGAGCACAGAGTATCATTTTATCCATAGTGCAGAGGACCTAACCTGGACCACCAACACCAGTTGCTTTGCCAAGAAACAAGAGTGCCTGCATTTTTTCCAGTGGCTGAAGAGGATGGGTGGCAAGCAGTGTAAATTTGTACATAGGCACAAGTCAGGAAATGGATACAAAAACATTGCAAAGGTTTTCTCACTACTTCGAGCACAGTGAAGTCGACAGTGCCTTGCAATAGTATTCTACATTTTGTCACATTGAAACCATAAATGTGTGTATTTTATTGGGATGCAGCAAACCACAATATCATAACCATGGTACAATATGGTACAATATCTTCCTTCATTGCATCCAGCTATAATCATTGCACTCAGTGTATATAACTCCTTCTCTGTGTACTGTTTGTATATGAAAATTATTTATCATGGAATACAAGCCTCACCCCCACTTCACTAATTCCAACATACAGATCACTCATCAAGAGTTTAAAACCAGTTCTGAAGCAGGTGAAAACCTGGCTAGCAGGAGCCATCTCTACTCTGATGGACTATTTAGAAAGCACTAACTGGAACATGTTCAGTGAGGCTGCAACTTACATTGACTTCACTAACAGGAGAACACATTATCAGCTACCAGCTCCATCAACAAATGCACGGATGATGACACTGTCTCCAAGAACGTCTCGGGTTACTTTGCTGTAACCCTGTTCCCTTTCAACGGCTACACTCGAACACACTGCTGCGTGAAAACGCTATGGGAACATCTTTTCGTGTTGCCGGTTGTGGAGCATGTGTGTATCAAACACGGCAAATTTTGGCTTATATAACCTCGGTCAGGTGATGTTGCTGATAAGACGCACCTGCAGGTTATAAATAGGAGTAAACCGGAAACTTTCCCCAGATTGATTTTGTCTGAAGGGACGTCCGGTCACATGAGCAGTGCGGCATTGGAGCGCAGCATCTCGTTCCCGCCTTTTCAGGGAACAGAGTTACAGCAAAGTAACCCGAGACGTTCCCTTTCAAAGGCTACACTCGATGTTGCGTGAAAACACTATGGGAACGAGAATACCAAGGCCGCCGCACTGCAAGTGTCTGGACCCCCGGGTTGTGTAGCGTGTGCGCACTAAGACCGAGGAGGTCTCAGAACTATCTCTGGGAAGCTGACTCGAGGACCCATGACCCCGGAGTAGCAGGCACATCCAGGCTATAAAATCTAACAAATGTGTGCGGAGAGGACCAACCTGCCGCGTCGCACACTTGCTGCAGGGGAACACCTCTTGCCAGAGCGATAGATGAGGCAATCCCCCTGGTTGAATGAGCCCTAATTCCTGGAGGCGAAGTGAGCCCACGCGCCTCATAGGAGAGGGCAGTAGCATCCCTCACCCAGTGTGACAGAGTCTGTGTAGTGGCGGCCGCCCCCCGGTTGGGGCCCCCAAAGCATATAAAGAGCTGCTCTGTTTTATGCCACTGGCTGGTGCGGTGGACGTAAATCTGAAGAGCACATACTGGACACAATAAGTGAAGTCTTTTCTGCTCTGGAGCTGTAAAAGGCGGAGGACAGAAGGCCTCAAAAACAACAGGGTGCATGGTTGAGAATGGAACTTTCGGAAGATAGTTCTGGTGAGGATGCAGAACAGCCCTGACTAGCCCAGGGGCAAAGTGTAGGCAGGATGGGGAGACTGAAAAGGCGTGCAGATCTCCAACTCTCTTCAGAGAGGTAATGGCCATCAGAAAAACCATCTTAAGGGTCAGAAACCTGACAGGCGCTGACTCTAGAGGTTCAAAAGGGGTGTCAATTAGACCTTCGAGCACAACAGATAAATCCCATGACGGGACAGTGGCTCTAGTGGGTGGCCTTAACCGTTTAGCTCCACGAATGAAACGGGCAACTAAAGGGTGCTTTCCCACTGTTACCCCATCAGCAGGAACGTGGCAGGCTGAAATAGCGGCTACGTACGTCCTGAGAGTACTAGGGCACAAGCCCGAGGACAACTTTTCCTGCAGAAACTCCAGTACTAAAGCAATTCGGCAGTGAACTGGGTACACGGCAGCTTTGTCATGCACCAACTTCAAAATACATTCCATTTGAGGGCGTAGGCTTGCCTAGTGGAGGGAGCCCTAGCATTTAAAATAGTGTCAATAACGCTGGCAGAAAGGCCAGCTTGACTTAGTTGGTCCCGTTCAGGGGCCAAACGTGAAGGTTCCAAAGCTCGGGCCGGGGATAAAATATTGTCCCCTGCACCTGAGACAGAAGATCCCTCCTCACTGGAATCACCCATAGTGAGCTGTCGAGGAGAGATATTAGGTCCGAGAACCAAACTCTGGTCGGCCAACAGGGCGCTATCAATAAGAGGCGCAAATGCTGTTGACGGACCCTCGCCAGAAGTCCCGGGAGCAGAGCTATCGGAGGAAACGCGTAAAGGCGTAATTTGGGCCACGTATGGGCCATGGCGTCCAGACCCAGGGGAGCTGGATGAGTCAGAGAGTAGTAGAGGGGACATTGTGCTGTCTCTTGGGAGGCAAAGAGGTTCACCTCTGCTGTAAAATTTTTTTTCTAGATCTAACTGACTACTTCGGGATGGAGCTTCCATTCCCTGTGTCTGCTCCCACATTTATGTGCCCTGGAATGTAAATCGCCCTGAGGGACAGGAACTTGTCCTGTGCCCAAAGCAGAACCTAGTTTGTTCAAGCGGCGCGAGCGCAGTCCGCCCTGGCGATTTATGTAGGAGACTACCGATGTGTTGTTCCCCCGCACTAGAACATGGTAGCCTCTCAACTGCTGGAGGAAATGCTGTAGGGCCAAAAATAAAGCCATCATTTCGAGGCAATTGATGTGTCATGCGAGAAGATGGCCTCTCCAGCTCCCTTGGGCTGTAAGGCCATCCAAGACCGCACCCCAGGTGAGGGAAGCGTCTGTCGTTAGCATCTTGCGACGACAAGACGGGCCTAGAGTGGGACCCAAAGTCAGGAACCGGGGTCTGAACCACGTAGAAAGGGTACGAAGTCCTCTGCGCGTAACCCTCTATTTGCCTTCGGGGATTGGCCCTTGCATGAAGTCCCCTGGCTCCTAGCCACAACTGAAAAGCTCTCATGTGCAGAAGGCCCAAAGGTATCACCGTGGATGCAGCTGCCATGAGGCCTAAACATTTTTGAAAGTGATGTACAGTCACTCTCCGGTCTAGCCTGATTTCCTTCAGGGCATTGAGAATGGATTCGATACGAGCGGGAGACATCTGTGCCCGCATAACGATTGAATCCCAAATAACACCCAAGTATGTTTTCCTCTGAGCTGGAAAGAGAATGCTTTTCGCGGCATTGAGTCTTAATCCTAATGAATGAAGATGAGCTAGGACGACATCTCGATGTGGAAGAGCTAGCTCCTGAGACTGGGCCAGAATGAGCCAGTCGTCTAAGTAATTTAAAATACGGATGCTCTGGAGTCGCAAGGGAGCCAGGACTGCATCCATGCACTTTGTGTATGTGCGGGGTGATAGAGCTAGACCAAATGGAAGGACCCGATATTGTTAGGCTTTTCCCCTGAAAGCGAACCTCAGGAACTTCCTGTGTTGTGGCAAAATTTCTATGTGAAAATATGCATCCTTCAGATCTATTGTCACAAACCAATCCCTTGGTCGAATTTGTGAAACAATGCTTTTGACAGTCAACATCTTGAATCTGTACTTTTTTGAGATAGCGGTTCAGTCCGCGAAGATCTAGGATTAGACGCAGCCCCCCGTCTTTCTTGGGAGTCAGGAAATACCGACTGTAGTAGCCTGACTCTATGTCTGGAAGGAGAACCTGTTCTATGGCCCATTTTTCCAGCAGTGCCTGCAGTTTGAGAGTCAACAGATGCGCCCTTTCCAGTATCACGAAGGTGGTAATCATGCCGTTGAAACGCGGAGGGCGATGTGCAAACTGAATCCTGTAGCGTTTTTTTTACAGTCTTTAACACCCAGGTAGATATGCTTGGCAGTAGCTTCCACGCTGCCAGCTTCTCCAAAAGGGGCACTAGTTTTAGTACTTCGGCTACACGGGGGGGGGGACCGAAGGACTAATGTACTGTTGGAGGAAACACCAAAGGCGGCGGAAACTGAGCACCGACCCCCTGGGGGTGCCAGGGAGGGCGTCTTCCTATGTATGTATTCCTAAAGGGTTTTACGTGTCGTCCCCCCCCCTCCCCCACGGTCTTGGGCGCATAAGCTTCAGGACGACTTCTTTGAAAAGAAGACAGTGCGGCGATCTGACCTCTTTGAGGCGGGCTGTGAGGGGCCGTACCCCTGTTGTTTACGAGGGGGTGCCCGGCTGCTGACGCTTTCTTTCTGCGCCTCCTGTCTGGCGAGAATCAGATCTGATCGAGACTGGCTGGCCAGCAGTCTCGATTCTTGAGCACGGCATGGGAGAAATTTCCCAAAAGCCTGTTCATAAAGCCTAGCTTCCCGAAACCTGGTGGCGACGGAATTTACAGCTTCGCCAAACAGGCCGGAAGGTAAGACGGGGGCATCAAGGAGGAATGTTCGATCTTATCCTTGTTGCCCGTCAAGTTCAACCATAGGTGCCTTTCTGCGGACACCAGGGCGGCCATGGAACGGCCGATAGCACGGGCTGTCTGTTTGGTCGCACGAAGGGACAAGTCAGTCACCCGGTAATTCTGTGAAGGCTAACTCATTCACAGTGCTGCTCATGCTCAAATCCTTTAGCAGGTCGGCCTGATACGCCTGCAAGACCGCAGCTTGGAGGGAAGTGTTGGCTTCTTTAATGAGGATGATGTCCCAGGAGAGAGATAGCCCCGAGTGTCTCTTCTATCTGAGGCATCACCATGTAACCACGTGCTTTTGCATCAACAATATTCACATAAAACGAAGTTGATGGCACAAAAATACGGAATGAATAAAGCTTGCTCCATGAACGAGTTAATTTGTTGTGGAGGTCGTCAAAAAACGAGAGCGACGTTGTGGCTCCATCTCTGGCCACCCGACAGAAATCTGTCATCTAATTTTGAGCGTTTGGGGAAGGCTTGCTCCTGTGGCCAATCAATGTGCAGCCGCTCGACTGCACGTGTTATGACTTCAAGCAGTTCCTCATACTCTCTATCCTCCTTAGAGGAGCGTTCTGAGGTAGCTACTTCCATTTCCACAGAAGAAAGAGAGCAAGCCTCTTCTACACACTCACGAGAAGCACCGGAGTGCGCTTGTAAGGTGGAAGAAGAGACTTCGCGATCGGAAGAGAGGGCGAGAGAAAGGAGGGGTGACTCCGTCTCTCGCGCCTCGGCCAGATCGGCTTGTGATCCCCAGGAATGCAGCGCGGCTCGTGGCTCTCTAAAGAACGCGAGGCGCGCACAAAGCACCTTCATGGGAAGAAGATCACAGTGTTCACAGCCTCCCATCAAGCTCTTGGAGAGCGTGACTTTCCCCCAAACACTCAAAGCAAAAAGTGTGGAGATCGCCCTCCGCGAGAAAATTCTTACACGGAGGGACACATCTAGTTTTAAACTCCGCCATTATATTGGTGAGTTAACACTTTTTAATTTGCTTTTGTTTGTGACACACGCTCACAATGCGGTCATGAAGACAAAAGATCTAAGGAATGTTTCTGGTTTACTCCTATTTATAACCTGCAGGTGCGTCTCATCAGCAACGTCACCTGACCCAGGTTATATAAGCCAAAATTTGGCGTGTTTGATACACACATGCTTCACAACCGGCAACACGAAAAGATGTTCCCATAGCGTTCATCTTCAAAATATCTCTGAGCAGCGCTGTCGTTCCCACGTGCTTTAAGACCACCTGTCAAAGACATCTTTTGTTTCCTGTCTCAATGACTACCGTCCTGTTGCACTCACACCTATCATCATGAAGTGCTTTGAGCATCTCATCATAAGACACATCAAGACCCTGCTGCCCTGTCACTGGACCCACTGCAGTTTGTGTATCGGCCTAACCGCTCCACACTCCATCTGGCCCTCACACAACAAGGACACCTACGTTCAAATGCTGTCCACAGATTTCAGCTCAGCATTCAATACTATCATCCCTTAACACCTACTCGGGAAGCTGAGCCTGTTGTGCCTGAACACCCCCCTCAGTAATTGGATCCTGGACTTTCTGACCAGAAAGCCTCATTCAGTGCGGATTGGTAACAGCACCACCAGACTTAGCACTGGGTCCCCCCAGGGCTGTGTGCTCAGTCCCCTGCTGTTCACTCTGCTGGTTCACAACTGTGTAGCAACACACAGCTCCAACTACCTCTAGGCTCCATTTTTAGGAAACATGGGGTATCATTCCATTTTTACGCTAATGATGCACAAATCTATTTACTGTGCCTTTTGAGAAAAATGATCGCTTGCCCATAAATGCTTTGTTATCTTGTTTGGATTAAGTTAAATCTTGGTTATCTCAAAACTTCTTATCTCTAAATATAAAGAAAACTGAGGTGATAGTCTTCGGTCCTTCGAAACATATAAAGGCACCTAATTTTGACCTGGGACCCTAATCAGCTTTAAGGTCCTCACAGGTTTGGAATTTGGGTGTCCGGTTAGATGACACATTAAAACTTGATAAACAAATCTCTACCGTAATCGGATCTAGCTTTTATCAGCTCTGTACGCTTGCAAAAACTAAACCTTTTCTCACTGAGTCTCTGGAGATGGCTGTTCATGCTTTAATTACATCCCGTCTCGACTATTGCAACTCTCTTTATTATGGCATCTTTAAATCCCAAATTGTCCGTCTTTAATTGGTTTAGAACGCAGCTGCAAAATTTCTCTTAAAAAAAAGGGATCACGGTAATCTGCTTTTGTAGGCCCTTTATTGTTTGTCTGTTTAATTCAAAATACATTTTAAAATTTCATTATTTGTTTTTAAATCATTACTCCAGCAAGCACCCAATGCAACCACGGTGGGGTGCAATCCAGTGTTTTCTTGTGCCAGTCCCAAGTCTGGATAAATACAGAGGGTTGTGTCAGGAAGGGCATCTGACGTAAAACATTTGACAAATTAATGGTGCGAATCACAAATATAATTCCCATACCGGATCAGTCGTGGCCTGAGTTAACAACTACCGCCACAGGTGCTGTTGACCTACAGGGTGCTGGAGGAAATTGAGTTACTGTTGGTCGAAGAAGGAGAGGAGGAAGGCATGTTCGAAAGCAGAGAAAGAAGAGGAAAGGCAAGAGTTTACGAGTGATAGTAGGGACTTTGAATGTTGGGACCATGACAGGGAAGGGAAGAGAGTTCTCTAGAAGCCTGTGGCAGGGATTAAGGACAATTACGGACTATAAAAGACCAACAACTGGTTTGACGAACGCGATGCGACTCTGGCAGACGAGCTGAACACCTTCTATGCTCGCTTTGAGGCTGCAGGTAAAGATGCTAGCAATGCTAATGCTAGCGGCTACAGAAAGGAAGACACCGGAAACGCGTTCATCATCACCGAGCATGACGTGGGGAGAGAGTTAACACGAGGAAAGCAACAGGACCAGACAACATCTCAGGTCGCATTCTCAGAGCCTGCACAGACCAGCTAGCACCTGTGTTCACAGAGATATTAAACATCTTTTTATCTCAGTCGGTGATCCCCACATGCTTTAAAGAGTCCATCATTGTTCCTGTCCCGAAGAAACCTCATCCTGCTTTTCTCAATGATGATCGCCCGTTAGCCCTCACCTCAGTAATGATGAAGTGCTTCGAACGCCTGGTCAGAGACTTCATCATTTCTTCACTACCGGACACACTCGACCCACTACAGTTTGCATACCGCCAGAACCATTCCACAGACAATGAAATCTCACATCTCCTCCACACATTGCTCACTCACCTGGACACTAGGAAATGGAATTATGTTAAAATGCTCTTCATCGACTACAGCTCTGCACTTAATGCCATAATTCCCTCCACGCTCACCACCAAGCTGGAGCACCTGGGACTGAGCTCATCAATGTGTCAGTGGATCTCCAATTTTCTGACTGGCAGACCACAGGCAATAAGGATGGGCGGACATGTCTCAGCCTCACTCACTGTCAGCAATGGAGCCCCCCAGGGTTGTGTTTTGAGGCCCCTCCTGTACCACCTCAGACGCTTGAGAGACTTTAGACTGCCGTCTAAGGTGCTCAGGAATTTCTACTCCTGTACCATGGAGAGCATCCTGACGGGAAACATCACAACCTGGTTTGTAAACAGCACCATGCAGGACAGACGAGATCTACAGAGGGTGGTGCGACCTGCTGAGCGCATCATCCGCACCGAGCTCCCTGACCTGCACTCGATCTACAGCAAGCGGTGCTGGACCAAGGCCAGGAAGATCGTGAAGGACCTCAGCCATCCCAACAATGGACTGTTCTCTCTGTTGCGGTCTGGGAAGCAATTCCGCTCCCTGAAGGCCAACACAGAGAGACTGAGGAGGAGCTTCTTCCTGCAGGCGATAGGGTCTCTCAATTACACCACCACACAGGAGTACTATCTTTTAAACATTGACATTGAGTGAACAATCATGGACACATTCATGCAATACATATTTATATATCTGAAACCATTGCACATGACAATTTCATAAGTTACTTTTCATGCATATTTGCACAGCCATTCCCACTTTTTTATATATACTTTTTTTTCTCCTTCCCCCCTATATTCCTATACTTCTATATTTTGTAATATTTTTATTATGCCCTTATTTGTACAGTTTATTTTACTAGTTAAATTTATTTTCTTTCGTATTTCTTTTTTATTAATATTTATTCCTTACATATAGTTTTTATTTTCTTTTTAAGGTCACTAACGGTCGTACAAGCATTTTACTGCATATTGTACTGTGTATGACTGTGTATGTGACAAATAAAATTTTAATTTGAGCAGAGGACAAAGTGGTGGAAGCTGAGAAAGGAAAATTGTTGTGTAGACTTCAGGGGGGAGTTGAGACAGGCTATGGGGGGTCAGGAGGTGCTTTCAGTTGACTGGACAACTAGCCAATGTGATCAGGGAGACAGGTAGGAGGGTGCAGGTAGGGGAAAAGTGGACAAGGAGACTTGGTGGTGGAATGAGGAAGTCCAGGAGTGTATACAGGGAAAGAGGCTAGCTAAGAAGAAGTGGGAGACTGAGAGGACTGAAGAGAGTAGACAGGAGTACAGTGAGATGCAGAGTAAGGTGAAGGTAGAGGTGGCAAAGGCCAAACCAAGAGCATATGAGGACTTGTATGCTAGGCTGGACAGTAAGGAGGAAGAGGTGGATCTGTACAGGTTGGCAAGGCAAAGAGATAGAAATGGGAAGGATGTGCAGCAGGTTAGAGTTATTAAAGATAGAGATGGAAATGTACTGACAGATGCCAGGAGGGTGATGGGAAGATGGAAGGAGTACTTTGAGGAGTTGATGAATGGGGAAAACAAAAGAGAACAAAGAGTAGGAAGAGGTCGCTGTTGTGGAACAGGAAGTAGCAAATATTAGTAAAAGTGAGGTGAGAAAGGCATTGAAGAGGATGAAGAGTGGAAAGGCTGTTGGTCCTGATGACATACCTGTGGAGGTATGGAAATGCTTAGTAGTATGGTGGTAGTAGAGTTTCTGACTAGTTTGTTTAACAAGATCTTGGAGAGTGAGAGGATTCCAGAGGAATGGAGAAGTGTATTGGTGCCGATTTTTAAGAGGTATAAAACTAATGAGCCATACAATGAAGCTGTGAAAAAGAGTAGTGGAAGCTAGGTTAAGGGCAGAGGTAAGCATTTGTGAGCAGCAATATGGTTTTATGCCTAGAAAGAGTACAACAGATGCAGTATTTGCTTTGAGGATGCTGGTGGAGAAGTACAGAGAAGGTAATAAAGAGTTGCATTGTGTCTTTGTAGATTTAGAGAAAATGTATGACAGGGTGCCGAGAGAGGAGCTGTGGTGTTGTATGAGGAAGTCTGGAGTGGCAGAGAAGTATGTAAGAGTGGTGCAGGACATGTATGAGAGCGCTAAGATGTGCTGTAGGTGTGACAGAAGAGTTCAAGGTGGAGATGGATCTGCATCAAGGATCGGCTCTAAGCCCCTTTTTGTTTGCTCTGGTGATGGACAGGATGACAGATAAGGTAAGACAGGAGTCTCCATGGACTATGATGTTTGCAGATGACATTGTGCTTTGTAGCGAGAGCAGGGAACAGGTGGAGGAAAATTTGGAGAGGTGGAGGTATGCTCTGGAAAGCAAAGGAATAAAGGAATTTAGGGGTGTAAATGAGAGGGACTCAAGAGCGACGGTGAGGCTACAGGGAGGAGAGATAAAGAAGGTGCAGGATTTTAAGTACTTAGGGTCAACGGACCAGAGCAACAGAGTGTGGAAAGGAGGTGAAGAGGCGGGTACAGGCAGGTTGGAATGGGTTGAGAAAAGTGTCAGGTGTGTTGTGTGAGAGTATCAGAAAGAGAATGAAAGGAAAGGTGTACAGGACAGTAGTGAGACTAGCAATGCTCTACGGCTTAGAGGCAGTGGCACTGAAGAGAAGACAGGAAGTAGACCTAGAGGTAGCAGAGCTGAAGATGTTGAGGTTCTCTTTGGGAGTGACAAGGATAAATAGGATCAAGAATGAGTTCATCAAAAGGACAACCCATGTTAGATTTGTTTTAGATTTGTTTCAAAACAAAACCCATGTTTTGAATTTCAAATTCAAATTTTATTTGTCACATACACAGTCATACACAGTACGATATGCAGTGAAATGCTTATACGACCGCCGGTGACCTTAAAAAGAAAATAAAAAACTATATATAAGGAATAAATATTAATAAAGAAATAAAATACAAAGGAAAATAAATGTAACTAGTAAAATTAACAACTGTACAAATAAGGGAATGTAAAAATATCAGGAAAATATAAGGGAATATGGGGTGGAAATATATATATAATTTTTTTTTAAATGTTTTAAAGTGGCATTAAAATGTCTTAAAGTGTCAGAGTGGTAAAGTGTCATGTGCAATGGCAGGTAAACATGTATTGTATAAAGTGA
The DNA here is from genome assembly GCF_024256425.1 of Clarias gariepinus. Classification (NCBI taxonomy): domain Eukaryota; kingdom Metazoa; phylum Chordata; class Actinopteri; order Siluriformes; family Clariidae; genus Clarias; species Clarias gariepinus. The sequence continues at coordinate 8,390,235 of NC_071103.1, read as the reverse complement.
CAGGTAAACATGTATTGAAGTTCGGTGCTGCGCGTTTGAGGTTGGCACTGTTAAAGTCCCCCGCTACAATAAGCGCAGCGTCCCGGTGTTGTGTTTGGTGCTGTGTGAGTGCCTCATGCAGCTCGCATAAGGCAGTGTCCGTGTCCGCTTGTGGTGGAATATAAACGGCGCTGATTATGACTGATGTGAACTCCCGAGGTAGATAAAAAGGACGACACATGATGGACAGTAGTTCCAGGTTTGGTGTGGAGGAGCGTGTGAGAGGAACAACGCTCGCGCTGTTGCACCATTAAACACACGCCGCCTCCCCTTGACTTCCCCGAGTCCCGCATCCTGTCCATGCGGTGAACCGAGAAGAACTCGGCCGGCTGGATGGCGTGGTCCGGCACCGCTGGGTTCAGCCATGTCTCGGTGAAGCAGAGGAGATTGCAGTCCCGAATGTCTCTCTGGAACTTTATCCTGGCCCTGAGGTCATCAAGCTTGTTCTCCAGAGACTGGACGTTTGCGAGTAGGATGCTAGGCAGAGGTGTGCGGTGTGCACGGGCTCTCAGCCTGTTCCTGATGCCGGCTCCTTTCCCTCGGGGCCGCCGCTTCGCGTTGCGTCTTTTGTTTTCCCTCTGGATCTCACTCAGCCAGCTTGGATCCAGAGTTAAAAACGTCGAATTGTGAGTACATTGTATACCAATAGAAACAAGAGTGTCTCTATTATAACTAATGTACCCCATGGTGGTAATTTTGCCGATTTTAAAACACTAAAATCTAACTTAAAAAACAAAAACAGAGAAAAGGTGGTCGGAGCAGTCGTGACGGCAGCCGACCTCACCGGCGCCATCTTGATGTTTTTGAGATAAAGTCAGAGAGGCCAGATTGAGGTGGTTTGGACATGTTCAGAGGAGAGATTGTGAATACAGTGAAACCTCGGATTACGACTAACTCGGTTTACGAGTGTTCAGCAAGACGAGCGAATTTTTTAAAATAAATTTTGACTTGGAAAACGAGCATTGTCTTGGTTGTCCTTGGATTGTCTAGTATCATGTATCACGCATGCTTCTTGATTTGATGCCGAGCGTCACGTGATCACAACTGAGCAAACTTTTTTTTTTCTCTTGCGCTGCGGGTAATCATCTCCCCTGCTGGGTCATAGTGCTCGTCTCTTACTGGTATAATCAACATCTGTGTGTGTGTTTCTTTCTCTTGCGCTGCAGAGTGTGTGTGTTGTGTGTGTGCGCACGTGTAATTTGACACTGTGCCAGTTCACACACAAACATACACACGCTCTCTCTCTCTCCTTTACTGTCAGTGTTTGAGTGTGTGTGTTATGTGTGCGTGTGTTTTTCTTTTTCTTCGCTGCAGAGTGTGTGTGTGTTCTGCGTGTGCACGCATATTTTGACACCCCGTTGGTTCGCACACACTCTCTCTCGTCGTTAGTGTTTCAGTGTTTAACTGTGTGTGTTATGTGTGTGCACGCGCGTAATTTGACACCGTGCCAGTTCACTCTCTCTCTCTCGCCTTTAATGTGTTTGTGTGGGTGTGGGTGTGTGTGTGTGAAACAGAGAGGGGTGCTCCACTCACACACAACCGGCTGTTGAGATTTATTTTTACTTTATATTTTGTGTTAATTATTTTTATGTTTTTGTTTTTGGGGGCGATTATTTTAATTTCCATTATTCCTAATGGGAAAATGTGCTTTGATTTACGAGTGTTTTGAAATACGAGCCCACTTCTGGAACGAATTATGCTCGTATTTCGACGTTCCACTGTATATCGGTGGAAGGATGCTGAGGTTGGAGATCTAGAGGAAGACCAAAGAGGAGATTTATGGATGCAGTGAGAGAGGACATGTAGTTAGTTAGTTGGTGTAGGAGAAGAGGATGCAGAGTATAGGGTTAGATGGAGTAAGTGCAAATGCACTGACTTTTACCATGTATACATGTTAAAATGGTGGATAGAACCCATACTTCCCACTTCAGCTCTTGTCTCTCTTTTTGCTACAGAACACAGCCATGATTTAATCCAGCGAGGAGAGGATTTATCACCCACACAGAACCAAGAGCTGAGTCAACTGATGGACCAGTTTATGGATGTGTTTTTCTGGAGAGTAGAAAGTATCTGTGTGTACTCATACCTGTTTTCAACTTATTCCGAGTCCACTTCACTGAGAAGGAAGCTGCTGGCCTCCCGCTTTCGCATGAGCTCTGCTATATCTGCCTGCATCACGCCATCTGCTCGTCCCATCTGGTCTGCACACTTCTGTGTGACATCAGAGGCACAGCATCATCTGAGCACCGACTCACAGACCCACCACCTCCACTGAGACTCCTACAGAGCTACATTGCTTATAGAGAGCGTAACTTCAGTAAGACTGCAAAATTATAATTTGTTTCAAAGCGCTTATTAAAGATGGACATTTTGTGTGTGACCAGCAGATTATAAGGAAATAATCCAAAAATAATCCAAAATAATCTGATAACATTTAAAGTAAAAACTTTAAATGTCGCATGACTCATGTTCTTGCCAACCAAATATCTTTACCTAACTGTGACTTCCAAAAAGTTGAATTGTCATGGAAGGTTTAAGTAAACTCACACCCAGATGCAGAGCAATCTAGTATGTTCTATTTAAATGCAATTGAATCAATGCATTTGAAAAAACACAAATTTTTATGTTTTGTCTCATCATTTTTTTGATGAGTTCATGACGTAGAGTGATGTGTAATATTTAGATTGGTTCTTTTGTGTAATCATGTGCTTCAGTAACAAGTTTCAACCAATCCATTGCTGGAGTTGTTAATGTTTTTGAGGTGTGACATGTGTCATGGGAATAGAATGGTAACAGGATATGATGTGCCCTGGAAACAGAGGCTGATGATAATGAACTTAATTTGGACTGCTCCCCAAGGTCGCACACTTAAAAGCACAGACAACACTGTGTACAAAAACATAGGTTAACTTAGTGTATGAAACACACACACACACACACACACAATTTTATTTATTTAGTGGTCTCTGCATGCAAAGCATTTTTGACATATACAAGCGAATGTTATGAGCCAAACCAAACGGCAGCTTAGTTGCGCGTATGTCTATGAGGAATTAAAAACTTATTTACATCAGTGGAAAGCCAAATGAAGTGAGGTTACTTTTTTTTTTTTTGCTTTTTGTGCAAGATTAGTGAAGACATTAGTTTCATTTTTAAAGCAGCCAGTGCCAAAAGGAATCTTATAGTAAGGTTGAGTGAGGTTTAATGTCCATTTATTTTATATTTTACTTTATTTACATGTCTTTTGTAAATGTTTTGATTCAAATATTGTAATTAGTAATATGTTAGGGTGGCTGGAACAGATTATTCCTTATGGGTAAATGCATTTAGCAATACAAAATTTAGCCTTGCCTTCGAGAACAATTAAATTCATTTGCAGAGGTACAATATGTATACACACACACACACACACACACATATGTGTGTGTGTGTGTGTGTGTGTGTGTGTGTGTGAACGGAAGGCAGGTGGTTGGGGGGTGTACTGTCACGGTAAACCGCAAAATCACTGCGTGCACAGCTCCACGGCAACCGGCAAGGCACAGAAAAAGTGTAACGTCAAGTGTGTGTTTGTTTGGAGGACCCACTCCCTGGAGTACACACACACATAAACACACACATAAACACACACATACACACACACATATAGTTATATATACTTAGCAAAAAAAGAAACGTCCTCTGACTTTCAACTGTTTTTACTTTCAGTAAACTAAATGTGTAAATATTTGTATGAACACTAAAAGAGTCAACACCATAAGACAAAAACTAAAAATGTTTCACAATGTGTCCCTGAATGAAGGGAGGCTCAAAATCAAAAGTACCAGTCAGTATCTGGTGTGGCCACTTAAAGTACTGCAGTGCATCTCCTCCTCATGGACTCAAGTACCAGTCAGTATCTGGTGTACAGCTGGTTGAAGTACTGCAGTGCATCTCCTCCTCATGGACTGCCTATTGCGGACAGTCTGAGCACTGTTGAAGGTAGGGATGCACCGAAATGAAAATTCTGGGCCGAAAACGAAACCGAAATTTTTGGATGCACTTGTTTAATGAAAATGTCTTCATTAAAAAACATGTTTAAAATATTTTCTTTTTGTTTGTATTAAAAAAACTACAAATTAATTAAAATTATTGCAACTTTGCTGTCCTCATCTGAAACTTTGAAGTGCTTCCAAACCGCCGACATACTCCGTGTTTGATGCGTAATGACAGCGCGAACGAGACGGGAGGATGGAAGAGGCGTGGCGCCAATTTCGGCTTTTATTTTCGGCGCTTTCTTACGTTTCGGCCGAAACCGATAATGCTATTTCGGCCGGAAATTTTCGGCGGCCGAAATTTCGGTGCATCCCTAGTTGAAGGGATTGTGTGTTCCTGGTGTGACTCGGGCAGTTGTTGTGGCCATCCTGTACCTGTCACGCAGGTGTGATATTCGGATGTACCGATCCTGTGCAGGTGTTGTTACACATGGTCTTCCACTGCAAGGATGATCAGCTGTCCTTCCTGTCTCCCTGTAGCGTTGTCTTAGGCGTCTCATAGTGCGGACATGGCAATTTATTGCCCTAGCCACATCAGCAGTCCTCATGCCTCCCTGCAGCATGCCTAATGCACGTTCACGCAGATGAGCAGGGACCCTGGGCATCTTTCTTTGGGTGTTTTTCACAGTCGGTAGACAAGTCTCTTTAGTGTCTTGCATTTTTAGAACTGTGACCTTAAATGCCCACTTTCTGTAAGCTGTTAAGGTCTTAACGACCATTTCACAGGTGCATGTTAATTAATTGATTATGGTATAATTGAACATGCATGGAAAACATTGTTTAAACCCTTACAATGAAGATATGTAAAAGTTATTTGAATTTTTACAACATCTTTGTTGAAATACACAGTCCTGAAAAAGGGACGTTTCTTTTTTTGCTGAGTATATATATACTCCGTACACTTGAGACAACACCTCCCTTGAGGCCTGTTTCCGAGGCGTCTGTGTGGAGAATGAACTGCTTCTTAATATTCGGGTTACAGAGGACGGGGAAACTGGTGAGGTGAGCCTTCAGGAGACGGAACGCGTTCTCCATTTCTTCTGACCATTTTATTTTCTTCGTCTGTCCCTTCAAAAGTAGGTCTAAAAGCGGGGCTGAGAGAGATGAAAAGTTAGGCATGAACCGTCGGTAATATCCCGCCAACCCAGAAATGCACGCACCTGTTTCTTTGTTTTGGGTCACGGGTAATTGTGTACTGCTTCTGCCTTTTTTTGTGGCTTGGGTAGTCCCCGACCGATGCAGTATCTTAGGTACTGAGCTGTTAGAACAGTTCTTCTTGTTGGAGGTAAAAGACATGGTCATCCCAGCTGCCCGAGTAATGATGATGTCATTTAGATATGCTGCAGCGTATGAGCAGTGTTTCTGGAGCACTGTGTCTATTAAGTGTTGGAATGTGGCTGGGGCTCCTTGTAAGCCGAAGGGGAGAACCCGATATTGCCAGTGGCCCTTTTCCATGCTAAATTCTGTTTGTTCTCTAGCCTCTGGGGTCAGGGCCATACCCGTGACAGCGGGTATGCATCAAACTTGGAAACCTGGTTTAATCGCCGGAAGTCTTACAGAGACATAGGGACCTGTCGGGTTTGGGTACCACCACGATCGGGTTGGACCAGGGGCTCATGGATTCCTTGATTATCCCTGACAGTAACATCTTGTCCACCTCGGTTTCGATTGCCTGGCGGTGGGATTCCTGGACTCCATAGGGGCGCTGGCATATTACCGTGCCGGGTGGAGTTTTGATGTCATGCTGTATTGTGTGTGAGCCCTGATTCCAGGGAAAAGATGCCCTGGTGTTCGTTGATTATTTCATTCAGCTCCTGTACTTGTGTTGACGTCAGTTCTTTTCCTTGCTGCACTAGTCCCATGCCTGTTTATGAGAAAAAACACGGCCACCCGGTGAATTTTCTCATGCATGTCCTATACATAATTTATGACGGAGCGAAACAGGGAGGGCTGTTCTTCCCATGCCCTGTGGTCTCCTTCCGAACAGTAGTTCAAATGGGGTGAACCCGGTGGAGGCTTGAGGTGTTTCCCTGACCGCGAAGAGCACATAAGGGAGGAGTTGATCCCAGTCCCGCACGCTCTTATCCACCACTCGTTGCAGCATCCTCTTGAGTGTTTGATTAAAGCACTCTATTACCCCATCCGTTTGCGGGTGGTATACTGAGGTGTGGAGACACTTCACCTGTAACAGCTGACACACATTAGTTTAGAAACAAATGGCGTACCTTGGTCGGTGAGCAGCTCCTTTGGTAACCTGACCCTGCTGAAAAGAAGTACCAGTTCACGAGTGATGTTCTTTGAGGTAGCTTTGCGTAAGGGCACAGCTTTCTGATATCTCGTGGCATAATCCATGATTACCAATATAGATTCATGCCCTCATGCTGATTTCGGGAGCGGGCCGACGAGATCCATACCGATATGTTTGAACGGTACTTCTATTATGGGTAATGGGATGAGGGTGGACAGGTGCCGGTTTCTTTGACAGATTTTTTTTACTTTGGCGTCTAATCCGGGCCAGTAAAAATGATCGAAAAATGTTTCTATTGTATTCTGTGTGCCGAGGTGACAATCCAGGGATTGCGAGTAAGCTAGGTGTATTACGGTGTTGACTTTTTCCTGGGGTAACATCAGGAGGTCGCGAGGCTCACCTCTTTTGTTGGTTTGATAGTATAAAAGGCCACCTTTTACCAGGAAGTACGCCAGGGGCTGTGCTTGTCCTCCCTTCTCGCATTCCCCTTCTACCTCATACATCTGAGGCCAGCAGTGCTTCAGCTGGCTGTCTTCCTTCTGTAGTCTCGAAAATTTGTAGTCTTAGCGCCACCTGCTAAGACAAGGTGAGATGTGAAAAGGCTCACCTTCTGACTCAAAGTCGGCACTCTCTGCCTGTGCCTGGGCCATCCATGCATCACAGAGGGACGAGGTCTTCCTATGTCACTGCCCGCACTCTGTGGAGGTTCTTTTCCCTTTTTTTTTTTTCGGCAGAGCTTTTCCCGCAATCCTGGCCAGTCCCTGCCTAACAGGAGTAGAACGGGGAGGTTCGGCATTATGCCCACGGTTATGGTATGTCTACCCCCCAAAATCCTCCACCTTGATGCTGACTGCTGAAACCTCTCTGCGATGGCCGTGTACACAGGTGATCGGGAGAGGGCCGCACGGCTTCACATCCCACGGGACGATCGAGGGGCAAGTGGGGGTCATGGCATCGCCCGTTTTCAGGAGATGGGCCCCCCATGTGGACCCAATGGGTCAGGATGGGTTTAGTCGCGTTTGTGGATCCAGTCCAGAATCTGCAGGCCAAAAAAGGAGTTCTGGTTCGGTGGGCATGTGCTCGTTAATAGGTGGTCCTACGCTTACCAGAGGAGGGTCTCTCACATCGTGAGGCCATGGTCTAGGGGAGTGGACTCCGGTCCGGAAACCGCCCTTTCATGGGGAGCGAGAGGGTGGATATCGCGCATTCCAGCGCGTCGATGGCCTTGCACAGTAATGCATGCCCACAGCTTTTCATTTTTCCTGAGGCAGGGTTCGCAATCACTTCTCGTGCACTCACTTTATCCGGTTGGAGCCAGCGGCAAGCTATCCGATACAGGTGATCCAGCTAGGCTCGAGGCGGTGTTGATAGGTCGTTGCCCCAGCGGTAAAACTAAGCGGCAGCCTGTGAGCTGGAGAGGCCACACCTTGCCAGAATTTCCAACTTCAGCCTTTCAAAGTGGTCTGCCTCCTCCTCTATGAGTGAGAATTTTATAAAATTTTATATATATATATATATCTGAGGCAATGCGTTCCACTCTTCCACAAGTGCTACATGCAGTTCTGCCAGGTCACGTGGGGGTAAGGTACGATCATCTGGTCCCAGACATGCTCTATGGGGTTCAGGTCGGGGGACATTGATGGCCATACCATATGAGGCACTCCAACTTCCTCAAGTTGAGCTGTGACAATTCTGCCACAATGTGGTGGAGCATTATCATCCATGAACAGAAAGTTGGGGGTGCTCTGGCGGAATTGGGGGATGATGATAGGTTCTATGATGTTTCTGAGGTAAGAACGTGCAGTGACTGAGCCATGTACAATAACCAAATCTGCATTGACTAGACCACTGCTCCATTGTCCATGTCACATGATCTTGTGCCCATTGCAAACGTTCACGGCGGTCTTTTGGTGTTAGTTGAGTCACTTGCAATGGCCGTCTGGCATTCAAGACAAAACGGTGGAGTCAGTTGCGAATTGTCTGGAAATCACGCGGTTCTCAGGAAACACATGATAGTCTTCGGCCCTCCTGGCTGAATGGTAGTAGCCTTAATGTGGGAGCCCGCTAGTGACGAGGAGGAATTGGCCACAACTAAATTAGGGAGAAAATCTGGGAAAAATCCCCCCAAAAAATAATAATTAAAAAAAGAACTCACTCTTTCTATGATTTCTTTACGTTACATACGTTGGAGGACCTGTAACCAGACAAAGCAAAAAATAAATGTTATAGTGGTCATCAGAAAACCAACAAAAAAGAAGAGGAAGAAAGAACATTATGTTATGTCTGATGAGTTCATGAGTGATGTGTAATAATTAGATTGGGTCTTTTATATAATCATGTGCTTCAGCAACAAGTTTCAACCAATCTATCGCTGGGGTACAAAATTGTCCGCACTAGTATGTCAATACTAAGACCATCCGCAATTGTCCCCAGTAGTGTGTCAATACTAAGACAATCAAGGAAACAGACTAATACCCTTTATCATCTGCATATTCACAACTGTTTTGTTTTCCTCTATCCTATTGCACTGTACCAAACTATGACAAACTTGCTGTACAGCAGTCTTGGTGTGGTAAAAATCTTAAAATAATTAATAATATTAAAAACATTTTAGACCATGTTCAGAAATATGATATGTAGTTGCAAAATACATTGCACATTTTTTTTATTTATTCAAAGATCGATTTTAGTGGTGATTTGTCAAATTTATGCATGGCTCATGCCTCGGAATGGGGCAAATGGATTGTTATGTACAGAAATATGCTGACTCCCAATAGCTGCCACTACTAAAGCAAACGAAAATGATGAGTTCAGTGTGGAAGAAATTAACTGGCCCACACAAAGCCTTGACCTCATCCTAATCAAGAACCTTTGGTATGAACTAAAATAGACATCAGTGCCTTCTGACCTCTTAAATGCTCTACAGAATGAATGGGCACGAATTCCCACAAAAACACTCCAAAATCTTGTAACAGTTTTCCAAAGAGAGTGGAAATAATCCTGCAAAAAAAGCATTTACTTCATAATGAAATATATGTATTTGGATACAATGTCATTGCTGATTTGCCAAATTCTTTGTCCATATAGTGTACATTTTGCCCTGAGACTTATCTGACCACAACGACTTATGAAACTTTGTGTATCTTGAAGCATATGCATTGATTTCAATATGCATGGTCAGTTTCAGCTATCAGTACAAAACACAATTTAGAGCAGAGATGTCAAACTGGATCCAGAAAGAGACATGTGGGTGCAGGCTTTAATTCCAGGCTTCTTTCATTCTATCTTTTTGAATCCAGGTTGACGCCCCTGTTTTTGAAGTAGAATGGTGCGAGAGTGCCAACAGTTGTTGCGAGACTGACAAGGGGTAATCAGATATACATAGCGCATGCGCACGCTTTTGCGCATGCGAGTTTAAGCGAAGCGTCAACTTTTTCATAGCACCTTTGGTGGATAGCAGTGCAGCGTATTACTGCTAAACAGAATCGCTTCCGCCGCATTTGTGTGGTAAAATGAATCAACACCACACACAAGGACGGCAAAACGTTGAAATCACGAAGAATTAAAGCGGTCAGTGCTCGTTTCATAACAAGGCACTTAATCCTCTTGAATATGCCGTCTATTTAGGCGAGAGCTGGTTTAGCTAGCATAGCAGTCTAGCTCTCCAGGAAAAATGTCCCTGTCTGCAAACCATTATGATATAATTTGTCATATGACTTTACAGAACTGTTAACTATATTAAAGGTTTTAGCTGCATATAGGTATCTGCCATTTGGTCCAATTTGGTATTTGTAATACGGTTAGTTTAGCTAACAATGGTCGAGCTATGTTGTGTAACGCCATGTTGCTATGCTATTACGATTAGCATACTGTACCGCGATTAAGATTATTGATTCAGCAGAATATTAACGTGCGCTTTAATAAAGTACATGTGTAAAATAAACTTATAGCCTGTTATTAGCCCTGATTTCTGAATTCTGTTCCTTGATTGCCGCTCTGTGGGTTTTTTTCTAAGCCGTATAATATTTTCCTCCGGAAAATAAAGGCACTTCAAATTTACCGATTTACAAAAAAAAAAAAAAAAAGTTAAACTTCTGTAGTTGTCTTTCAGAGGATACTATGTTCGCCTGTTAGGAACGGCAAAATATAGGTTTTATTGCCTCTGACGCTAGCATATTTGTACTTAAATGTACCAAATTCAACTACAGTATGTAGTCATTTATATTTATGGCTATCATTCTCATGTACAAAAAAAAAACCCTAAACTAAATCCTGTATAATTAGATGAACAAATCAATTTTCTTTGTATTTATTTATTGATTGCTTTTTGCTTGAACTTTTCATATTTCTAACTTTTAATTACAAGGCGTACCAGTTGCAACACGTCCATGAAAAATTTGCTTTGTCTGCCATTTTGCAATTTTGTGATTAAAGTAAGAATATTAGGACGAGATGCCTCAAATTTGTGTGGGGTTGTCTTCATGGTTGTAAGTGGGGGTGTTCTTCATGTGTGAAAAATGGTATTAATATCATACAGTCCCGTTCAAAAGTTTAAGACCACTTAAAAGGTGGCAAAAAATCATATTTTGCATGGTTGGATCTTAACAAGGTTCCAAGTAGAGCTTCAACATGCAACAAGAAGAAATGGGAGTGAGACAAAACATTTTTTGAGCATGCAATTTAATAAAAACAATGATTAAACTAAAACAGGCTGTTTTACAGCTGATTAAAATTCTAGGACCACATGCCTTTAAAAGGCCAAATCTGTGCAAAGATGTGGCTTCATTGTCATTTTCTGTCAAAAAAAGGCAAAAAAAAAAAAAAAAACTCCCTTTCTGAACGTGGTCGGGTTGTTGAACTGCATAAGCAGGGTCTCTCAGAGCGCCATCACTGCTGATGTGTAAGACAGTCATTTGGAATTTCTTAAATTATCCTAAGGGAACAAAAAAAGGCAAGTGTAAGACCCAGCACTGAGACTGAAGGGCTTCAAAAACAAAAAACGTCTTCAAAGACCTCGTCTCTTTGTAATCCACAGAACTGTTGTTTGGACTTTGCAAGAGAGCACCAAACATGGGACATTCAAAGGTGGAATAAAGTTTTGTTTTCTGATGAGAAAAAAATTAACCTTGATGGCCCTGATGGTTTCCAACGTTACTGGCATGACAAGCAGATCCCACCTGAGATGTTTTCTACGCGTCACAGTGGAGGGGGAACCAAAATGGTCTGGGGTACTTTTTCCTTCAGTGGAACAATGGAGCTTCAGGAAGTGCAGGAGTGTCAAATGGTCGCAGGCTATGTCCAGATGTTGCAGAGAGCATTCCTTATGACTGAGGGCCCTCGTCTGTGTGGTAACGACTGGGTTTTTCAATAGGCCCATCCTGCGTGTTCCCCTGATCTAAATCCAATTGAGAACCTTTCGGGATGGATGGCAAGGGCAGTTTACAAAAATGGACAACAGTTTCAGACAATGGATGCCCTTCGTGCGGCCGTCTTTACCATTCGGAGAAATGTTCCCACTCACCTCATGGAAACACTTGAATCAAGCATGCCGCAACAAATTTTTTAAGTGATCAACAATAATGGTGGAGCTACTCAGTACTAAGTTTGGAAGTTGCTGTAAAACTTGCATTGAAATTGCATGCTCAAAAAATGTTTCGTCTCACTCCCATTTCTTCTTGTTGCATGTTAAAGCTCTACTTGAAACCTTGTTAAGATTCAACCATGCAAAATATGATTTTTGCCATTTTTTAAGTGGTCTTAAACTTTTGATCGGGACTGTATCACACTACTACCCAGGCTAAGATATTCAGTTGATTATCCTTTTCTTTCTGCAACAACTAATGTAATGTTATTTAAATTATGTACAGTGGCTAGGGATGAGTGATACTTAAAATAGGTGAATAGACATATTATTTTACAAAAAAAATGAAATGAAAAAAAGTAACTAATGACATCCCTTTCCAGCAGAGTGGTTAGGATTCAGCTGTAAGCATAGAAATAATTATAATAAAAAAAAATGTATAGGAAAATTTGACTTTATATATAGTAATTGTAAAACATGAGAGTTTCACTACTTGAACCAAATTATGGGAAAAATATATCCTTTGATATTCTAGAGATGTAAAAAAAAAAAAAGTGAAAATCACTTTTTTTCAGTGTTTATTTTCCAAACCAAGATGAAAGAACAAAGATAATTTTTCGTTTTCAAATAAAAAATGGAAAAGTCTTTATTTTGTTTCCCTGAAGAGCATGAAGGAAACCAAACTTGCAGCCGTTTGATGAACTATGGGTAAAAAGCATAATTAAATGTTTTTATAATTGTTTATATTTTAAAAATTACATAATTGTTTTTTTTTATTAATTGTTTACGTTTGCTAAATCATGTGTCTTAAATTTAAAGTTTGTGTAATCATCACCTGTTGTTGTTCAACAAAGGGTTGCATGTTTGGCTTCCTTACATCCATTCATACTCTTCAGGGAAAATAAAATAAAAATGCCAGTTATTCAGTAAAAATTATAACTTTTAAGTAATGCCACTTATGTCTGAAAAAAAAACTAACGCGCTAGAATAGTGCTGATCTTTTTTTTTCTTTCCATTTTTCATTTCAACACAAAATCAGTAGGGAGAAAATGAGCCGTTACCCTTTCTTTAATTTTGGTTTTTAAAATGAGTATTAAAAAAAGTTATTGTCTTGTTTTTTGATGATTGGTTTTATATTGAAAAGCGAATGATGCACATATTTTTAAGCATGTCTTGAATTTAATATTTTAAAGACATTTCTGATTTTCAGAAAGGACAGAATTTTGCGTAAGTTTAATACAATTTTGTTTGTATTGCTTTAGAAATCTAATGAGGGGAATATAGTGTCTACTGTATTTTGGCATCAGTTGGCTGAAGAGTAGACTGTGCAGCAAATAATCCAGGTAAGTGATGCATGAATTTCAGACATATATATATATATATATATATATATATATATATATATATATATACACAGTGGAACCTCGGATTGCAAGTAACCCGGTTTGCGAGCGTTCGTTAAAAATGTTTTTATTGAATTTGATTAAACGAGCGAGTCTTGATTTACGAGTGTCGAGTATCTTGTAGCTCGATACTTGCCTCTAGTTTTTACGCCGTGCGTCACGTGATCCCAACTGAGCCAATTGTTCTTTCTCTCGCGCTGCGGAATTGTGGGTAATCTTCTCCCATGCTCGGTCTCAGTGCATGTGCGCCACTCGTATAGTTAACATCCGTGCACACGTGCACTGTTTACTATAAACTAAAAGCATAAAGCAAAAGCAATATCCTGTTTCTTGCTCTGTGTAAGAAACCACTGATTCCATTAGTGTGTGTGTGTGCGCGCCTTCTCCCTCCTCCTCTCGCGGTGATTCAGTTAGTGTGTGCGTGCACTCGAGTGTCATTATAGATGTTCCTTATTAAGTTTTTCGATTAAGCAGTGTTTTCGTTAGTGTGTGTCTGTGTGTATGAGAAAGTCATCTCACACAGCAGCCCAAATAAGAGAGGAGCGAGTCATTCCTTCACTCAACTTACCTTAGCTTCACACACACGGACACACATACACAGCATGTGCGCGCACAAACACAGTAACAGAACCACTTAACTGTCGGGATTTTTTATTTTATTTTAAAGGTAAAGTTAATTTGTTTTATTTTAACTTTATATTTTGTATTACTTATTTTTAGATTTTTTTATGGAATGAATAATCTGTTTTTTTTATAATTTCTTATGGGGCAATTTGCTTTAATATACGAGTGTTTTGGTATACAAGCACACTTCCGGAACAAATTATGCTCACAATATAATCCATATATACAGTGGGTACAGAAAGTATTCAGACCCCCTTAAATTTTTCACTCTTTGTTATATTGCAGCCATTTACTAAAATCATTTAAGTTATTTTTTTTTTTCTCATTAATGTACACACAGCACCCCATAGTGACAGAAAAACACAGAATTGTTGACATTTTTGCAGATTTATTAAAAAGAAAAACTGAAATATCACCTGGTCCTAAGTATTCAGACCCTTTGCTCAGTATTTAGTAAAAGCACTCTTTTGATCTAATACAACCATAAGTCACGTGGCTTTGGGGATCCTCTGCCATTCCTCCTTGCAGATCTTCTCCAGTTCTGTCAGATTGGATGGTAAACGTTGGTGCACAGCCATTTTTAGGTCTCTCCAGAGATGCTCAATTGGGTTTAAGTCAGGGCTCTGGCCAGGCCATTCAAGAATAGTCACAGAGTTGTTGTGAAGCCACTCTTTTATTATTTTAGCTGTGTGCTTGAATCATTGTCTTGTTGGAAAGTAAATCTTTTGCCCAGTCTGAGGCCCTGAGCACTCTGGAAAAGGTTTTCATCCAGGATATCCCTGTACCTGGCCGCATTCATCTTTCCCTCGATTGCAACCAGTCGTCCTGTCCCTGCAGCTGAAAAACACCCCCACAGAATGATGTTGCCACCACCATGGTTCACTGTTGGGACTGTATTAGACAGGTGATGAGCAGTTCCTGGTTTTCTACACACATACCGCTTAGAATTAAGGCCAAACAGTTCTTGGCCTCATCAAACCAGAGAATCTTATTTCCCACTTATTTAGCAAACTCCATGCGGGCTTTCATGTGTCTTGCAGTGTGGAGAGGCTTCCGTCGGGCCACTGTGCCATAAAGCCCCAACTGGTGGAAGGCTTTGATGGTTGACTTTCTACAACTTTGTTTCATCTCCCGACTGCATCTCTGGAGCTCAGGCACAGTGATTTTTGGGTTCTTTTTTACCTCTCTTACCAAGGCTCTTTTCCCCCGATAGCTTAGTTTGCTAACGAAGGTCTACGAAGGGTTCTGGTCGTCCCAAACATCTTCCATTTAAGGATTATGGAGGCCACTGTGCTCTTAGGAACCTTTAGTGCAGCAGAAATTTTTTTGTAACCTTGGCCAGATTTGTGCCTTGCCACAATTCTGTTTTTGAGCTCTTCAGGCAGTCTCTTTGACCTCATAATTCTCGTTTGCTTTGACATGCATTGTGAGCTGTAAGGTCTTATATGGACAGGGGTGTGGCTTTCAAGTCCATTTAGTATAATCAAACACAGCTGGACTCAAATGAAGGTGTAGAACCATCTCAAGGATAATCAGAAGAAATGGACAGCACCTGAGTTAAATATACAAGTGTCACAGCAAAGGGTGTGAATACTTAGAAATTGTCAACAATTCTGTGTTTTTTTCTGTCGTGCTGTGTGGCCAAAAGTTTTGAGAATTACATAAATATTGGAAACTAGAAAAGTTTTCATAATAGCAATTTGCATATACTCCAGAATTTTATGAAGAGTGATCAGATGAATTGCATAGTCTTTCTTTGCCATGAAAATTAACTTAATCCCGAAAAAACCTTTCCACTGCATTTCATTGCTGTCATTAAAGGACCTGCTGAAATAATTTCAGTAATCATCTTGTTAACTTAGGTGAGAATGTTGACGAGCACAAGGCTGGAGATCATTATGTCAGGCTGATTGGGTTAGAATGGCAGACTTGACATGTTAAAAGGAGGGTGATGCTTGAAATCATTGTTCTTCCATTGTTAACCATGGTGACCTGCAAAGAAACGGCAGCCATCATTGCGTTGCGTAAAAATGGCTTTACAGGCAAGGATATTGTGGCTACTGAGATTGCACCAAAATCAACAATTTATAGGATCATCAAGAACTTCGAAGAAAGAGGTTCAATTCTTGTTAAGAAGGCTTTAAGCGCCAGAATTATCTCCTAAAGAGGATTCAGCTGCGGGATTGAAGTGCCACCAATGCAGAGCTTGCACAGGAATGGCAGCAGGCAGGTGTGAGCGCATCTGCACGCACAGTAAGGCGAAGACTTTTGGAAGATGGCCTGGTGTCAAGAAGGGCCGCGAAGAAGCCTCTTCTCTTCATTAAAAAAAAAACATCAGGGACAGATTGATCTTCTGCAGAAAGTATGGTGAATGGACTGCTGAGGACTGGGGCAAAGTCATGGTCCCCGATGAAGCCCCTTTCTGATTATTTGGGGCATCTGGAAAAAGGCTTGTCCGGATAAGAAAAGGTGAGCGCTACCATCAGTCCTGTGTCATGCCAACAGTAAAGCATCCTGAGACCATTCATGTGGCGGGTTGCTTCTCATCCAAGAGAGTGGGCTCACAACACAGCCATGAATAAAGAATGTTACCAAAACACCCTCCAACAGCAACTTCTTCTAACAATCCAACAACAGTTTGGTGAAGAACAATGCATTTTCCAGCACGATGGAGCACCGTGCCATAACGCAAAAGTGGCTCGGGGACCAAAACGTTAAAATTTTGGGTCCAAGGCCTGGAAACTCCCCAAATCTTAATCCCATTGAGAACTTGTGGTCAATCCTCAAGAGGCGTGTGGACAAACAAAAACCCACTAATTCTGACAAACTCCAAGAAGTGATTATGAAAGAACGGGTTGCTATCAGTCAGGATTTGGCCCAGAAATTGATTAAGAGCATGCCCAGTCAAATTGCAGAGGTCCTGAAAAAGAAGGGCCAACACTGCAAATACTGACTCTTTGCATAAATGTCATGTAATTGTCGATAAAAGCCTTTGAAACGTATGAAGTGCTTGTAATTATATTTTAGTACATCACAGAAACAACTGAAACAAAGATCTAAAAGCAGTTTAGCAGCAAACTTTGTGAAAACTAATATTTGTGTAATTCTCAAAACTTTTAGCCACGATTGTATTGAGGGAAAAATTAACTTAAATGATTTTAGCAAATGGCTACAATATAACAAAGTGAAAAATTTAAGGGGGCCTGCATACTTTCCGTACCCACTGTTTGCATATAGTTCACAGCGCATCACTTTTTCCACATTTTATGTCATGTTACAGCCTTATTCTAAAATGGATTAAATTATTTTTTTTTCTCAGAATTCTTCACACAACACCCCATAATGACAACTTGAAAAAAGTCTACTTGAGATTTTTGCAAATTTATTAAAAATAAAAAAATTGAGAAAGCACATGTACATGTATTCACAGCCTTTGCCATCAAAATTGAGCTCAGACGCATCCTGTTTTCCCTGATCATCCTTGAGATGTTTCTGCAGCTTAATTGGAGTCCACCTGTGGTAAATTCAGTTGATTGACATGACATTTGGAAAAATGCACACTTTTGTATATAAGGTCCCATAGTTGACGGTTCATGTCAAAGCACAAACCAGGCATGAAGTCAAAGGAATTGTCTGTAGACCTCCAAGACAGGATTGTCTCGAGGCACAAATCTGGGAAAGGTTACAGAAAAAATTCTGCTGCTTTGAAGGTCATAATGATCACAGTGGCCTCCATCACTTGTAAGTGGAAGAAGTTTGAAACCACCAGGACTCTTGCTAGAGCTGGCCGGCCATCTAAACTGAGCGATCGAGGGCGAAGGGCCTTAGTCAGGGAGGTGACCAAGAACCCTGTCACTCTGTCAGAGCTCCAGAGGTCCTCTGATGAGAGAGGAGAACCTTCTAGAAAGACAACCATCTCTGCAGCAATCCACCAATCAGGCCTATGTGGTAGAGTGGCCAGAGAGTCTCATCAGACCTGAGAATTTTGTTTCTCATGGTCTGAGAGTCCCTCAGGTGCCTTTTGGCAAACTCCATAAGCCTTTGCCATATGCCTTTTACTAAGGAGTGGCTTCCTTCTGGCCACTCTATTATATAGGCCTGATTGGTGGATTGCCGCAGAGATGGTTGACCTTCTAGAAGGTTCTCCTCTCTCATCAGAGGACCTCTTCAAGTTCAAGTTTAAGTAGGCTTTATTGTCATTACAACCATATACAGTTAGTACACAGTGAAACGAAACAACGTTCCTCCAGGACCAAGGTGCTAAATGCAACATAAATTTAGAACATAAATTAACAGACACTAAACTAGCTAACCAAGAGGCCTAGTTAGCTGGCTAGCAGAGACAGGACAGAGAGACCTAACATAAATGACAACATAAATTAACAAAAACTAACTAGCTAAGTATAACATTTTTACAGACAACATAAAGTGCACGTGCAAATGTGCAAACAAGAGCAAAGCTCTGGAGCTCTGACAGTGAGACCATCGGGTTCTTGGTCACCTCCCTGACTAAGGCCCTTCTCCCCCGAACATTAAACTTAAACATTTTTTGTGTGCTCCACTACTGCTTTAAACTCTATATAAACAGATCAGCCACAATGCTTACACCACCACCACCAAGTAAATTAAATAATATAGATTATCAGTGATGTACCAGCAAACTGGTAACAGGATCATTGTCACCCAAGGCTTATATATACATGTGGAGAATCAAAGGCCAGCCTGCCAGGTTCAATCACACAGAAAAGCCAGTGTACCACAAAGTAAAAGTCATTGCTGGCCACAACTGAAAGGCATCAGAACACCCAGTGTCCTGTTAGCTTGTCACATATAGGGCTTTGCGCACAAAGAGGTCAAGGATTTGCTCTGGCCTCCGAATTCCCCGGAGCTCAATCTGACCATGCAGCCATCGAGTGTGCCAGACAAACAAGTGAGTGCACGGAGGCCCAACAACGCCAAGGGATCTAGCACTAATGGCCCGTTTTCAGACACATCTGCAGACCCCCAGGGTGGCATCACATCATCTTTTTACACAGATCTCATCTCAGCCCTATTACTACCTCTGCTCCTGGATTAAAGACAAAGCAGTATTGCCTCCTGATTCTGTCTCTGTTCTCACAGAATGGTGAGGCAGAACAATAGCGCAAATTTCCAACCTTAAACCAACCGTGTGAATGGGGCTACGAGTAAATTTTTTATATACAGTATGTGTGTGCATATATATATATATATATATATATATATATATATACACACACACACACACACACACACTGGGTGGTAAGCTTCTTTAGGACTTCTCACACACTCAAGACAGTGAAGGTGGACTTATCAGAGAACAATACATGTTTCGATTGTCCACATCCAAGATTTTCTCTGCTGGCACCATTGAAATCCAATCCGGGTTAGCACCCGGACATGCCTTTCAGACAGCTTCATCTTGCGTCCACAGTTACTCCTGTTGGATGTGGTTCGTCCTTCTTGGTGGTATGCTGACATTACCCTGTTTTGAACTCTGATACGTCACCCATAATGTGTGCGTTGCAATATTTTAAGCAAAACTGTTCTATTACTCTGCTAATTAAACCTTCACAATCTGCTCTTACTGGTGGAATGTGCAATCAATAAATATTGGCCACCAGACTGGTCATTTTTAGCCATGAAACCTCCAACACTAAATTGGCCAGTGTTTTAGTTTCACTGTCCAACCCCTGTGTGTGTCTGTGTGTAAAGCATAAAGTATAAAGCAGACTGTATACATCTAATGTTCATTACTATTTAAAATATTTTTATGTTTTTTTGTAATCAGAACCTCAGAACCTTATCAACACAAGACCTCTAAAGGTGGGCTAGGGTGTCTGACATTAGCAGCAAATCCTGTAAGTTGCAAATTTTAACCTCCATTGTTTTAACTTTTTTGTCCAGCACATATATTCTTGATTGGGTTGGAATCTGGGTAATTGGCAGGGTAATTTTTGAACTTAAACTTTTTTCTCTTCGTGGTCCTCAAACTATTTCAGAGCAATGTTTTTTTTTTTTAACACTACCATTAGGAATACCATTGCCTTCAAAGCATGTTCTAGATCTGCACCAATGTTTAGGCAAGTGCTATGTGTCAAGGTAACATGCCAGTATGCAATGTTTCCAGTTAGGACATTTCCTAGAGTATTACACGGTCTCTGGCTGCTTGTCTTTTTCCCAAAGTGTATTCTGGTACTCTTTCTCAGGTAAAGAACATACCAATATGTCCAAAGAATGTAAAATAAAACATGATTAATCACTTCAAGTTTTTCTTATGGTTTAGTGGTGCCTATTGTAGGCACCTTTATTGGTGGCCAAAGCTATTCTGATCAGTCTGCAGCCACGCAGCCTTATACACAACAAGCTGCAATAGTTAGTCCGGTTCACATTTTTTTTACTTTTAGTACTTTGTACTATAGTAGCTGTTTTGGGGATTAGCTTGGGCACGTTAGCCTTGATGAAACTTGATGTGCCCATGACCCTCAGCAGTTCACCTTTTGGCCTTTCCAAGGACATTTTTGGTAGCTAACCACTGTGTATTAGTAACACACCACACCACAGGAACACCTATGGTAACTAATTGCTACATAAACTAAATAGATGTTAGCAACCTTTCAAAAACCTGATGTTTTTAATAAGCATTGACCCACTTGTCCCTGTAGCCATCATAATATAGCCTTTGTCAAAACTCAACAGTTAGTTTCCCATGTAAATGCTTTGAAAGCAGTGCTACACATGGTATTTCCAATGTATGTGTTATACATAACATTTTTCCCTGGCATTGTGTTAAATCATCTGCTCTGAGCCCAGAAAGCCCAGGGCTCCCTGAAAGCACACACTGAGGTGGCTCAATGGCGAATTTTTGCATATAGTGCATAACAGTAAGGATGGCTGTTACAAGGCAATGTCTGTGTCAAAATGCCTTGGGACACTAGCCAAACGTGGGAGCTGAAAAGACGTAGACCGTGCTTTCCTCAGAATGTGTTAAGCTGCCCTGTGACACATTCTGAGGAGCAGTTTGTGGGTGGCTCAGGTACAAAACTATAGGAAATTTTAATCTTAAACTACTGAGTGAATCTGACTGATCAGTGAGAGTGGGGAAGACAACATCTAAACATACCAATTCGCCATAATATTCTAAATCCATGAGTCCCCAGGATCTGCTCCTTTACCCATCATAAGACACTTAAGTTCACTTAGGTGCTGTGGCGCAAGGCCATTTAATGCGTTATAGGTCAATAGTAGGATTTTTGAAATCAGTGTGAAATTTCACTGGGAGCCAGTGCAGTGTGGATAAGGTGGGGGTGATGTGCTCCTATCTTCTAGAGCTTGTTATGCACCTAGTTGAACATCCAAGACAGTAAGACGTTAGATTAATCCAGCCTAGCGGTAAATTAACTATTCTACATCGTTTAGTGACAATATTTCCTCATCTTTAGCTATCCTGTGTTTGGTTCGCCTAAATCTTCTTTTGCTCCTTGCTCACTCTGGAGCTCACTAGATAGGCAGCTTCCCTGTTTGCAGGTGTACGAAGTGGTGAGGGCTCGGGAATGGGCCCTGTCTGGTGATTAATCTCTGGTAGTAGTAATCCGTACTTCTCCCCGCAATATAGAATGGGGGAGTGAAGTTTGAGGGATATGGCTTGTCTGTTTGGCTGTTCATCTGTCACTACGTTTGTCTGGATCTGGAAAGCGATGGATAACCAGCAAGCTGAGGTGGGCGGCAGATGTGAAAAGCGTGAGGAGTGCCATGCAGGAGGTACATTTGCTATGCATCCATGCTCCTGCTGCCAAAGAAGTAAAGGCCGCTGTGTGTTTCACGACAAGGCATTCGGTCCCAGCCAAGAAAGCCGCCCACGAGAGGAGTGTCTGGGAGAGCAGGGAGGAGCTGGTTCAGCCAGTCATGAGAAGTGCCTTTCAAGGAAGCTTGCAGGAGCTGCTGCTCATGTCCGCCCACTCTGCCCCTCTGACCGCTGTCATCGTTCACCAGTCTGTGCCTGTATGCCAGTGGTTTACTGCCTACAGGCCTGTACGTGCATCCTTTCCTTCCTTCTTTCCCTTTCCTCCCCCCACTTAACCCTTTTCTTCTTTTTCTAAATAAAATTGCCGGTAATACTTCGCCTTGTGTCTGCATTTGTGGTGCCTCCCATGTGTTACACTATTATCTACATAGGCTTCAATTGAGAGATTGGAATCTAAAATCACACCAAGGTTTTTTCTATTTCTGCATGTACAACAGTAAAGGCCATTCAGAGTTGTGTGATCAGAAACCTTACTTCTAGCTGCATGTCCTAGTAACAGTACTTCAAAATGTTAAATATGGTGAATCATTACAGTCAGTGTTCACTGTAGATGCATTCAAAATGCCCTGTGTACACAGCTATGCATTTGGCTTCCCACATATTATAAAATCACTTGCCGAGCACATTAATGAAGAATATGTCAGTCAACATACCTGCCTAATACGAGGGTGTATGAAAAAGTTTTCAGATTCACGTGCCACAGATCCGGCTGCTTTTGCCGTATGTTCTTCTGCAGATGCCTTAAAACCTTGCAGTAGAATTTTTTATTGATGCTCTGGCCCCTGGGATCGAATTCTTGATGCACAATGTCGTGAATGTCAAAAAATGCTGTTGACCTGCCTTGCCTATTTTATTCACGGAGATGATGGGCTTCTGGACTTTCGTGAAGACTGTTGCTTTGTCTTAGGGTCATACCCATACACCCAAGTTTCATTACCGGTAATGATCTTCGACATGAAGGACTGGTCATCTTTGGCACGCTGACGGAGCAGACTGTTAACTATTGGCAGGTGCATTGTTCCCTCTGCTCCTGGGTCAGCAGTCTAGGGATGAACTTGGCAGCAACACAGCGCATGTTTAAATCACACGTGAGGATTGCCCACACTCTTCCATGACACACCCACAATGTTGTGCTTTGTTATTGATCATCATGCAAAAGTTGCAGAAGGTTTCGACATTTTTGGGCTTGGGTTTGTTAAAGGTTTTCCTGATCTCTCGTCGTCTGATGTTCCACTTTTGAAGCGTGGGTGCCACTTAAAATACTTTAAACGACTTATTGCAGCATCGCCATCAAAGTTGCCTAATTATGTTAAACATCTCTGTGGCAGATTTGCCCAGTTTCATGGTGAATTTTACGTTCACTCTTTGTTCTAACCTGCTGCCCATGATGACATAGCGTGGTAGCGCACATGGTCGTTACTGAATAGCACCAGTAGCACAGCTCTTGATGTACACAGGATAATGTCTTTTACCAAACTGGCATATGTAAGTTGTTGCTCCCTGTACATGCAGCCTGCAAGACATGGAACCCACAAGACCTCTGGAAGTGTGCTGTAATATCAGAAGATTCTTTAATCTTGTAAATTGTGAGTTTGGGCTTTTTATCAAATCTTTTGTCCAGCACACTCCATAGATGAACCTTTCGGATCTGCAGAAAGGTCAGCATCTTGAAATCTTGGTTCCTCAAACCAATCTTGAACGTTTTTTTGCATGGTACCAGGGCATCCTGCTGAAAGTGGCCACTACGATTAGTAAATATCATTGACATGAAAGGGTGTACTTGCATGCCTGCAAGGATGTTTAGGTCCATGGTAACATTCACATAAATGTCAGGTGCTTTAATTTATTTTAATTTACTTTTTCTTTTTTTTTTACCTAAATTGTTGTACTTGTACATTACTAAAAGCCTGCATTTTCATCCCTGTCCTCTATCTTTCTTTGGACTGTATCACCAGCAAAGGCAGGGTGAATAGTGGAACACACACACACCTCCCACATGTCCATCTACTTTACATAAACAGTAGAGTCCTGCCTGATCTGTGCCACTTTGTGCCTTTTTTTTGTCAGGACACCCTTTTTCTGCTCTCCCTGTATGGGAGACTGTACTGTACACACTGAAGTCAACAGTGTAACCACTGCATGAGTCTGTCTGCACAAACAGCTTTATTCCTCATTTTGTGGATTTGTTCTTTAAATACTGGTTGAACCTAGTTCCCTCCTTGGGTGGTTTGATGATTTGCAGGCCATACGCATCTCATCTACGCGTGGCTGGATGTGAAACAGTCATTCGGGTATGCCTTTCTTCCCATCATTGTACAGGTCCCATTTTGGATCACTTACAAGGAGGTTCCATATCAATGACTGGAAACGAGTCAGATTCATGAAGGACTCAGGAAAAGGCACACTCATAATGGAGTTCTGCCTTCAATAGTCTTTCATGTTTGGCAGCTTCACCAGTAAACTATGGAGCACCAGCCCCAAAAACTTTTAGACCTCTTCTTCATTTGCTTCTTCCCGTAGATAGGTTTTGCTGTCTGTATTTTGTGTACCATACTTGCTGTTGTTGCTGCACAGTTATTGACCACTGCCAGAGAAAAAAAAAAAACAGAAAGAACAGTTTGAGAAGGAAGTGCTTCAGTGTGGTATGGACTTATAAACCAGGGGCTCTCAGTGGCCTAAATCTCAAAAATGGCAGTGCGGAGTCCGGGTCTTCCTCAGTTTTCTAGTTTCCCATTTTTGGCAGGTGGGAGCTGAAATGAGCTGGGTGACCCTTCTTGTTCCTTACTTTAGCTTTGGTGCCGTCAGTGGACCCTAGACTTTTGACCGCTCATCACTATAAGACAAAATAATTGTTTATGTTTAGTTATTTGCCAGAGCTACAGTTTACACTCCCCCTCACCAAGTCAACATCATTAATAAGTGTAAAGCAAAAAAAGCCAATAACCTTGAGTCAAAAAATCTTCCTCTCCATGAAGTGATCTCTTTTTTTTTCAGCTCTGCACCTTGCTGAACAATGTGTTTGCCTGCTTAGCACTATATTCACATGAATACAAGGAATATGCAGTCATATCTATTAGTAAAATCTATTATCCATAGTTGTGTTTCCGGCACGGATCCATCCCACTTGAGTTCTGAGGTTTAAATAATGGACAGAGACTACTGATTCTACTCTTGTGGGAAACCTTTATGTGGTCTGCAATATGAATTTGATGGCCTGCAAGTTTTATAGCTATATCAGGGATTATAAGTCTAGCAGTTTTCAACTTCCTTATATTTAAATCTGGGTATGTTAATAAACTTAGCATGGCACCTCTGGCCACTCACTTTTTGAATGCGAAAGTGACACTCCATCATGTGCCCAGTTATGGATCAGCATACCACACTCGCGTCCACTTGAAAACTTCATCTTGACCACAGTGCAGTGTACTCTGGCATGGCTTGAATCAAATGAAAGCCAACCTTACTTTAACAAAATGTATTACACATTTTCTCTTCCTGATATATTAATAATATTGGGCATACTGTGAAAGTTTACTATTTGTACTCTCTCTTTGTCAGTCATACCTGTTAACAGTGAGAATTAAGGGTGTTTCCGAGAACCCTTGACCCCAGAGTCTGGTTCATTTTGATCAGTAAGAACACAATTGTTTTGTGCTCAGGAACAGTGCTCGAGTCTGCTGCGAAAGCTGGTCTGATACAGAATACTCGGGCATGCATCAAGGAACCAATTGTACCTGAGAACGGAAGTAAATCGTTTAGACGCAATGTCATGAGTGCCATCAGACTTCTCCAAAATCTTTGAGTGCGGGTAGCACGAGCCAAAAGTATCCTTTGACCTAACCATTTGTAGCTGATAAAGTAGAAAGGTATTCGAAAGCGATACTCGACATATGCCCTATACTTTTGAAAGGCATATGTTGATTATCGCTCTCTGATACCTTCCTACTGATGGCACTCATGACATTGCGTCTAAACAGCAATCTGCTTTTGTTCTCAGGTACAATTGGTTCCATACAGTATCTGATTTGATAGATGCACGAGTATTCTGTATCATTCTCGAGACAAGATTTTGCAACGGACTCGGGCACAGTTCCTGAGCTCAGAACAATTGTGTTCTCACTGATGAAAATAACCCAGACTTTGGGGTCAAGTGTTTTTAGAAACGATCCCAGACAACACCTGTCAACAGTGTAACCACTGCATGAGTCTGTCTGCACAAACAGCTTTATTTCTCATTTTGTGGATTTGTTCTTTAAATACTGGTTGAACCTAGTTCCCTCCTTGGGTGGTTTGATGATTTGCAGGCCATACGCATCTCATCTACGCGTGGCTGGATGTGAAACAGTCATTCGGGTATGCCTTTCTTCCCATCATTGTACAGGTCCCATTTTGGATCACTTACAAGGAGGTTCCATATCAATGACTGGAAACAAGTCAGATTCATGAAGGACTCAAAAAAAGGCATACTTATAATAGAGTTCTGCCTTCAATAGTCCTTCATGTTTGGCAGCTCCACCAGTAAACTATGGAGCACCAGCCCCAAAAACTTATAGACCTCTTCTTCATTTGCTTCTTCCCATAGATAGGTTTTGCTGTCTGTATTTTGTGTACCATACTTGCTGTTGTTGCTGCACAGTTGTTGACCACTGCCAGAGAAAAAAAAACAGAAAGAACAGTTTGAGAAGGAAGTGCTTTAGTGTGGTATGGACTTATAAACCAGGGGCTCTCAGTGGCCTAAATCTCAAAAATGGCAGTGCGGAGTCCGGGTCTTCCTCAGTTTTCTAGTTTCCCATTTTTGGCAGGTGGGAGCTGGAATGAGCTGGGTGACCCTTCTTGTTCCTTACTTTAGCTTTGGTGCCGTCAGTGGACCCTAGACTTTTGACCGCGCATCACTATAAGACAAAATAATTGTTTATGTTTAGTCATTTGCCAGAGCTACAGTTTACACTCCCCCTCACCAAGTCAACATCATTAATAAGTGTAAAGCAAAAAAAGGCAATAACCTTGAGTCAAAAAATCTTCCTCTCTATGAAGTGATCTCTTTTTTTTTCAGCTCTGCACCTTGCTGAACAATGTGTTTGCCTGCTTAGCACTATATTCACATGAATACAAGGAATATGCAGTCATATCTATTAGTAAAATCTATTATCCATAGTTGTGTTTCCGGCACGGATCCATCCCACTTGAGTTCTGAGGTTTAAATAATGGACAGAGACTACTGATTCTACTCTTGTGGGAAACCTTTATGTGGTCTGCAATATGAATTTGATGGCCTGCAAGTTTTATAGCTATATCAGGGATTATAAGTCTAGCAGTTTTCAACTTCCTTATATTTAAATCTGGGTATGTTAATAAACTTAGCATGGCACCTCTGGCCACTCACTTTTTGAATGCGAAAGTGACACTCCATCATGTGCCCAGTTATGGATCAGCATACCACACTCGCGTCCACTTGAAAACTTCATCTTGACCACAGTGCAGTGTACTCTGGCATGGCTTGAATCAAATGAAAGCCAACCTTACCTTAACAAAATGTATTACACATTTTCTCTTCCTGAAATATTAATAATATTGGGCATACTGTGAAAGTTTACTATTTGTACTCTCTCTTTGTCAGTCATACCTGTTAACAGTACGAATTAAGGGTGTTTCCGAGAACACTTGACCCCAGAGTCTGGTTCATTTTGATCAGTAAGAACACAATTGTTCTGTGCTCAGGAACAGTGCTCGAGTCTGCTGCGAAAGCTGGTCTGATACAGAATACTCGGGCATGCATCAAGGAACCAATTGTACCTGAGAACGGAAGTAAATTGTTTAGACGCAATGTCATGAGTGCCATCAGACTTCTCCAAAATCTTTGAGTGCGGGTAGCACGAGCCAAAAGTATCCTTTGACCTAACCATCCGTAGCTGATAAAGTAGAAAGGTATTCGAAAGCGATACTCGACATATGCCTTATACTTTTGAAAGGCATATGTTGATTATCGCTCTCTGATACCTTCCTACTGATGGCACTCTTGACATTGCGTCTAAACAGCAATCTGCTTTTGTTCTCAGGTACAATTGGTTCCATACAGTATCTGATTTGATAGATGCACGAGTATTCTGTATCATTCTCGAGACAAGATTTTGCAACGGCCTCGGGCACAGTTCCTGAGCTCAAAATAATTGTGTTCTCACTGATGAAAATAACCCAGACTTTGGGGTCAAGTGTTTTTAGAAACGATCCCGGGCATGGTGTTGGTTTCCTTTGATGGTCTTCATGAGAGCCAGTTTCACCTTGCTTGATGTGTTTTGCAAATGCATTTGCCTATACTATAACGACTGATCTTCATGTCTTAACACAATAACTGACTGTTATGTTGTTACTTGATTACCTAATTCCATATGTTA
Organism: Clarias gariepinus; assembly: GCF_024256425.1. Taxonomy (NCBI): domain Eukaryota; kingdom Metazoa; phylum Chordata; class Actinopteri; order Siluriformes; family Clariidae; genus Clarias; species Clarias gariepinus. The sequence goes on along the minus strand of NC_071103.1, from coordinate 8,362,095 downwards.
TTTCTGAAAATAAATCATAAAACAAAAAACAAGGTGATTTGTCTAAATATTGTTACAGAGTTAGTTCAGAGGCATCAGTGCCTGGAAAAGTGTCACATTGCTTGGATTTAGTAGCTGCCAAGGTTCTGCAATGCCTATAAACTCTCCAGCATACTCTCGGATGATCAAAGATATTTCAAGTTTAAATATTATGTAAAAAAAATATATTAAAACTAATGATTTCTGTGGTAATATCAGTTGATATGGAAAGCCTTAGTGTTTTATGCATTTATGCCCAAGAATTAACCACCATGACTCATTTTAGAGCTAGCCACCCAACCAAAATAAGCATAATAGACAAGTGTTTTGACCACAAACGACTGGAGGTTCAAATTCAAATTTTATTCATCTCACACATAACCATACACAGTACAACTTGCAGTGAAATGACAGTCACAACTGTGGCCAACAAAAAATTAACTTAAATAATATCCCCACTAAGGTGGTATGGTGGCTTTGTGGTTAGCACTGTCATCTTGCACCTCCACGGTTAAGGGGTTCAAATACCGGCTCTGCTCCTCTTGGTTTTCTTCAGGTTCACGGTTTCCTTCTACAGCCAGAAGAAATAAGATTTAGATTAATATACATTGCTTGCTGTTATACAATTGTTATTGTGTGGGGTTGTGTGTATGTGCTGGATCTTGTAATGCTATGGTACCTTTCCTAGGTGTCCTAAATTCTCAGGCCTCCCCTGACCCCACACAAGATAAAATTACATTAAGCGGAAGTGTTTTCCTAACCGCAACAGAGAGAAGAGTCAATTGTTTGGATGGCTGAGGTCCGTCATTGTCTTACTAGCCTTGGTCTACCATTGCTTGCTGTCCTCTAGAGAGGCTTTTGGTCCTGCTGTTCCCACACAAGGCTGTATTGCTTTCTGGTTTAAACTAACCTTATATGAGGAAGGTGAGATATGAGGAAATTCACACCCTGGGGAGCAGTTTAAAGTCTTTCAAATGTCTATTTTGGTAAAGATCCTAAATGGCCTCCTTGTTGATTTGTTAAAAAACAGTGACATGACAGTTTATGCATGATGTGTATAAGGTATTGTATAGTGGAAACCACATTCAGTTTCTGGCTTCCAGACAAGTAAGGTCTATTTATTTTAAAAAGTGTGAACATTCAAAATAGACATGCATGTAAGCAAAATGGAGCTTTCTTTAGAGGGGTCCTGGTACAACATTGTACGTTTCCTTTTGAAGTTTTGGGAAGGTTTTTCAGTTGGATGGTTGACATAAGCCTGTCAGACCTTTGGGGTGTGTCCCAAAACTCTGGGCCACAATTAATTGCTTGTCTTATAAGTAAGCCTGTGCAAGGTGGCTCTTGAGACACTGACCCTAGGTCTCACCTCCATGACCCTAGTCTCACCTCCACTCCTTGTGAAGCTCTACAAAGTTCTTGAGTCAGCTTTGCTTGACAGTTTTTAAGACTATGGCTTCCTACCAGACTTTTCCCTACTAATCAACTTTCCATCAATATGCCTCGATACAGCACTATGCAAACAGCCCTTTCAGCAATTACCTTACTACTTCTCATGGAGGTTGTTGTTGATTGTGTTTTGGGCAACTGTCAGTTCAAGTCTTTTAGTAGAACTAAAAATTTAAGGCATTCCTTCATTCTATAGTGCATCCTGGAGCGATCTATTGTCCAGGTAAGTGAGGCGCACACATATGCACAGCCATCCACTTATGTAAAAGAAAATGTGATCCGTCAAATGAGGACACCTTCTTCCATTGCTCCATGATATTCACATGGTGCTCTGACCAGCGGATACTGTACTTAGCTTGTGTTCTTATCATAGCCATAAATAAATCTGCAAAAATCCAGAAAAAATTCAGCAAATTGTGCTACAGTAGTTATCCTAATTGGCTTAAACAGGGTAGTTTTTGTTTCCTCCCCATGTGGATTAATGAGCCTTGGGTGCAAGGAAAGCCATCTTTTGTCTTTTCTTGGACTTCTTTGGTAGGTAGGTACTAATCACTGCATACTGGAAACACCCCAGAAGACCTACTGTTTTCAAGATGCTTTAACTTAGCTTTTTAGCCATCACAATGGGGCCCTTGTCAGGGTCTCTCGTATTCTTATGTTTGGATTTTGTTTAACTTCTGGATTATAGACCCCATTTACCTTCAAAACCGCTTTAATTCTTCGTGTTGGTAATTCAACAAAGGTGCTAAAAACATTTCTTAGAGATTTTGGTTCATATTGATGTGATGGCATCATGCAGTTGCTGCAGATTTGTTGGGTGCACATCCATAATGCAAATTTCCAGTTCCTACATCCCAAAGGTGTACTCTATTGGATTGTGATCTGTGACTGTTAGTGCCATTTGAGTACAGTAACCTCAATTCACTTGGTCTGCAACAATGTCGAGGTAGGTGGTACATGTGAAAGTAGCATTCAAACGAGCTCTAGGACCAAATTAGCTCATACTTGTTCTGGCAGTTTGTGTTTTTCCCAATAGTGCCATCTTTTCCACAGGTAAGAAACACACCTTGTTATCCACATGATGTAAAAAAAAAAATCTAATTTTTCGGACCGGGCCACCATTTTCCCCTGCTCTATGGCTCGATTCTGATGCTCACATACTGCTACTTTTGATGCATTCAGCGGTGGACAGGACTCAGGATGATGTGTCTGCAGCTGTGCAGTGTGGCCCGCATATCATAGCAATCACACTTTTTTTTCCGGCAACTTGTGCTACAGTACTTTTTTGGGATCTAATCAGACAGGCTAGCCTTTCCTTCTCACATGCACCAGTGAGCCCTGGGTACCAAGGTTGCCATTCCCAGGGTGCAAACGTCACTGCGACAGTGACTGTATTTTGCCATCATGTCTTTGACCAGTTACAGCTATGCCATATTAATTTCTGTACCCCCTGAGCCAAGAATTTCCCATTCCCTTTTTTTGTGGTGCCTTTGGTACTTTAAAATAATCTAAATCTATTCAGATATTGGCAAGTAAAATCACCAACCATTACTCATGCTTCCTGAATGGTGTGCTCAACCTGCCACAGTGTGCTGCTTGTGTCATATGTAGGTACAAAGGTAATTAAGAATGTAAAAATAACCATTGACCATCCCAAAAAAGTTGAAAAGAAAAAAGGAAAATGAGGAAATGAAGTGGTCGCTTCTCGCTTTGTTGCCATAGGGATGCAGTGAATGTCACTGAACAATCATATGATGACATCAAGTGACCTTCACACTATGGCACTGAAGCTGGGGTAAAGTTCATGTTAAGAATAGTTCAAAACAGGCTCTTAGAGGTGGGACTGGATTTAGGCAACGGCAGAATTGCCCTTCAGCAATGAGAGGTAAAGAATAGCCAGGCTGCACTTTTGAATTCACTTGTGGATTTAGACAGGTACTTAGGATTTTTACTTACCTTGACGAACAATCTTTTTATATAAACATAACAATAACAATATATTTTTATTATATATTTGAAAACAAAACATTATAATAGCATGATTTTGCTCATACACAAACTATTGTTTTTCTTAGATACAACATGTCAAGCAGTCATATTGTTGACTTAAAGTTTAAGAATGCATTGAACAGTGAACAAGTACAAATAATCAAGGACAAAATTTAATGTCAAAAGGTCCTTGCTCAAAAAAAAAACAAATTAACCCCTGTTGAACACTGTTTATTGTTCTTCCTAAAAAAAGTCAAACAAGTGTGTAGTAGGTTGATAGACCTGATAAATAGATTGATCATAAGATTTTCAGCAAATAAAATATTTTACCATATTATATTAAGTGGGATCCCAGTCTTATAACGATAATGCTAAGAATCTTGAAATGTGCATGCGTATTGCTATGCTTATAAAATAACGCTTCTTTAATAATACTGGACTAGATTTTGTGCAAAATATGCATGTTATTTAAAATGTATGTTGAGTGAGTTTTGCCAGAATTTGCTTCTAAATGGTAGTGAGCGTATCACGTGGCTATGTTTGCACTTGCCCAATCGGACAACATTTTGATATCGGACAACCATTAATGTCAAACCCTGAGGCTGAAGTTTGCAAAAGACCACAGGAACTGGACCGGGGAGAACTGGACTAAGGTTATCTTTCCTAATAGGTTTAATGTTCAGCTTTGACTAACAAGTCTTATGGTTAGATGGAGACTAAATCACATTGTCCAGCTTCACCAGCTGTGAAATGTGGAGGAGGATCTGTGATTATCTGGGTGTGCTTCAGCAAGGCTAAAATTGGTAAATTTCTCTTTATAAGGATGTGTGAATCAAGTCCCATACAAAGTTATGCTGAAAGAAAATGTGCCGCCTTCTGCTTTGACAGCGTTCCGCATTTTTAAAGACAATGGCAATTTTCCATGGCACACAGCCAGGTCGATCAAGGTGTGGATGGAGGACCACCAGATCAAGACCCTCTCAAGGACAGCCGAACCTCTAGATTAGAATCCCACAGAAACCTCTAGAATGTAATCAGGAGGAAGATGAGCAACAAAGCTGAGCTGCTTGAATTTTCTGCATCAATAGTGGCATAAATATACCCAATAGCAATGAGAAAAACTGTTGGAGTAGGAGTAGCTGTGTCAGGGGTAGCTCAGTGGTTAAGGCATTGGACTACGATTTGGAAGATCCCAGGTTCAAACCCCACAACCACCAAGTTGCCACTTTTGGGCCCTTGAGCAAGGCCCTTAACCCTCAACTGCTCAAATGTGTAATGAGATAAAAATGTAAGTCGCTCTGGATAAGAGCGTCTGCCAAATGCCTAAATGTAAATGTTGGAGAGCATGCGTGCTCTGATGTCAAATCAGAGCCTCCAAATACTAATTTCCAAATGTTTCCTAGTTAAAACATTAGCACCATATTGTTTAATAATTAATATGAACCTGTTTTCTTTGCATTATTCAAGATCAGTAAACATTGTTATTTAATGTGCTTGTATTTGGAATTTAAAACATATTTTGTCAGGATTTTATGAAATAAAACAAATAATTTGGGCAAAACCTACAGACCTATAAAAGCAAAACCGGCCATCTAAACTGTCGGATTGGGAGAGAAGGGCCTTACTCAGGGGGGTGACCAAGAACTCGATGGTCAAAGAGAGAGGTCCCCTGTGGAGAGAGAAGAACCCTCCGGAAGGACAACCATCTTTGCAGCAATCCACGAATGAGGCCTATATGGTAGAGTGGCCAGACGGAAGCCACTCCTTAGTAAAATGAGTCTGATGAGGCTCTTTGGCCACTACCATATAGGCCTGATTGGTGGATTGCTGCAGAGATGGTTGTCCTTCTAGAAGGTTCTCTTCTTTTTGTCAGACCTCTGAACCTCTGACAGCATGACCATTGGGTTCTTGGTCACCCTCCTGACTAAGGTCCTTCTTTCCCTGATCGCTCAATTTAGATGTCTGGCTAGCTCTAGGAAGAGTCCTGGTGGTTTCGAACTTCTTCCACTTGAGGATGTGGGGGCCACTATGCACATTGGGACCTTCAAAGCAGCAGAAATTTTTTTGTAACCTTTCCCAGATTTGTGCCTCGAGACAATCCTGTCTCGGAGGTCTACAGACAATTCCTTTGACTTCATGCTTGGTTTGTGCTCTGACATAAACTGTCAACTGTGGGACCTTATATAGACAGGTGTGTGCCTTTCCAAATCATGTTCAATCAACTGAATTTACCACAAGTGGACTCCAATTAAACTGTAGAATTATCTCAAGGATGATAAGGGGAAACAGGATGTGCCTGAGCTCAATTTTGCGAACCTGTGAATACTTATGTACATGTGCTTTCTCAATTATTTTTTTTTAATAAATTTGCAAAAATCTCAAGTAAACTTTTCATGTTGTCTGTGACATAACAAAATGTGGAAAAAGTAATGCGCTGTGAATAATTTCCGAATGCACGTACATTATTATATATATTGTTTCCTCAATTCCTTTACAATAAAATGCAAGTTATTTTTTTAACTGCTATAAACAATCTTCCTGTATTTTAAATTAGAATATAGAGGTCATGATCATTTTATGTGTATATGCCTGACATAGACTTAGCTTTAAAGACATTTTCAACTTTGTCCAATGAATTAATATTTTGCATAGCTAACTTATGTTCTCCCGTTCTCTTTTTAGATGAGATCCTGACCAAGACCATGAGCCAGAGAAAGAAAGGAATACCTTAGTGCTTGACATCTAATTTTTCTGAATCCCAGATTTCAGTCTTGGTTTTCATCTGTGCTTCAGGGATCATGGACTTAATGAATAGATACCTTCCTTGATAGAAGTGACTGGAAAGAATTACTGGAACTTTGTAACATGTGAGCATAAAGGAGATCTCTTAAACCATGTAGTTAATTTCAAATGGAAAGTTAATTGGATTTGCATATCTACAGTTTCCCATTTTTTCTTCAGGAACAATTGAATGTCATATTTATCCCATACAAGTTATCTCTCTTTTGTTAAATGACCTTTATCAGATTTTAAGCAAGTTTTGGTTAAACAGAAATGGCGTACCAGTCACTTGAAGTTTTAACTGGAAATGATTTCATCTGCACAGAGTGTGGTGAAGGGTTTGGCCAGTACCCAAAACTAATCAATCACATGGCTAATCATGGACCCATTGGACCATTTTCTTCCACTTCTGAAACTTCAACTAATGGTTGTGATAAACTTATTGAATTTGCACTTCATGAAAATGGAACACTCACAGTGGTTGATAGAGCTGCTTTGTCAAACTTCTCATTTCTATTTGGAAAACCCATGTCAAAGCTGTTATCGAACCAAGCACATTGTCAGGATCCCTTGCCTTCAAGCAAAATGGCAGAAAAAGACCATACCCAGTGTAGATGTGAGAGATGTGGTCAAGTGTTTAGGAGCCAGAAAAGTTTGCAACAACATCAGCGATATCGTCCCCTTGAGCAAGGGTTTAAATGTACCCTATGTTGCAAAGTTTTTTATGATCGAGAGAGCCTTCGTGGGCACCTCCAGAAACATGCTCATGAACGTTTTTACAGTTGTGGACATTGTGGGAAACGATTCTTGAGACAAGAGACCCTTTTTTTACATCAGAAAGAATGGCATGCATCACTTGGATCTAAGAGTTTAAGTAAATTCGATGAGGACCGTGAAAATGGTATAGATAAATCATATCCTTGCAAGATTTGTGGCTTGCGTTTTTTTTGGCTGTCAGACTTGCAGAGCCATTTGATTAATCATTCTCATGTCAGCAAAGCAAATGATGATCTTACACAAAAAGAAAATATGCAGGGACAGGATGATGTTAGCCCTAAGAAAAATGCCTCCCATACTCCTGATGATTCAAATGACCGTTCATATCGTTGTGGCTTGTGTGGAGGACACTTTAATTGCTTGTCAGATTTGAAAGAGCATCACCTTTCAGAACATCCAGAGGAGGATTCTTCTGAACCAGCACCTGAGATTAAACGACAGTCTGTTAATTATTATGGTATAATGCGTCAAATGGTTTCAAAACACCAAACACAAAGAATGGATTTATTGAGGCCACGGATGAGAGGTAGACCAAGAGGAGGTGCTTCTAGAGGTAATCCACATTCTAAGGTATTCCCTTGCAAACAATGCCATCGTGTTTTTGTGCACTCCAGTAGCCTTTCCCGTCATATGCGATACCACAAGGGCACCCTTCATACATGCCTTTATTGTGGTAGACACTTTCCACAAAGATGTGATGTTACAAGGCATGTTGCTATGTACCATAGTTCAGACATAAAGCTTAAGGCCGATGTTGAAAAAGTAGACCAGGAAGATGAAAGTGTTACGCATGAATCACCAAAAACTCAGACAAGTAATGAAAGTGATCATGAAGGTGAAAACAGTGAAGACCAGCAGTCACCAAAACCACAAGACAAAGAAGAGTTGCAAGATACACAAGAGCCCTCTCAAATCAAGCCACGCATGATGTACAAATGCAAAGACTGTTGTCGAGTCTTTAGGCTACTTAGCGTATTTCAGCGACATGTGCGCAACCATAGAATACACCCTCCTCGGGTGCTGCTATTCTGTCCTCGTTGTCCATGTCGCTTCACCTTCCGCTCTGCTCTAGAGCGCCATCTAGAGAATCATGATAAAGAAGGGTCAGAGAAGCATGGTCAGGAACCATCTTCACCTGCAGAGGCCAATATGGAGTATGTAGAAAATGAAGACGATTTGAGTGTTGAAAGGAGTGAGTCAGAACCTGATTCAAAAGAGAGTCCATCAACAGATGTATTGTATGAATGCACTGAATGTACTGAGACCTTCACAGAGCTACAGCTATTCCTCAAACATCAAAGTACTCATAGTTGAAAGATATTTGTAGAGACGATAATATATACCTTAAACAGTTGATTTACCTGTTTGATACAATGCCACATCTGCTTGATATACTGATTTTAAAATCATGCTTTTTTGAGAGAGTATGGTCAGATCTTGGGTCAGATCAAAGACAATGCTAATTTGATACTTGAAAATTGGTACTTGGACACATTTGTTTCCTACAGTGCAAATTCAAACTCCATAATTTTTCCTCTGTTACTGCTAACCTTCAATTGGTTCTTTATGAAAACTCAGAACAGCTTATATCACCTTTGCAGTGCATACTTATTTGATATTGAATGTCTTCAGAGCTGCCAGGTATTGGGGTCCAAATCCAAGACAATCTCACTGATTTTATTTATTTTTATTTTTTATTTTGATGATAATTACTGTAAAACAATATACTAAATATAGACGCACCTTAGTCTGTATAGTTTTTCCCCTTCTCTGTTTTCCTATAGAAAGCCATGATTAAGCTATTGGATGGAAATTTAAATGTTTGCATTATTTCAACAATTTATAAATCAAGTGTGCCACCAATATTTGTCTAAACAGTATTCTGTTTACATACCCTTCTTTAAATACAGAGATGACACTAAAAAAAAGTACTGCTAAATGTTTTGCTGACACCCAATATGTACCATTACAAACAGCCTAGTCATGTGTTTTGGTTCTGACTGACATTATTGTCAGAAGTCTAGGCTGGATTTGGTTGCTTGCAACAATATTTGTCCAAACCCAGGGTATGGTGGTAATTAAATTTACTCATGCAGTGCGTACTGCAGATTTTAAGGGCTTCCTTGGGAATTATTGGGCAACTAGACAGGCGAAAAAAAAGCATGCTTGTCTGCAAAATGTGACTACAGTCCCAAAGGTAGTGTATTTAATTTTAAAAAAGTACCTTTAATATAATCACTGTAATTGCAGTTAGGACACAGATACACATTTGAGGACAACTCGGTCATGACATTTCCTTTAACCTTATCCTTTTTGGGCTGTATATGCAAAGCAGGGCCTAAAGATTTGGACTGGCTGGTTGCAATTCAACCAGCTCATTTTGGGACATTGTCTTTTGGTCAATGAGAAACCTTTGTGCCTCGATGTGAACAACTTTATCTGAAAATTCCCTGGGAGTAGTAAACATATAACCATTGTTTGAGAATAAATGTATTGCTGGTGGGTCCAAAGGCACAGACTATGTTATTCAGGGAATACCAAGGTCTACAATGAAGTACATGTGATTTTCTTTAGTCCAACACTCCAGTATAATGTCTCACTTTATGAACATGTCCTTCACAGGCAGATTGAGGAAACTTACCAAATGGCCATCTTATTTGTTTGTGGTAATTGAGTAATTTCTTTCTTTTTTTAATAATGACTGAAACACAACTACATATCTCTTGTGTACTCGTATTAATAAAAATGATCTGACATCATGAAGAATGTATTTGTTTGTTTGTGCATAAGGATAGGGTAACAAATTTCAAAAAACAAATGTTGCCCAAATGTATAAAATATCTTTGTTTACTTGGACACTAGAAGTATCCATACCTAAATTACTGACATTTTCACCAGAGCTGACAAAATGCAGATGCTCTGCTGAACATAAAGAAAAATGATAAAAAGACCACCACTGGGAATACGTCCCTGAGATGAGGATGTGTATTGTCAGGGTCTTTAAATCTCTGGAGAATGTACTCCTTTTATTAGCCTAAATTGAATAAGGTATGGTTGAATAAGGTCCAGTGATACTGGCCACTAAGTAGTCACTAAAAGTGTACCCTTGGCGTAAGGGTTGTGGAAGTTTGAGCAAACATGGCCTTAACATTTATACAGGTCCAAGGGTACACATTTGATCAGTTGTGTATTGCAGGAGTCTGTTTTATAGTTTAATGTAAGAACATAGGGCTTCTGATACTTCTGGAGCAATTTCACAACCACCATGCACCCACCCATCAGTCAACTTACCAACACTTTGAATTGGGTTTAGCTGCATTTTTCCCTAAATCATAGCATTTTTTTTTTTTTCATTTAGCCAAAAAGATCTGGGAAATTCCTGGAGCATATTCAAAATAGGGCCTTTGGCTTGCTGAGTTACACTACTCAAAACACCAGGCCAAACTCTTTAAAGACTCAATAGTTTGTTCAAGATGCTGTAGTGAAAATCTATTGTGCAGGCACATGGTCCACAAGACTGAAACTGTTTATTGTTACCTGGTGTTCATAACAGGATTCTTATCTTTCTTACCATCTGTCTTGGTTGCCAATTTTGTGGTGTTTTCTGCAAGGTTTTTAAGTGGACTCCTATCATTTCTAAAGCAACATATGATTTTCAAGTGCTCGGAAGTAGAACCAGGCCATAAAACCTTGTAGACAGTATTTCAAGCCATGGTACATATAATTTAACCTACTACATTGAAGACTAAGTGCAGTTCTCCTGGCCAGTTTGCATGCGATCAGCAAAACACAAAGGCACAAACATGGCTCCTTCCTGGCTAAGACAGACGGCAGGGCACCACAGAATAATACTGTCAAAAAAATTTTGTTTAGAGAAGATGTTCATGCTTGAGTCACCAAGTGGATAAGCCCTCAGAACAAGCACCATGAACACTGTCAAAGACTAGGAGGTAGCACCCTGGAACAAGGGCGCCAGACAGAAAGAAAAAAAATGCTTGACAGCAAATGGTAGTCGGTGCCGTCGTCGGTCATGTGGCCAAGTCTGGAACAACCATGCAGCCATCTTACACAACCTGAGCTGGAAGAACATGCGCAAAGGCAGTGAATTGCGCATAATGGACGCTGAAATGGAGGCCCCGTAGAACTGAAGGCGGGACCTACGCGTTTTTTACTTAAATCTGATTGGTGTTGGTGGAGGTGTCGCGACAGATCCCGGGTTTCTGCACATTGTTTGGGGATGTGTTGTATGGACGAACCCAACGACACGTTATGAATTATTCTGCAGTTGTAATATTGTACTGATCTATTTATCCATAAAAGCCTGGGTAAACACGCAGCGTCTTGCAGGTTGCCTTGGTGCGACGGGAGCAGGGAAACAACACCGGTCCTCACTCAGACCGACGGTAAGTCGCTAGAGCTCTGAGACGTGCGGACATTGAATATGTGCTCTTGTGGGAAGCTGAGGCTGCGTTTTGCTGAAATGGTTAAATCATGCAGATTCAGGACCAAGCATAGACATGACCAGGTAGCATTTCCGTCGGAAGATTATATCTAACATAACTATTTCCAGGTGTTTAGGTAATAAAAACGTTTTAGTTGTGGTCACGTTTCATTTCGGGTTGCAGGGGCTGCGTCTTAGCCCAAGCCCATGGACCATTTTGTCTTGTGACCGATACCATAGCTAACTCCGAAGCTAATTTATTGGCTACTAAGTTGTCATACTCTGGAACTAGCTAGTTAGTGATGGTGCCGAGTTTATAAATAACTCTTATATAGGTATCCTGGTGACTTTGTAGCTTCTAAATAATGTTATCCGAATCAGACCTGCTTCTTAGCTTTGGCTGGCAGTGAACTTTAACGTTACCTCATTAATAGCTAGCATATAAGTGTAACACATGCTAGCTACTTCCGTCGTATTTATTTATTTTTTTTTCATTTTTTAAGATTTACTTACAGGGTAGCTGGTTATATGAAAATGCTTAATACTTATACGGTCGTTTTGTTTTAAGATTTGAATTAATGAAGTTCTTAAACTTAAACATAATAGACGGAAAACATGAAGTCGGTGATGAGAGTATCCGTTTTGTAAGGTTTTTTAAATTCAGTTATATAAAGTGGGGAAGTGTTCTAAGTTCACGTGAAATTGTTTCACAGACCCCTTTGATGCTCCTTTGATGTTTTGTTAATATCCCTGTCTCAATCGACATATTGTAAAGTACGATTTGTTAAAAATGTATTAAATTGCCTGTGTTTGTCTATTATAAACCCAGACATTAAAAATAATAATAATAAATGTGTACTAACTATTATATATTTCTTAGAGTGAGAGGACCACAAGACTCCACATCATAAGTATTAAGATGATCCTCAAGTGGATGCTGAAGCTCTAGATCTATACAGAATGGTATGTTTTTTGAGACATTTAATTTTTTTTTTTTTTTAAGCATTTATGTACTTTAGAAAAGTATTTTTATTTCAGGCTGCAGTAAAATTTTGTAGACAAAACATGCATGTCATGAACTTGTTTCCACCACTTGTTAAGAAATTTCTGTTAATAGTGTTCTAAACACTTATTCATAACCTTCCTAAAATATCAGCCTGGCTCTGTTAATTTTATGAGTTTTTCAGGATGGCTGTGCTGTTGTGTAAATTTAAAGTGCAAGATTTTATATTGTTAATTTGTTATTTATTCCAATTGCCAATCACGCTCTTACTTAAATCGTGAAGAAATTGTGACCATGGTTTTTTATGGTCTCGATTAATACATATGTGATCTTTCTAAATGATGGCGATTCTCTTGCATGTATTTTCCTGAATTATGCTCACTCTGCTTTTACGTGTTCATTTATTTACTTTACAACAATCCCGGATGATATTGGTCACACTCGCACAATATAAAATGAAACCCTATTCAATTCACCAATCAGGCCAAATATATTTTGCCTTAAAATAAATTATTATTCATGCAGTACAAATATTGTATTGTGGATCAAGTAAGATATAAAATTAATATTTTTCAGACAAATTCCATCTTCTGCGATATGATTGGTTACAAGAAATCTATGATCATATCTGTCTTCACTGGCCAATGTTGGCGCACAAAGGCAGGACTCAAACACAGCATAACACAATTAAGCACCATATCAATTGGAAATGGCAAAAAATTGAGAAGAGTCAAAAGCGCTTCTGTACTTGGTAGGTTCACCTGCTCTTGTATTGAAACCAGTGGTATTTCTGACGCACAGGAAGTAGAACTCGTGCATCCCGTTATTTAACTACACTATTCAGTTCAAGTTTTTTTTTTTTTTTTTTTTACTTGATGTCTTGGAATCTGGGAAAAGGGGCAAATGTAAGGATCTAAGCACTTTTGTAGGATTAGATCTCTAACATGGCAAGACTTGTGGGAGAATGTTATTGGCATACAGTGGTTAGTACCTACCAAAAGTGGTAGGTCCATCCTTGTGAAATACGTGGTATGAACGGTGTCCAATGATGCGCGCACACAGACACAAAGAGCAGACCGAGCCTTGAGCAGAGAGAGAAAAATGGATTTTTTTTACCTCTCTAATGAGACTTGCTTTTGCTTTACACGGGTGCTAAACACACGCATGCAGACACAAAAAATGTTTTACGCGCACACATGGTCAGTGTTATAGTAAACTGTACATGCATGCACGGATGTTGATTATACCAGTAAAAGACGCGCACTAGGACCCAGCAGGAGAGATGTTTACCCACAAGAGGGAGAGAAACGACTGGCTCAGTTATGATCACATGACACTAGGCGTCAAAACAAGAAGCACACGCGTGCTACATGGTACTCGTAAACCAAGACTTGTTCGTTTTCCAAGTCAAAATGTATTAAAAAATCTTTGCTCGTCTTGTGGAACACTCTTAAACCGCGTTACTCCCAGGTTTCACTGTATTTACTGTTTGTGCTGCTTTGTCTAATATTGTATCATACTGGTGTGAATGGATAGCATTGTATTTAGGTCAGAAAGATGCAATGATATGTTGTGAAAAATAATCCTTAAGCGTGATGTTATTAGCAGCATAAACTGCAGTACAAGAGTGCGCTGTGACAGCTTCACTGGACATGTGATGGAAAACATAATTACTTTGTCAGAGCAAGTTTTGTTTTTGTTCTGTTTTTATTTTTCTATTTAATTATATTTTAGTCAGTCTGTTATTGTTGAGAGCACCTAAAAGAACACTTAAAGATATGCCATATTTTTTTTATTTAGTGTAGGCTATTTAGGTTACTTTTATATTTTCTGTTGCAGCTGGTTTCAAACAGGAAATAGGACACTGTTTTTGCATTTTATATAGATCTTAGTTTTAATAAAAACTAATAAGAGAAATTTTTAGTTAAAAAAAAAAAAAGTAAAATTCTTATTCTAAATTTATTACACACCAGATTAAATATTTAAGTATTTATTGAAATTATTGCTTGAACCTTATAAAAAAATAAGTATAATATTGAAAATATTATACTTCATTTCTTTTATGAGTAAATTACTATTCATGCAGTATAAATATTGTGTATCTCTTGGTTTAGTATACACAATTATAGGGAAGAATGATGACTTGAAAGTTGTCAAAATGATAATCGTGGACACGCATCTCACGGCATGTAAGCCACAGAACTTGATTGCTAAAGGATATGACTTTCCAGAAATTGCTATATTGCAGTATATTCCCAGTTTAATGAAGGGGAATAGTATGGTCGGAAAAGAAAATGGTAAAAAAATATATATGTTTAAGGAGAAAATCCTACCTTCTGCGGTATGACTGATTGCAAAAACTGTTTCGTATATGGTTAATTTTATCACGGCTCTGAAAACGACATGGGGACATAGTCAAGACTGTGAAATCTGCTAAAGTTTAAACCAGGCATGCGAATACGGAGCAAATGTCACTTTGAACATGGCATGGTTGTTGGTGCCATTCATTCTGAATGTTTCCAAAACTGCTGATCTGGGATTTCCAAACATAACCACCTCTATGGTTTACAGAGAATTATGTGAAAAAAAAGAACATCTCTAGTAAGCAGCAGTTCTCTGGGGAAAATGGCTTCTCTGACAGATGTCGGCAGAGAACGGGCAAAATGGTTTGGGCTAATAAAAAGGCAACAATACCTCAAATAACATCTTTTACAATCAAGGTCAGACAAAGAACTCCGAACACACAGGCTTAAAACAGAATGTCTACACTTCATACTGTATGGGCCAACCAAAAATGGCTAAAATAAAATTGGATTGCCTGGTCTGATGAGTATCGATTTCTACTGTGACATAACGACTTAAAAGCATACGTTCGTCGTGTCCATGAACAATTCAGGCTGGTGGTGGTGCAGGTACAACCTACCTGAATATTAAAGAGTTATGGCAGTTCTGAAGGCAAAGAGGGTTCAGTCCAGTACTAGCTTTAATGAGTGGCTAAAGGGACAGATATCGGACTAGATAAATGGCAGATATACAATATAGTCACTAATGACAATAAAAATGGATTTTGATGATTCTCTCTGCATGGTGCCTGATAACTACTTTTTACTAAACAATAAAAAAAAAATCATTTATCAATATGTGGCTGGTGAATTATGATTATTGATTGTCAACTAAAGCAATAGATGATAACTATAATACTTTATTTTATTTACACTCTAGTAGCTGCCAGTTAATATCACTATAAAGTGAATCTTTACGATTGATAATGGGAGCTCATGCCTTTTTTGGACTTGTTTCTTCCATCACATCGTACAGATTCCTGATTGGATTATGATGTGGAGAATTTGGAGGCCAAGTCACCACTTGAAACTTGTGTTCCTTGAAGCATTTTTGCAGTGTGACAGGGAGCCACTGCCATTAGGCAGTACTGTTCCCATGAAAGGGTATATTTGGTCAGCAACAATGTTTAGGTAGGTGGTACTTTTCCAAGTAACATCCACAAGAATGGCAGGACTCAGGGTTTCTCAGTAAAACATTACCCACGAGTCAAACTGCCTCCACTGGCTTGTCGCCTTCTCAAAGTGCATTTAGGTGCCATCCCCAGGTAAGAAATTCTTATGCACCCGGCTATTTACATGATAAAATTAAATGTGTTTCATCAGTCTAGGCCACCTTTTTTCTTTTTTTTTCTTTTAAAAACAGTTCTGTGGTCCAGTTCTGACATGGCAGCATGTGCACCTTGACCAGGCTGCGGCTATGCTGCCTCATACGCAAACTGTGGTGCACTGTCTTCTGACGCCTTACTATTGGAAACTGCATTATCATTTTCATATTATTATAGCATTTGTTATGTGTCTGGGGACGGTTTCACTCTACAATGAAGACTGTTCTGGCTGACTAATGTTGACCGCTGTTTCTCTGAGTACTTGGCTGCAGTCGTTCGATAGTTCAGAACTGGAATTGCTCACAAGTCTACCTGAGCCTCCAATAACTACCTTGAATCCATATTAACAGTCTGGTTCCTCTCAAGATTTCCTCCTATTGCCATCTCGGGGAGCTTTTCCTTGCCATTGTCGCCCTCGGTTTGCTCATCAGGGACTATCTGACCATTTTAAATTATACACATTTACATTCCAATCAAACTTAAATTATTCTTTTGATTGTGTGAAGCTGCTTTGCGACAATGACAATTGTTAAAAGTGCTATACAAAAATTTTAATTAAATTTTCAGCTGTTTAGATATTGTGATGATGTTATTTACCCCACCTATTAGTCGCCATAAGGTTGGTGTCCTAAAATAGCATTTTGCTCATTGGCCAAGTTGGCAGATCGATAAATGAACAACTGGCAAACCTTTGTGTGACATTCTTTGCCTTCTAAATCTGCTTTAGACCATCAGTTGGCTTGTGAAGAGGAACAGCGTACATAGAACGGAGTCAACGAAGCTATTAATGCTACTACAAGTAGTAAAAATCTTTATTATAGAAGGAAACAGTTGAAGAGTACTATGGAAAGTACAGAGCAGAAAGTCCATTGCTTTAAGAAATGAATGTCAGTCAATCTAAATAATCACTGTGCAATCGCCAAAATCATCAAATGCTATGGTGAAACTGGCATTCATGAAGATCATCCTAGGAAATTAAGTCCAAGAGCTACCTCTGCTGCAGAGGATAATTTATTAAAATGACCAACCTCAGAAACTGTAGTTTTTTTTTTTTTTTTTTTTTTTTTTTAGTTTGATTTAGAGAGGAAGATTTTTTTAATGTGTGTCCCACTGTGATTAAGTGGGAGGAGGTGTGTGTGATGTATGGGGTTGCTTTGCTGGTGACTCCTCGGGACTTTTGTGGCATTTTTACATCAGGGCCCCAGAATTAGGGACTCTGAGAACACTTGTCCCCAAAGCCCGGTTCAATTTGATCAGTGAAAACACAATCATTCTTCACCTGGGAACTATTTTAAGTTTACTAGATCAGACACGGATCGAATCAAGCATGAAACCAGTCGACCCTGAGAACAAAAGTAGATCTGTTTAGATGCTATGGCATCAGTTCCTTCTGTCTCATCCAAACTGTTTGCATAGCATGCACCAGTCTCATCTGTTTACTTCTTGTGTGTTTAATGGTGGCTCAAAAAACAAGTAAGCGCAGACTGCTACTTGCTGTTTTGGAGTTTAAATATGTAAGCATGTCCAAGAAGGGTGCACAAAAAAATCTGTGAAGGCTGGCCAGTGGCAGAGTGGGGAGCAATCGTTCCTGAGCATGGTACGAATTTGGTCATGAACCCTTGGTCAAAAATGAAGGCACACTTAACCAGCATGGCTACCACAGCATTTTGCAGCAACCTTGGTTAGGTTCAGTAAGTCAGAAACAGGAAAATACCATATTGGATGAGCATGAAATGGGGGAGGACAGTAGTTGTCTTGTGTCTTCTAGCTTCTCAGAACAGATTCCCAATTAAAAAAAAAAAAAAAAAGAAATAACAGGCTAAAGGGTATGAGGATTGTTAGATATGGGTATGAGGGGTGAGTTACTATGGCTTCTAACAGTTTTGCTGTATCTAAGCTACTTGCTTTGTGATGCTTTTCTTTGACCATTTCTTGGTGTGGTTAATGGTTTTAAGGTCATTTGCAAAATATTTGTATAAATTTTAACTTGATAAACGAACAACGTCTTGAAATATGAGTAGTACCCATGCGTTTGTCTGCCGAGAGCATGTAATCACAACTGAGCCAATGATTTTTCTTTCTCTCTTGCCCTGTGGGATTAAGTAATCTTCTCCCATGCTCATTCACATGCGTCACTTGTATGGTCAGCATCTATGTAGCTGTACTGTTTACTAGGGCTGGTCCGAATACCATTTTTTGAGCTTTGAGTATTTGGTAGTGATCAACATCGAATATTCGAAGCTTCGGTGGGAGGGGGATGAATATATTCTTATGCTGCGGATGCAAGGGAGTGTTTTTTTTTTTTTTTTTTTTTTTTTTTCTTCTTCTTTTTTTCTCTTCTCTTTTAGCATTTTTGTGTAATATGGATACAGGCAAGTTGTCATGAACTAACCTGGGTAGACCGGAAGAAGTAGCTTTAGAAAGGATAACCATGCGATTATTTTAAGGACTCTCGAATGGGGAGCAAGGGAAAACACAATTTAACCTTCGTCCTATTAACACGCACTCGGCGAAAGCGTCCGAAGCGGCATGGGCAAACTTAATGACTGAGCGATGTGCCGCGCCATCTTGTCTCCTTTTATGCTTCCTGTTTCGCGACCGTACTTTGCCGGCACTTAACCAGTGCTGGGATACCATCTCTGCAGTTTAGACCCTACTCCCGGGGATGTGATTACTACTTAGACTGTTCATTTAATAAAACTATGGCAGAGCCCCAGCAGAACTTCTCTGCAGTTCTTCTTGAAGGTCACGCAAAGGGAGTCACTCAATACCACCCTTTTGATTGTTGTATATGAATATCTCAGTGCTGCCTCAATGATTCAAAACGTGTTAAACTGCCGAGAAATACATCAGGGCCAGATTTTAAGTTAAGCTGGTTGATGTGCTTTGTTGCACTCTGACCTTGCACTTTATCACTTTCCCCCAGCCTGTAATAAAAGCTTTTGTGGTCATTTTTTATTTACTATTTATTTTTTGTTGAGTTCAACTGCTTGCCCACAATGAAAGAGTGAATTTGTTCCAGAGAAACTGTTTTTATACAGTATACATTCATGTGTGGTGCTTGTTAACCACAGTGCTACAGCAAGGGTGAGCAGGAGCCTGTGTAAATTTATCCAAGCTGTCCTTGAACAGTAGTCCAACAAAACGTGTCGCGGGAAATTCTCAAACCCCAACCATCCTCGGGGTAGCTAAAAGCAATATTATACCAATTCAACAAATTAAAATTAAACAGGCACATTTTACTTTGTTTATTCTGACTTGCCTCTAGTTTCACAACTATGTTTATAGATTATTATGGTCTA
Source organism: Clarias gariepinus (assembly GCF_024256425.1). Lineage (NCBI taxonomy): Eukaryota > Metazoa > Chordata > Actinopteri > Siluriformes > Clariidae > Clarias > Clarias gariepinus. The sequence goes on along the minus strand of NC_071103.1, from coordinate 8,342,671 downwards.
ATCCATGTTATAGCAGTTAAAGATCTTCAGTAGCTTAAAAACAGTGTTGATGCTCTAGTTCGGCTATAGAGCTCATTGTGTTTATGGTCTAGTTAAGACTTTTTCGGTAAAAAGGTATGTGGTATATGGTGAAATTGTTGGACATTTTATTATAACTTTTCATCATTAGTATGGTGTAGTTCCTCGTTTTGTGTTCAATACGACATTTATGCGTCTTGGAAATGATGGATACAAGTTCTGCACAGTAACCAGAGAGATTTTGAGCCATTCTTCTTGCAGAATAGTGGCCAGGTCACTATGTGATGCTGGTGGAGGAAGCTCGCTCCTCCAAAACACCCCAAAGTGACTCAATAACACTTAGATCTGGTGACTATGCAGACCATGGGAGATGTTCAGCTTCACTTTCATGTTTATCTTTTACCAGTCTTGCTTTGTGTATTGATGCATTATCATCTTGATAAACGGCACCACCTTCAGGATACAATGTTAGAACCATTGGGTGCACATGGTCCTCCATAATAGTTCGATAGACCTTGGCAGTGACGTGCCCATTAAGCACATGTATTGAGCCTAGGGAATGCCATGATATTGCAGCCCAAACCATCACTGATCCACCCCCATGCTTCACTCTAGGCATGCAACAGTCTGGGTGGTATGCTTCTTTGGGGCTTCTCCACACCGTAACTCTCTCGGATGTGGGAAAGACAGTGAAGGTGGACTCCTTAGAGAACAATACATGTTTCACATTGTCCACAGCCCAATAATTTGCTGCTGGCACCATTAAAACCGACATTTGGCATTGGAACGAGTGACCAAAGGTTTGGCTGTAGCAGCATGGCCATGTATGTAGACCCTATGGAGCTCCCGACAAACTGTTTTGGTGGAAACGGGAGAGTTGAGGTGCACATTTAATTCTGCAGTGAGTTGGGCAGTAGTGGTTTTATGTTTTTTGAATACAATACAACCGGATATCCCTTTCAGACAGCTTTCTCTTGCGTCCACAGATACTCCGGTTGGATGTGTTGTTGTTTTTTTTTTTTTTTTTTTTTTTTTTTTTTTTTTTGTGGTATGCTGACATTACCCTGGATAACTTGCCTCTTGATGCATCGCAAAGACTTGCTGTCTTGGTCACAGATTCACCAGCGAGACGCGCACCAACAATTTGTCCTCTTTTGAACCCAGTAAGAGCAGACCAACATTATGGGTGGCATATCAATGACGATTGGTCACCAGGCTGGTCAAATTTAGCCATGAAACTTCCGACACTAGGTTGGTTTCAGTTTCACTGTCCATATCCTATGTGTGTGTGTGTAAATATATATAAATTCTGCATATATAAATGTGTATAAATTCTTTATACAGTGGTGGCAAAAAGTTTTGAGAATGACACAAATATTAGTTTTCACAAAGTTTGCTGCTAAACTGCTTTTATATCTTTGTTTCAGTTGTTTCTGTGATGTACTGAAATATAATTACAAGCACTTCATACGTTTCAAAGGTTTTTATCGACAATTACTTGACATTTATGCAAAGAGTCAGTATTTGCAGTGTTGGCCCTTCTTTTTCAGGACCTCTGCAATTCGACTGGATTCAATTAACTTCTGGGCCAAATCCTAACTGATAGCAACCCATTCTTTCATACAAACTTTTTGGAGTTTGTCAGAATTTTTGTCCACCCGCCTCTTGAAGATTGACCAAGTTCTCAATGGGATTAAGATCTGGGGAGTTTCCGGGCCATGGACCCAAAATTTTAACTAAGTGGCTCGGGGACCAAAACGTTATCACTTTTGCCTTATGGCAAGGTGCTCTATCGTGCTGGATATCGTCACCAAAATGTTGTTGCATTGTTGGAAGAAGTTGCTGTTGGAGGGTGGTTTGGTACCATTTTTTATTCATGGCTGTGTTGTGAGCCCACTCTCTTGGATGAGAAGCAACCCCACACATGAATAGTCTCAAGATGCTTTACTGTTGGCATGACACAGGACTAATGGTAGCGCTCACTTTTTCTTCTTCGGACAAGCCTTTTTCCAGATGCCCCAAACAATCGGAAAGCGGGGTTCAGCGGATTCCTTCAGCGGATTCAATATGGCTTTGCCCTAGTCCTCAGCAGTCTATTCACCATACTTCCTGCAGAAGATCAATCTGTCCCTTAAGGTTTTTTTTTTTGGGAGAGAAGTGGCTTCTTTGCTGCCCTTCTTGACACCAGGCCATCTTCCAAAAGTCTTCGCCTTAGTCTTCGCCAGATGCGCTCACACCTGCCTGCTTCCATTCCTGAGCAAGCTCTGCACTGGTGGCACTCTGATCCCACAGCTGAATCCTCTTCAGGAGACTATCCTGGCGCTTGCTGGACTTTCTTGGACGCCCTGAAGCCTTCTTAACAAGAATGGAACCTTCTTTTTTTTTTTCTCCTTGAAGTTCTTAATGATCCTCTAAATTGTTGATTTAGGTGCAATCTTAGTAGCCACAATATCCTTGCTTGTGAAGCCATTTTTATGCAACGCAATGATGGCTGCACGCGTTTCTTTGCAGGTCACCATGGTTAACAATGGAAGAACAATGATTTCGAGCATCACCCTCCTTTTAACATGTCAAGTCTGCCATTCTAACTCAATCATCGTGACATAATGATCCCTAGCCTTATGCTTGTCAACATTCTCACCTGAGTTAACAAGACGATTACTGAAATGATCTCAGCAGGTCCTTTAATGACAGCAATCAAATGCAATGGAAAGTTTTTTTTTTAATTGGTTAATTTTCATGGCAAAGAAGGAATATGCAATTCTTCTGATCACTCTTCATAACATTCTGGAGTATATGCAAATTGCTATTATAAAAACTTAAGCAGCAGCTTTTCCAATTTCCAGTATTTATGTAATTCTCAACTTTTGGCCACGACATATAAATTCTGTGTATACAGTGGAACCTCGGATTATGAGTAACGCGGTTTCCAAGTGTTCTGCAAAACGAGCAAAGATTTTAAATAATTTTTTACTTAAAAAAACGAGCGTTGTCGTGGTTTACGAGCACGCGCTCTCTTTCTCTCTCTCGCCAGAGGGGGTGCTTCACTCACACACAATCGGCACAGTGTCAAACTACGCTCACGAAAACACATAACACACACACAGCAGCGCAGGAGAGAGAGAAAAACACACACTGCGCCTGTGCACATAAATGGAAACACTTATGTCGGGATTTATTTTTACTTTTTTTAAGGTAATGTGCAGGTTAATTTGTTTTATTTTTACTTTATATTTACATTTACATTTTGGCATTTGGCAGACGATCTTATCCAGAGCGCCTTACATTTTTATCTCATTACACATCTGAGCAGTTGAGGGTTAGGGCTCAAGGGCCCAACAGTGGCAACTTGGTGGTTGTGGGGTTTGGACCTGGGATCTTCCAAACCGTAATCCAATGCCTTATCCACTGAGCTACCCCTGAGTCCTGCCTAATTGTCTTGCAGATTAACTGTAGTTCTTGAAATGTAGACAGAGATTTTGTTGAGTGTGTTCTTACAGTATAAGCAGCAGTAGATAAAGGTGTCCTTTGTACCGGGGTTCCCCTGCGGGTCCGATTATCCCACAATGCAATCTGGTCGGAGTAAGTGCCCCCAACTACAAGGTTTGGATAAAATTGTGCAAAAGCCACTGACATCACAGAGGACTGCAGGGAGAGATATGTGAGATACACGTTTCAACACTGTTGCGTATTCGCAAGAATTCACATGAATTCACATAAGTCATAAGCAAAACTCATGCCAGATTATTTTTTTTTAATGAAAATTCATTTTACTTTTGTACTGCATGCCCTGGCCCCTAACACATATTTAGTGTTAATTATTTTTATGTATTTATTTTTTTGAGCTGTGGAACGAATAATTTTACTTTCCATTATTTCTTATGGGAAAATGTGCTTTGATTTACGAGTGTTTTGGAATATATATGGGTCATTGACGAATAAGACTTTTTAATAGGTCAATTTTAAAATACCAAAAATATGGATATGTTTGGCCATTTTTTAAACATTTGGAATGTAGTGTACACATGCCTTTATAAAGAAAAGTAAAAAAAAAAGAAGACATTTTAGTGTTTTTACACTTAAGTTAATAATACATAGCCTTAAAAAAGTCATCTGGGGCAACCGTAATATATCTCAAAATCACATTTTTATGTATTATTAAGACTAGTTTACCTCATATCAGTAAGTAGATAAACTGATGAAGAAAGATAAACTTTAGTGCCCTTTCATTTTATGAAAACCATTATTTCACAAGTTTATTCTATAATATCAGAGTCTCCCTCATTATCCAGTTACAATACTGATTTTTACTTCAAAAGCACTGATTAATATTTGAGGCTAAACTGATGGATATTTGGTTATGAATGTAGTGTAATTATTGCCATTTGTTGGTTACCCCACATGAAATACGGTCGCCCCAAAATAAGAAAACCACAGGTATAAAATTTTCAGTTAAAATGTACACAAGACTTCAAGACGAAAGAAAATGTAACTCTTTTTATTCAAATAACATTTCAACATTTAAATATAACAAATCAGAAGGACATTAACATTTAAAATTATATAATTTTTTTTGCAACACACATTAAATGCTTTAAGAACTTAAGAAGCTGAGTAAAGAATCTCTTTTTTGGAACCTTTTTGATTTATTGGACAGGGATGAACACTACTTGCATTTCAATTAACTTTTCAACATTCAAATATTACAAATAATAAGTTTCTTTTTTTTGGCCCTTTTCTTTTCTCATTGTAAGGGCCTTATTTCATTCTTGTAATTTGTTGTTGTGTTTATTTCATTAAAATTTGTTAGTTAAGCATTATACATTAAGTCCATTGAGTTTATTAGTTTAAGCACTTAGTATTATACTCGTAAGTTGTATTGTGACATCATTTTGTAAGTTGCATTGTGACATCATTTCATAAGTTGTTCTGTGACATCATCCCACAGTTGTGTAGCTGCATGTCTATCACACACGTTAGTTGTTCAGTTGTTGTTAAGACACGGAAGGATACAGAAAGGTGTGGAGAACACAAGCTTTTGACCATGATACTGTAAGCTAAAGGATACAGTAAAATAAGTTGTTGTAACTGTAATCTAACAAAGCTACAGAACACAGCAAACGACTTGTCGTGACTACAGTGGATTTATGCAAGAAACTGTAACAACCGTTGTACTTTGTTGAAAATAAAACGAGAGAAAGAAATCAACGGACATCTGGAGTCGTGAGTAACACTGTGTAACAAGAAAGATACGCGTCAGAACTTGTGAATAACATGCACGTACACTCATCTTTGCAAGTTGTTTCCTCAGATTTATGTTTAGCTTTCTTAATTTATGCTTCTCAGCCTGCAGTCGTTTACAACATTTCTCAGCTTTCTTTTCTCTATCTTTTCTCTCTGGTGTGGAGGACATTTGTGGATGGAAACCCTCATTCTGAGGTGGAGCATCCACCACCACACACCCCCCTGGACTCTCTTGCTGCCCCTACACTCCTTCTACACCTGCTGGATCTGGCAGTGTTCTCTATGGATTGAGGTGTCAGGTCCATCATTGCCTTCTCCATCTTTCTTCTCTCCCTGTATCCTCTGGATGCAGCCCTCCACTTGTTTCTCAGATTATTCCTCTCCCTCTCTGATAACTCATCTGACTTCGCATATGGAATCTTCCCCTCATGCTTTCTTTTTTGGTAGCTGAAAAAATAGTGTACAGAGTTGTTCATCAACAAGATAAACATTCTATACCTGTGCTCTTTCCTCCTTATCCTGAACCTACTCTCTCTTTAGAGAACAGCTGTTTTGGTGACCAATGTTTAACAGCTTATTGTAGCATACAGTCTAAACTGTTTATTTGATCTACCCTGGTCTCCTACTTTCTAAAGCTCTAGTGACTCTAGCTCACTGCTACAGAAGCTATTTTTTCTTTACCTCTTTTCCTTGTGCCATCTAGGAAATGGGTAAAATAGGTTAAAACTTGTTTTAAATGACTAATACATGTATAGTCACATAAATAGAATGTCATTGTGTAGTTTTTTTTTTTTTACATTTTTCCTGTAGGATTGAACTACAACAAAAAAATAAATGTTTATCCCTATAAAAGGAATGGAAAATGGCTGAATTTAGAAAAAAGAAATATACAAATAATTATGCTTAAACAATTAACTCTATTTATATAATTAATGTATAGAATGTGAAAACTACAAATATAGGACATATATCTACCATTTAAAACACTTAGCAGTGGTCGCCCCACATGATACTCGGTCCCCCCATATGATGTTTTCAAGTTCATTTAAGTATAACAGGCTAACAGTTAGCCTCAGAAACCAAACTAGCTTCTTCTAGTGACAAAGCACTATCAAATTTATCATTAAAATATAGATTTGTGGGGAAAAAATTATAATTCAGTTTTGAGGTGGTCGCCCCACATGATGACCAAAAGTGACTACGACATCACAGCAGTTAAAAAACAGCTTTTTCTTACTATATGAGAGACTGATTTACCTTACAGTTGTTTCCAGGGGGTCTTCACTTGTGTCTGGCTGATGCAGTATCCCATCCTTGAGATGTTTTTTAAAATAAAGGTCCCAAAATTGTGGTTTGTTGATGGTCGCCCCGGATGATATTGATAGAATCAACATAATTTGGACAACATTCGTTTGTATATCATGATAGAAATATATGAGCAAATGCTTTATAGTTTTGTCAATGGATGTAAAACATGTTTGAAATTATGCCAACTAGGAAAAGGGATATGTTTAAGTTGATTTAAAGTGTTTTTAAACCAGTTGTCCTAACAAAAGTCAAGGCCGGACGGTCGCCCCATATGATGTTTTGGCATTTCGGATAGCAGAACAATGATGAAAAACTTAAAAATTTGAAGAAGTTAGAGTGGTTTAGTAGGTAAAGAAGGTATAACAAGTAGATGAGAAATTTTTATGTATTTTTTTTAGTTTTTTCTGCAAAATAAAATTAACCCGGACAGAAAAAGGGGGCGTCACGTCATTGACCCATAACAAACTTTGGAGTAACTACACTTTAAAATTTAGCTTTACTTAAGTTTAAAAAGAAATTTATTCTAAAGACAACCAAATATTAAGTGTTTATAGCCCCCTACAAATGTTATCCAAGTATCATATTTGGATTTATTATACTGGATTTATTTTTACCTTTGTGCAGTTCTTCATTGTGCTGTATTGCATCCCTTCCGCTGATGTACCCTGGATGAAGTTCAGTGAGTACTTTGCTCATATTTGTACTTTTTTGGTCAGTAACATGAAGTATTTTATTAATGTATTTGAATTGCTTTCCAGAGTACCTCCTGACTGAAACTGCAACACTGATGACTTATGGACAAAAATCTAAAACTATCTGACAAGAATTTTAAGAAAGCGAGTTGGACATATGGATCAGGGTAATCAAGATGACATTTCAAGTATGAGTGAGTCTGTGGAAATACCTTCATCAGAATTCACCTGTACAAGTTCAGTACCAAATTCTGTGCAAGGCTCAAATCATGAACCAGTACATGCTGTGGAAAACCATGTTTGCTCTGTAAGTCATCAGTCAATGTATGTTATACCAGAACAAATGGATTTGTCTAAAAATGATGCACCTATGTTTGAAAAACCTTTGTCAAGGACACCACACAATGCTGCACTGGTGGCTGTGACTAGATTTGAGGATTATTCGGATGTTAGCAGCTGTTCTGAAGCAGATTTTGACATTTTAAACGGCTCAGAAAAAAACCCTGACCAGTCTTCTGAATGTCAGAAAACAATTGGTTGTAGAGATAAAAATGAATTGGAGAAAGACTTTTGTCCTGCTGTAAGACCTAATGCATTGGCAGCAAATGACGAAGCCACAGAAAATCAAAATTATGTCTATAGAGCATCTCCTGAGACAAAAGGAGAAAGACAAAGTGGCAGTTTGGATAATGTGTTGGAGGCTGATAATCAAATAGAAAAGTCTTCCTTAAATCCTGAATATCAGTGTTCAAATCTCACTACTGCAACAGGTGAAAATGTATGCCCTTTGGAAACTGAGGAACAAATGAAAGGAGTACTTACACAGAACACAGACTGTGGTGTTCCTGAAATAAGCAAGAACTACAGAGACACTCCAGCTACTACAGCACAAAACTTCGTATGTGCTTTGGATTTAAATGCCACAAAGCAGAATATAAAAGATGATGAGAATGCAATTAGTACTGGAGATGTAAGTGCACAAGATTGCCCCTTAGAAGGAATAAACAACATATGTGAGATCAAAAATGGTACTGCAGAATATGAAGTAAAGTATGGCGTTAAAAATACTGCTCATAAAAATGAAGCAAAGACTGATGTGACAGAGAAAAGCCAAGACGTGGAACATGGCAGTTTTGAATTCTTAGAATCATGTTTTGGTTTAAACAGTATGGTCCATACAAAGTTGGAGCAAAATACTGAAACCTTTTCAGTGACTGGGAATATGATTCAGGACTCCCAAAATTGTGAGATTGCTCATGTGCAACCCCCAGTTCTCGCAAGACCTCCACTTGAATCTGAACCCACTGATCATATAAGAGAGGCAGCAGATGATGGTCTGCAGGAACCCCATAAAACAAGGACTTACAGTACTACTTCTGTTTCTCAAGATCTTGGACAACAAAATGACTTTATAGATGACCAAGTCATTGAAGGCTTAGCTGGACCTGAAAGTACATATAGCACAGGAATTAAAAACAGTGTGACCTTGTTGTCATCAAAGGAATTAATGCGAAAACTACAGCCTGTTGTCCTTCTGAAGACAACCAAGCGTAATGCTAAAGATGGAAACATGTATTCTTGTTCTGTGTGCAAAAAGAACACACTAAATTTAGATGAACTTGTTGAACACCACCACAGCAATCACTCTAAACATATATTTCAGTATTGCCCCACCTGTGGAGCCTATTTTTCTAATGGAACATTGGCAGCTCAACATTTGTGTGGGCAAATTGGGCCAAAAGACATGCAGCCACCTGAACTAATATTGCCAACCTCTAAACAACTGACCGAGAAGCTTGATGCAAAATACCAATGTAAGTACTGCCAAAAACCATTCATTAAAAAGTCCTACTATCAAGATCATGAGCAAAGGCATAGAACTGTAACACAGCATAGGTGTAATCGTTGTGGCTTATACTTTTCTCATGCAAAAAGACTTTATGCCCACAAAAGAAAAGTTAGATGCACTCCTTTGATACTAGAACCCAATAAACTAAAAAAGTGCTTTCTAACAGCCCCAAATAATACAGCAAAATCAGACATTACATTTGGAATTGATAGTTGTCAAATTGGCCTTCCTGATTGTTTTGTAAAACTTGTAGACATAAACAAGGAGTCATCCCTACAGAAAGTAAATTGTCCCGTTTGTGGAAAAAGGTTCAAACTCCGAGCTCAACTGAAAGTGCACTTTAGATCGCACACAGATGCAAAGCCTTTTAAGTGTAGTAAGTGTAAGAAGGTTTTCAAATATTTGTGGAATCTTGACAAACATAAAAGGGAGCTATGTTCTGGAGACACTACAAAACCACACTTTCCCCAACCACCTATTACAGAAACATGTTTTGGCAAATATGCCTGCCCCACCTGTCCACAGGTTTTTAGGTACACGTACAACCGAACCAGACACATGCGACAAAGGTGTTTGCAAGAATATATGCAAACTGGAAAAGGAAAGGTGGGCAACAGGTATAAATGCCCCTTATGCAAGGAAACATTTTCTTTGCCTTCTAATCGGAATAGACATATTAAAAACACTTGCTTTCAGCAATACAAAACAAGGAGGCATACAGACAAAAAGAAACTTTTCAAGGCAAGTATCAAAGAAGAAAAAGAGGAAGAGCAAGTGGTGTCGACAGAGAATTTTCCATGTTATAAATGTAAAGTGTGCCCGGCTTTGTTTGCACATAAATCTGGAGTCTATAGACACATGAAGAAACATTCATTGCGGCAGGCTTCTGCAGTACCAGTGACTAACCCTGACAATGTTACTGAAGTGAAAGAATCAGACTCCAATATTGGGATACCTCAAAGCCAGCAAGATTCAGGCAAAAAGTCATCTGATATGGACACCAGTACCACTTTACTTTGTAGATTCTGTGATAAATGTTTCAGTTCGGCTGACTTATTGAAGAGTCATCTGCAGCTTCATGGGGAAAAAAAGCCTTTTCAGTGCTTGGACTGTGGTAAAAACTTCAAAAGGCGTGGACACTTAATAGTCCACAAAAATGTCCACAAACGAAGGATTCAGTGTTCTGTCTGTAAAAAAGTTGTGCCCACTATTGGAGATTTGCTAAAACACAGACAGTCCCATATAAAAAAGGGTATGCTTCAGTGCCCTGATTGTCCAATGCAATTCAAGTTTCCTGTCTACTTGCTAAGACATGTTGCATGCCATGCCAAGAAAGAAGCCGTGGCAAAATCATATCTGCCTGCTAAGGGTCCAACCAAAAAGGCAGCAGATGAAAAAGTGAAAGTATTTATAGAGCGCTTTAAGTGTGGAATATGCCAAAAGGGATTTGTTGATTCCAAATCAATGAGTGAGCACTGTTTAACACACCTTCCAGCTGGGTCCAAATGTCCAGTTTGTAAGCATAATTTCACAAGTCGAACTGCACTAATTCGGCATATTCGTCTTCACACTGGTGAAAAACCTTTTCCTTGCAATATATGTGGAATGCATTTTCACAGGAAGGAACCGCTTAGAGTTCATCAGGAGAAATGCAAGGTATTTAAAGGAAAACCTGTCACTCCATTATCACCCCCAACTCAAACTCGTGAAAAACGAGCAAAAGTGAAAGCCGAATCAAAGCCAGAAAAAATTCCCCAAAAATATTTTTGCTCATATTGCCCACATATATTTGCCAGGTCTGGTAATTGGAAACTGCACGAAAAAGCTCACATGGGTAACAACCTTGTACCATGTTCAAAGTGTGGGAAATATTTTAAAAGGAATAAGGTTTATGGACATCGGAAACACTGCAACTTTAAAGAATCCGCCTCTCGAGAGAAATTTAACAGTGAAAAAAATGAAAATGCCCATAAGAGTGAAGACAAAGATACAAATTTAATTGTTACAAACAGAACATGCAGAATAGCAAAAGAAATGGGAACAAGTATCAAGGAAAGGTTTAAGGAGCGCTGCCCACATTGTTCTAAGCGTTTCCAGTTCAGATCTTACTTGCTAAGACATCTTCATACTCACTTGGGGAAAAACACATTTGCCTGTAAGCATTGTGGTCAGAAATATGACTGTAAGAGCTCATGTCAACAGCATGAAACCTTATGTGATGGCATGTTAAGTAAACATGAAGCGAAACAACTGAATGAATCTGAAGAAACCAAAGTCATGCCAGGTAGTGCAACCAGTCTAAAGGGCTGCACAGTCATTATAGGAGCAAATGGTGAGCAATTGAAGTGCAATTTTTGCACAAAAACCTTTACAAAACCTAGAAATCTCAGACGCCACATTCTTACCCACACAGAAGTCAAACCATATCGTTGTAAAACGTGTGAAAATTGTTTTTCTCGATACGATCATCTGAAATATCACCAGACACGGTGTAGAGGCAAAAAGCAACATCTTGAGGTGCAGAATGCTGCTGACCATGTTGCCTCTCAAATCAAGAGACAGCCACAAAGTGAAGAATTTGAATGCAGCACTTGTTTAAAGAAGTTTTTTACACAAAGCAACTTAACAAGGCACATTTCCATGCTACATTCTACTTTTAAACCATTTTCCTGTAAAAGATGTGGTACTGGCTTTACCTGTAAAGACAGTCTGAAGAGACACAGTATCAGGGTGAACTGCAAGGTCTCTTCAGCAGAATGCCCAGAACCAGTGCAAATGCCAACCAATGTAAATACTCCAGTGCAGACTTGCAGAGAGACATCCAAACTTGTGCAACGTATAGAGGTACACTACTCCAATAAATGGAAATTTCAATGCGAGTACTGCCCTCGACGGTTTAAAAACCAAACACAATTAAAAGTCCATACCCGTCTTCATACAGGAGAAAAGCCATTTGGTTGTGCTAGTTGTAATGAGCGTTTCATCAGAAGAGACTATTTAAAACGACACTTGACTAAATGCAGAGGAAAAAACGATAATCCTAAAGTGCTTTGTGACCGATGTGGTGGACTGTTTACTCAAGAAATGCTTGAGATGCATCAAAAGAGCTGTTTCATCAGCTTAAGGTCCACAGAGTGCCCTGTCGGTGGAAGCAATATTTCAAGTCCTTCAAAGGTCAAGGGATTTTCCTGTGTCAACTGTAATGATCGCTTTTTATTGTTCTCCCAGCTTCAGCAGCATATTTTTGTGAAACACAAAACCGATGAACTACAGTCAGATTTTCTTGAGTATGATCAATTAAGTCATGTGCACGTTAAGGAGGAACCAGTAGATGACGGTTATGCTGGAAACTTGCAGAATAGTGGTCAAATATATGCCAAGTATGGCCATGGCAATGGTGAAAGGGAAAAGCCTTTTGAGTGTGTGGAGTGCAACACGCGGTTCATAACTGCCAGTGGACTTGGCATGCATATGCGCACTCATACAGCATTATACCCTCTATCTTGCAAAAAATGTAACAAGGGATTTTGGAGCAAAAATGTCCAGCAGAAGCACACGAGAAAATGTAAAGGTTTAGAACCCGCAGAAAATGAAACCAACAAAAAAGATGCAGTTTCATCAGAATTAGAGGGAACTCCGAATGATAAAGTCCTAGTCTTTAATAAAGGTTCCAACACAACAGGAACTGGTGTACTCCAGACAAAGTTTTCATGTAAAGACCAAGATAAAGGAAATGCTGACAAAGATGCAGCAGTGGTTCACAAATATCAGTGCTCTGAATGTGAGCAAAGTTTTACAGATGGGCTTATGCTTATAAGTCATCTTGAGGCTCATGGGCGTGAAGACCAGGAACGTAAGTTAGGCAAAAGCCACTCCTGTCACATTTGTGGTAAGACCTTTGATCAAGCAGGCACACTGCAAAGACATGTGAAGACTCAGCATCAGGAACCTGCTAAGAATACTTGTCCAGAATGCTTTAGAAGCTTTCGTTATCCCTCTGATTTGGAATTGCACAGATCTTGTCATGACCCTAATCGGCCATTTGTTTGTGGGACATGCAATTCGAGGTTTTGGACTCCTAAATCCTTGAGTCTTCATCAAAGGCTCTCTCACTCTACTAGTGAACCACTCAAAACAATTGAGTCCACTTTAAGAACTGATGGAGTGTCTCCTAAAGTATTTACCTGCCACCCCTGTAATAAAATTTACACTGTCAAAGGGTCCTATTTAAAACACCTTAGAGTTAAACATAAAGGGTATTCAAAAAGCCTTGATGTTAAAAGTGCTACCACCGAACAGCAGTTGAGCAGTAGTGACTCAGATGGAAGTGATGCCGATGATAAAGATATTGGTGATGATGACTCTGACTCTGCCCCCTATTTTCCATGTCATGTCTGTGGTAAAACATTTGTGACATCAGAAAGTCTTGAGGATCATCAAAGATGCCATCTTGGTGAAAAGCCCTATGAATGCGAAGAATGTGGCAAATGTTTTGTTCAGCTTGTCAATTTGCAGCAACATCAGCGCAGCCACAAATCTGAGTTTCAGTGTCAAATGTGTGGTAAAGGTTTTGTTTCACTCTTTGCATTGCGCAAACATAAGCACACTCATGTTAAAAAACGTCCTCATCGATGCACAAAATGTCATTTAAGTTTCACACGGTCCTCACAGCTAACAGACCACATGACCACACACCGTGATGAAAACTTTCCCTGTGATCTTTGCCACGAAAACTTTTCCTGTAAATCCAGCCGAGCAGAGCACCGAAAAATCCACACAGAGGCAGAGGAAGAGCTCCCACCCTTAATTCCACCAGCAAAGCAGACTTCATCCCTACCAATATTAAACAACCCTTCATCTGGTACTGTTCAGCAATACAGATATCGCTGTGAAATTTGTCAGGTGCGATTTCCAGATCCTGAGCAGCTCTCTGAACATGGCTGTAATCCAGCAAAGGAGCGTCCATACTCGTGTAAAGACTGTAACAAGCATTTCTTGCATGGTTCTCACCTTAAGAAACATCAGCTCACTCATCAGTTATCTGGGACACGGTCCTTTCAGTGTAATAGTTGTCACATGAGCTTTAGCCATCGCCATCACTTCCTGACCCATTTGCAAACACATGGTGGCGAAGACTCTTCCAAACTTCAAATGGATGATGAAGTCAAGATATCAAACACTGATGATTCTAATCAGGACAAAATTTACAAATGCCCAATTTGTCCTGAGAGTTTCTCACAAGTTTTGGAGCTAGCAAATCACCTTTCTGTTCATGCAAACATGTGCAATGTTTGCAACAAGACATTCTCAACTAAGCAACAACTTGAGAAACATGAACAGAGCCATTTGTCTGCAGCTACACAGTATGAGTGCACAGAATGCGGCAAGAGCTTTCTTGGAAGTGATGCCTTTCGCCAACATTATTGTGTTCACCAAAAACATTCTTTAGAAAATTCTGAAGTACTCACAAATAATGAAGAGGAGGATGTGGATGTAGGAGAGGACTTTTATAATTGCTCCACCTGCAACAAACGATTTCCTTCCAACTTCAGTTTACAGGAGCACCAAAAGTTGCATGAACTTGAACGTCCTTTCAAGTGTCTGGTTTGTGGAAAAGGCTTTACCAAAAAGAAATATCTTACAAAGCATCAGCAAACGCACAATGAGCGGTCCCATCAATGTGATTTGTGCTCAAGCGTCTTCAAAACAAGACAGTCACTTTTATCACACCGTAAAACCCATGATGCTCACCGTAAATACCAGTGCTCAGTTTGTGGCAAATCATATAAAACTCCACATGACCTTACAAGGCATGAACAGAAGCATCCTAAATTGCAAACATTTCGTGAAGCAAGTGGAGACCACAGATGTGATATGTGCTACAAGTCCTTCAACATGCTTTCTCAGCTGAGACAGCACCAGGAAACACATGTTGGACAAGTAGTCTATGAATGCACAGAATGTGACAAGGCATTTGCTTTTCTACATCTTTTAGAAGAGCATCAGCAAACTCATAGGACGACATCAGATTCTTTCCCATCCCAGTCACCAACTGACTTTCTTTTTCGAAGCCCAATGATCGAGTAGAGTGCACTGTAGAGTATTTCCTGCAATGCAGGTGATTCTTAGTCATTCAGTTTTCTGAACACAAAATTGTATAGTTCCTTGACTCATGTTGTGGGTTCATGCTTTTCTTGTATGCTAAGTTTGTTTTTCTAGGTTAATCGTTTTAGTACTCTGATATGTACATACAAATAGATTGTTGTTTTTACTACTGCACTTCGGAGAACTACTTACTGAATTTCTAGTGTTTATAGAAAGCTCCAGATAAAGGTAAATTATAACTATTGTTCTAAAACTAAATAAGGTGTGAAAATGTGCATGCTAGGAATAATTGACAGTGTAAATATTACACCACCACCAAATATTATACAGCAGAATTAAATATCAATCCACAAACTGTAACTTTTTGCCATTTATTCCAAAGTCTTTTATCAAACAATCCTGTTAACTTTTGTAATTTGCTGACTCAAGTTGTTTTAAATTCATTTTATGTTTTAGTTCTTAAAACTTTTGTCCTAATAGCACATATATCTAATACCCATGTAACAAACGGAGTCATTGTTAAATTGCTAGGGTTTGTAGTTTTGCTAGAGTTGTCTGTCTTTTGTATGTTCAGATGGGATTCTTGGTATCTTTCTTCTTATGTATATTTTATTGTTTAGTTGATTACTCTTTCATTTGCTCAATTGGTGTTTAAGAGCACCTACCAAGCATTCCATGACTTGCAGTTACTCATAAAAGCAAGTCCCTACATTATGTATATATGCAGTATGTATGTACTCATTTGTAACTTTTTTTTTTTTTTAACAATTTTTACGTTCATGGTGTATTCAGTTTTCAGACTTGGACAATAAAGCCATTTGAATAGAGTTGTCATTGTTGGTCTGTATCTCTTATATCCAGGGACTGTAGTTGTATTTTTGGATAAGTCATGGAAAAAGTCGTAGGCAATTATTTCATAGTCTTGAGTACCAAATACTATTAACAGTGTCCTCATCTTATTTACAGTAAAACAAAATTTAAGATGCTAGACCACTTAGGAATATCAAAATGATGTCAGTAAAAGTGAATTCAAGTTATGTAAAACTATTTTGAAAACTTCAGATATCTACCGCTAGTTGTCTACCAAGATGATTGTGTTGCTTGCTGTCACTTTGGTGTGCACATGGAGGGAGTGCTACAGTTGTCTTGTGAAAGTGTACCATTTGTCCAATGTTCAAATAAGTTCAAATAAGGTTTGGTACTCAATGTGACTTACAATATGCAATTTTTCTTTAAATAATTTTACTAAATGTGCTTAAAAATAATTGTAATGTTTAAGTAAAAAAATGGTTGGCTAGCAATATAGTGTAATAGTAAATATTTCGGATTTTACATTGTGCAAAAGTGAGACACTGGAACATCAAATGGCCATTGTGCTAGTACCTCCTTTTTAGTGAGGTCAGTCAAAGGCTGGTGATATCTAAAAAAAATTTTTTAAAATGGGTACAAACCTGCTATAGTAGCCAGCTATTCAGGACCTGCCTTACCCCCTTTTTTGGTCTTGGCAAATCACAATTGCTGCAGTTTTCCTTATGGAATTTCCTTAATGGTCAAAAAAGTATCCATCCATCCAGTAATCATATTGTACTTCCTTTCACCCAACTGAGCACTTTGTAGGGGCAGGGTTTGTTGCCAGCCATGCCCACCTCAGCCACTTATGAGAGACAGCAGGGAATCCATGTTGGATTATGGAATTACAACAAGCATCTGAAATACCTCACATACTGCATATATCATTGCATTCAAAACAGTGAGGGTGGGAAAGGTGCTATTGCCCCCATAGGCAGAGATTGTGTGTATTAGGTAGCTGAAAGTTCAATATAACAGGAAATGTGGTTGAGTTTACTTTTATTATTGGAGGCTCGGGTACAAAACTGTTTGAAGGAGTTTCAGTCCTGAACTGTTGAGTGACTGAATTCGTAAGTCATGAGAGAACAGCTATCTGCATCAGCCAAGTCTAGGACGATCTTCATGGGAGAGTGGAACCTCCCCACAGGCAATAGATGATTGTGTAGGAGCAGGGTATTATCCCTTACACCCACCCACCTTTAAAAAAAGAGATGAAATGTCACTAAACAGTCTAAATTTTAAACATTTAAAATTTAAACATAACAAAATACTGCATTAAGACGTTCAATAAAGGGTGATTGTTTAATTTAACAACATTAAAATCTTTAATGCAGAATCCTTTTTTCTTTCCTGAGACTTTGCTGATTTGTAGAACATCATAGTTTTTCTGCATGATAGGAGTACTACCGTTGATGGCCAGTGGTGCTCTCTGTACTGAACCCCAATGAACAAGGCAGTGGCTCTGCTCAGCAGTTGAAAGCCTAGTAATGCAAATACCAGATCTATTTGCGGATTGGACTACTGCAACTTACTTGATTTTAACCTTCTTTGATTTCAAGTTCTCCCTCACCACCCCCGCTCCCTCCACTGGCCTCCTGTAGCTACCTGCATAAAACACTAATGCTTGTCTAAAAGGCCAAATATAGCCCAGCACAATTTTACCTCAAAGGACTTATCACATCCCACACTGCAGCATGGTCCCTCTGATCCTTCTGAGTGCTGCTCAAGCAGACCCACCATCTGTCATGGGTCGAGGAAGACATCTTGGAAGTTTGGAAAAAACTTCTACATGTCTGCAAGGGAAAGTCACTGGCAATCTTTAAGCAACGTCTAAAGATCTAACCTCCCCCATAAATAATTAATTAACAGACAGTCGGGCAGTACGGTGGCTTAGTGGTTAGCACTGTCGCCTTGCATCTTCATGGTCTGGGTTTGATTCCCAGCCAGGTTCGATTCTCGCCTATGTGTGCATGAAGTTTGCATGTTTTCTTCGTGCTTGGTGTTTTTCCTTCCACAATCCAAAGACATGCAGATTAGACTAATTGGCACTCCCAAATTCATGGCTGTACCCCTCTTCATGCCCCAAGTTTCCAGAGGTAGGCTCCAGGCCCCTGCGACCATATACACATAGTAAAGCAGTACAGACGGTGAGTAAGTATCTGATAGTCATTGAATGATGGTATTTTTAATTAGTAGCTTAGGACACCAGTGTAAGGATGCATTTATTGATGAAAAATTTAAAGCACTTGCATATGGGCATCTGCCAAATGCCATAAATATAAATGTAAATATTGTTGCACACCAAGTACACCCCTTCATAACAACAATATTTCGAAATAGCAGTGGCCAATTTCAGCAAGATAATGTGCGCTGGCACATTGCCCAAAAAATTTGAAATGTTTTGAGAACCATGACGAGTTCAAGGTATTGATTTGACCTCCAAATTCCCCAGATTTCAATCTAATCAAGCATCAGTGGGAGATGTTTGACAAACGAACCTGATCCATAAATGCTTCACCTCATAACTTATAGGACTTCTAACATCTTGTTGCCAGATACCAGAGCACACCTTCGGAACTGAAATGTGATAAAAGTTGTGACCAAACCTAAACAACAGTGTCATAAACTAGTGTAACAAATGGTGTGAAAAAGAGCATTTTTAACAGAATATTGGAGTCAAGGTAATCTGCCACTATAACCACTTCAAATCCAGTATCAATTAAAATGAGCTCTGCCTATCCAATCAAGAAGTTCTTCAATAAGATGTATTTAGTGTGCATCAATTTTTGACACTGCATTGATTGTTCTGTAGTCCACACAGAACCAGATCAACCCGTTAGACTTGGGCAAGTCTCAAATTGCTAAAAGACAACTACACCTATATCAAGCATAGAATTGAATTCCTTTTTAACCATGGTTCTAAATGTGTGACTGCATAGAACCTTATCTGGAGAAATCTTTATATGGTGTTACATGAGGTTGTACAACAACATAGAGACAAGTCAGCCACTTATGATTTTTTTAACAATGGGAGGTGGTATCCATAGGAGACCAGTGAGAAATGGCCCAATGTGAATTCCAGTTGAATTGTCATTGTCTAAAAGCAGATTTACAGAATCAAAAGAAAATTAGGGAAATGAGCATAAAAGATGTAAGAGTATGTAAGAGAAAATATGTATGAATAAATATCAGATTGTCCCTGATGAGCAAGCTGAGGGCGACAGGGCCAACGAAAAAAACCCTGTGATGGCAATAGAAAGAAACCTTTAGTGGAGCCAGACTCTAAAAGTTGAATATAACAGATGTGGTTGGTATATTGAGTCTATTTCATTATTAGAGGCTCCGGTACAAAACTGTTCGTAGGAATTTAAGTTCTGAACTATTGAGTGACTGAGTAGTGACATGACATAGGTCATGGAAGAACAGCTATCTGCATCAGCCAGATAGCTGAGTCCAGAGGGAAAGAGGGGGTCTGGATCACTGGTGGCTCGGGAGTGACACAGAGCTTGACACAGAGACACGGAGGGTAGAGAAAGGGAGAGGGGTTAGGTTTTGACACAGATGTATAAGGTGAATGTGAACTATGGGCTAACTCTGACAGCATAACTAAAAAAAAGAGCCATAAGGAAACAGACATGACCATCAACAAATTTGAGTGATCAGTGAGCATGAGAAAGACAGCATCCAAACATGAAATGATTAAATCTTTGGAAAACACTTTCACAACAGACATGGAACTCTTACCATGGTTTAATGAGATTTAATGCACTCCAAATCTGTCACTTCTACCCAATTGCTTAACCTCATAATTGACTTGACTTTTCCGACTCACCGTGGGACCTTAAAGGGTTTTTTTCATTTAGCAAGTAATTTAAAGCTTGACATATGTAGTAATATGAGCATTTTATCCTGTGTGAATTCCCATAGCACACTGACTCAGCAATACATTTCGCCCTTGTGTTAATTGGCCCAGTGGGAGCAGTTTTGCACACACAGACAGGAATCGACCCTGGCCAGGAATTGAACCTGGACCCTGCCGCCAGGGCTTGCACCTGTATAGTGATTCAAACGGGAAAAATTAATGGTATTCACGACATAATAAACAGCATTGCGAATGCCTGAACAATGTAAGAGACGTGAGACATGTGTGGTCTGGTATGAAGAATATTTTTGTTTTTAATGATAAGGGTATTCAGACTGAGGAGACCTGAGCAGATGTTTGACATGTTGGTATGAAGAATATTACCAGGATAAGGATGGTCGACTGAGGCAGACCTGAGCAGAGTAAATAGGCTAAACCTTTTCTTCAACAGGGTGTAGTACAGGATCCCCAGTGGTCCTCTCAAAGTCTTTACAACTCCATTTCTCATACCTCCCCAGCGACTAAAATTAGGAGGTCACACTAACCATATCTCTACACCATGGTAATAAACTTCACAGCTCCACCACCGCCCCATTTCATTCGTCCAGCAACATGGATGTGCCCCCCTAGTCCCCTCAACCCCTCTCTTTTTCAAGAAGTCAGGTAAAGAGGCAGCTGGGGAGACTGAATCAAAATGAGATGCGCTGCAGGTATCAGCCCCAGAGTTCTAAAGGCCAGTGCTGACTAGCTATGTGGGATTTTACAGCACCTGTTTAACCTTAGACTGGCTCAGGAGAAGGTTCCCACTCTGTGGAAGACCTCCTGCCTTGTTTCTGTCATAAAAAGTTGCATCCATTATATCCACCCTTAATGATTACAGACCAGTTGTGCTTACATCCCATATAATGAAGGTTTTGGAGGGCTCAAGGTTAGCTCCTTACTAGAGCCACTGCTGTTTGCCTACCACTCTCAGGTTGGTGCGGATGATGGAATCTTTTATCTTTTTCAGCAAACCCTTTCTCACCTAGATAAATCAGGCACCATTGTGAGAATCATGTTCTTTGATTTTTCCAGTGCCTTTAACACAATTTAACCTGTGAGGCTGCAGGGATGCACATCTGAAAAAGTGGTTAGCAGTACTGGAGACCGCAGGGAAAAAAACTCTTGCCTTTCCTTTTCACATTATTTTTTTTTCACATTCTGACTTCCATTACAACACCTGTCATCTGCAGAAGTTCTCAGATGACTCTGCAATTGTGGGGTGTGTTAATGGTGGTCAGAAAGCTGAGTACAAAGGCCTAGTGGACAGTTTTGTGAGTTGATGCGAGAGGAACCACCTTGTCCTGAACCAAGATCAAGGAGATGGTTGTGGACCTCAGAAGTTCCAGGGCTACACCAAACATAGCCTACATTCTGGGTGAAGAGGTGGAGAGCTACAGAAACCTTGATGGTCACATAATGACAACAGATTGGACTGGAGATGCAACACAGACACTGTCCACGGTGAAGTACAAGGCGGACTCGACTTCTTGAGAAAACACAGCCTTTACTATAGCCTTCAAAGCTCAGAGCATTTTAGCCATTTTTGTTTTTTAAATAAACATACAGTGGGGTAAAAAAGTATTTAGTCAGCCACCAATTGCGCAAGTTCTTCAACTTAAAAAGATGAGAGAGGCTTGTGATTTTCATCATAGGTATACCTATACCTCATACCTCACCTTATATATCTTATAATAGCAAAATAAGAAAAGAAAAAAATCCTGAGAATCACATTGTAGGATTTTTAAAGAATTTATTTACAAATTATGGTGGAAAATAAGTATTTGGTCAATGACAAAATTTTATCTTAATACTGTTATATACCCTTTGGTGGTAATGACAGTGGTCAAACGTTTTCTGTAAGTCTTCACAAGGTTTGTGAAACTTAACTCTTGCTGGTATTTTGGCCCATTCCTGTTGATGTTTTGGGGCTGTCACTGGGCAACACGGACTTTCAACTCCCTCCAAAGATTTTCTCTGGGGTTGAGATCTGGAGACTGGCTAGCCCACTCGAGGACCTTGCAATGCTTCATACGAACCCACTCTTTCGTTGCCCGTGTGGTGTGTTTGGGATCTTTGCCATGCTGAAAGACCCAGCCACGTTTCATCTTCAATGCCCTTGCTGAAGGAAGGAGGTTTTCATTTAAATTCAAATGGTACACGGCTCCATTCATTCTTTCCTTTACACGGGTCAGTCGTTCTGTTCCTTTTGCAGAAAAACAGCTCGAAAGCGTGATGTTTTCACCCCCATGCTTCACAGTAGGTGTGGTGTTTTTTGGATGCAATTCAGCATTCTTTCTCTATTTTGGTTTTATCTGACCATATGACATTCTCCCAATCCTCTTCTGGATCATCCAACTGCTCTCTAGCAAACTTTAGACGGGCCTGGACATGTACTAGCTTAAGCAGGGGGACACGTCTGGCACTGCAGGATTTGAGTCCTTGGCGGTATAGCCTTTGTTACTTTGGTCCCAGCTCTCTGCAGGTCATTCACTAGGTTCCCACGTGTGGTTCTGGGATTTTTGCTTACAGTTCTTGTGATCTTTTTGACACCACAAGGTGGGATCTTTCATGGAGCGCCAGATTGAGGGAGATTATCAGTAGTCTTGTATGTCTTTAATTTTCTAATAATTGCTCCCACAGTAGATTTATTCACACCAAGCTGCTTACCTATTGCGGATCCAGTATTCCCAGCCTGGTGCAGGTCTACAATTTTGTTTTTGCCGTCCTTTGACAGCTTTGTTCTTAGCCATAGTGGAGTTTGGAGTGTGAATGTTTGAGGCTGTGGACAGGTGTCTTTTATACTGATAACAGATGCCATTACTACAGGTAACGAATGGAGGACAGAGGAACCTCTTAAAAAAGAAGTAACAGGTCTGTGAGGGCCAGAAATCTTGCTTGTTTGTAGGTAACCAAATACCTATTTTCCACCATAATTTTCAAATAAATTCTTTAAAAATCCTAAAAGAAAATTATCTTATTTTGTCTCTCACAGTTGAGGTATACCTATGACGAAAATCACAGGCCTCTCGCATTTTTTTAAGTGGGAGAACTTGCACAATTGGT
Source organism: Clarias gariepinus (assembly GCF_024256425.1). Classification (NCBI taxonomy): domain Eukaryota; kingdom Metazoa; phylum Chordata; class Actinopteri; order Siluriformes; family Clariidae; genus Clarias; species Clarias gariepinus. The sequence goes on along the minus strand of NC_071103.1, from coordinate 8,319,639 downwards.
GGCTGACTAAATACTTTTTTGCCCACTTACTTTTTTGTATATAGGGCTAAGGATTGTGTAGTATGGAGTGACAAATCCTTTGTTTCAGCAAGAAATAGGCAATATGCAGTGACTCTAGGAAACTCAACAAGCTAATTAGGAAGGCTAGCTTAATATTGAGGATTCCCCTGGAATGTTTAGAGTTTGAGGATTCTACAGAAACTGTTAACCACTATGGAGAACGCCTCAGATGTCCTCCACAACCTGTAATTAAGGTGTCAGGATGCTCTCTCCACTACACACAGATAAAACAAAGTCAGCACCGTTAAACTGAGGCCAGCCTTCTTAAGCCTTTTTCAAGAAACCAAGGCATTGGTGAGACTTTTTAACACTAGAAGTTCCAGACTTTTCTAACCCTCCTTTAGCCAAGAGGTTTCTAACTGGCTGCTGGCTATCATTAGCATCAATTGAGAACTTCCTTTTGTGCTGAGGTGGATAAAATCTCACTGCACATAGCCTACTACTTCAGTGCCTTCAAGAATTCTGTGGTGTACGAACCTCATCTCCAAGGGAAGAAATGCAGAGAACACTCACCACTCGGCAGGCCTTGGAAATCATCCTGAGTGAAGTAAACCCTTGTGACTCAGCTGGAGAAGACATAGAACTTCAGCCAGATTCGGATTCAGAGCTGTCTGATCAGTCTTCAGGTTAAGTTTCATTTTATATTACTTCGTATTTTATTTTACAACAAGTAACTGAGCAAGCGGAGTGACAGAAATATCTACTCTGCCTTTTTTATATTTTCCACTTTATTGTTTGTGCACTTTAGCAGACATTCACTGCCATCTGAAATGCAAGACATTTTTCTGCTCTAGTTGTATCTTTTTATTTAGGAAGATATTTCAGACATTATTCCGATACAGAGGAGGAGATACTGGAATTATTATTAGTATCTATGCATGCATTTGTGATATCATTTGACTTTCCCATTGCTCACAATTTGAATTTGTTTACACTGCAGATGAGAAGACTGCTTCTCAACCTAAAAAGAGAGCTCGTTTGGGGACTGACCTGACAGAGACAGCGAAAGATGGCACAGTGTGGCGTGAAGAACAGGTGGGGACGCATCTCCCTTTCACCCTAATAGAAGCGAAACCGCTTCCAAGACATCATACGACACCTACGCTTTGACGACAGGTCCACCCGCAGTGATCGAGCAAAGACTAATAATTTCGCTACAATTTCCAATGTGCGGGGATCATTTGTCACCAACTGCATAACGTCCTACAACCCTGGTCTACATATCACCGTTGATGAACAGCTTTTCCAGTTAAAGACTCGCTGCTGTTTCCTGCAGTATATTGCAACTAAACCTGACAAGTTTGGGATCAAGTTTTGGGTTGCTTGCGACCTAAAATCCAAGTACATTTGCAATGTCCTCCCATATCTTGGCAAGGACCCCAGTCGCTCCTGTGGGGAGAGACTGTCCAAAAATGAAGTGATGAGGCTAATGGAACCATTCCTAGACAAGGGCAGAAATGTTACCACAAACAATTTCTTTACATCGCTGTTACTTGCGCAAAAACTGCTTAGCCAGAAAACCACCATCCTTGACACAGTCAACAAGATTCGCCAGGAAATTCCTCAATCCGCTAGACACACAGATCGCAATAAATTCACCACTAAGGTATGTTGCAGGTCTTTTGTGGTTTTTAGAATCAACACCTCCAACTGTGTCATTGTGTGTAAAACTGCTATGAAAATAACAATTTATCTTATTTATTTGGTGTTTTCAACCACTGATGCCACGTTGACGGCGTATGCGCCCAAACGGAAGAAGACCGTCTATATTCTTAGCAGCATGCACAGTGTGGTTCAGACTAATAATACCACCAAAAGGAAGCCAAACACTGTCACCCTTTACAACACCACAAAGTGTGGCGTGGATGTGATGGACCAGATGGTGCGGGAGTACACTGTCATGCCACTGTGTGATGTGTTCGCTGCTACAGATACACATGTGGTAAATGCAGACGGGAGATACCATGGCAGTGCCAGGATTGTAAGTGATTTCTGAAATGTACTCACTTACTTTTTATTATTATTTGTAAATATGTGTGCAAATGGTTGGTTTGTTTTTTATTTTATTTTGTACTGTTTTTGTCAATAAATCTCAGCAACAAAGGAAAAAAAAAACATGTGTTGATTTCTCCCTAAGATGGCAAAGTGAAACACAAGTTTCCTTGAAGTGGCTCAGCATGGCCCCACCTTGTTTACATAACAAAAGCATCTGTTTACAGGTGATTAAGGATATTATAATGGCTGCTCTCTGGGACATCTAGTGTTGATGATGCTCCCTTTATGAGAGACTTACAGACCCAGACATCACCACCTCCACAGCTTCTCCTCTTCTGAAGAGGAAAGATTTATGACCTCCTCTCCTAAAGTCCACTACCATCTTTTTTGTTTTCCCACATTGATATATAGATAATTTACATTACACCAATCCACCAGCTTTTCTAAACCCTGTATGCTGACTCGTCATTCTGGATATCAGTCCAAACACATCTCTGTGATTCTCAAACTTTACAATATGATTTCCTGGATACCTTGCAGAACAATCATATGTAAGTATTGTGTACTTGAGGAGGCTTGGAGGACACACCCTTGTGGGGAGCCAATGTTGAGTATGATGGTGGAGGATCTTTGTCAAGAAGTTCAATACCCAAGTACAGAGAGCAACAGAAGTTTAATGATAATAATAATACATTTTATTTATAATGCACTTTATATGTGAAACAAATCTCAAAGTGCTACAAATTAATTTGACCGAAAAGCTCTCATAAAAAGATAAGTTTTAAGACCAGATTTAAAAGCATCAACAGTCTGTGGCGTCCTTAGATACACAGGAAGAGCATTCCACAGTCTAGGTGCAACTAAGCAAAAAGCCCAATCTCCCATAGTATGAAGCTTGGTCTTAGGAGGTCTCAAAAGATGTACTGGTGCAGAGCGGAGGTTGCATGTGGACGTATGTGAGGTAATAAGTTCTTTGAGGTGGGAAGGGGGGGGGGGGCATCCCCATAAATACACTGGTGGGTAAGAAGGGCAACCTTGTAATCAATTCTAAATGAAACAGGAAACCAGTGAAGAGATTTAAGAATGAGCGTAATATGGTCGTATTTACGCCCTCTCATCTGGATCCTAGCAGCACTGTTCTGAATATACTGTATTGCAGCTTTTGAATGATTTTTCCAGTGATCCCAATAAAAAGTGCATTGCAGAAGTCCAGCCTGGAGAAGAGAAATGCATGGACTAACTTTTCTGCATCGGCAAAAGTGAATGCTGGTTGCAGTTTTGCAATATTCCTGAGGTGGAAATAAGACATCTTACACAGATGTTTGATGTGATCCTCATATGTCAAATGAGTCCATTTTAACCCTAAGGTTAATAACAGATGTTGACAATGGTATGTCCTGACCAGAAAAGGTAATACTGGTGATGTTAGATGTCCTAACTTGGTATGGGCTGCCTATTAAAATAGCTTCAGTCTTAGAGCTGTTTAGCTGCAGTAAGTTTTGATTCATCCATTACTTTATCTCCTCCAAACAGATGGTCAAAGTGGATGATGGCAGTGTAGACGAGGGAGTTTAATTTATTCTGAGATAGAGCTGAGTATTATCAGCATATTGATGATACAACGCAGGGAAAGCATATACAAAATAAACAAAATGGGACCGAGCACAGAGCCCTGAGGAACACCACAGGTGACATTGTGTGTAGCGGATTTAGCCTCTCCCAGGGCAACATGCTCCGTTCTTTCAGTAAGATGAGATGTGAACCAGTTGTTAACAGAGTCAGAGAGTCCAACAGTGTGATGTAATCTTTGAAGAAGAATGTTGTGATCAACAGTATCAAAGTCCAACAGGATGAGAATTGATGGAACACCAGCATCAGCCGACATCAGCAGGTCATTCGTGCATCTAACCAGAACTGTTCCCACAGGCAAAAAAACAGACGGAAACCAGACTGGAATTTCTCAGACAAATTATTTCGTTTCAGATGAGACTGAAGCTGTGCAGTAATTACTTTTTCCAGCACTTTTGAAAGAAATGGGAGGTAAGAAATGGGCCTGTAGTTTGCAAGTACTCCTGGATTTTTTTAAAAAGTGGTCTGAAGACAGCAGATTTCAATGTAGCATGAACATATCCAGTCTGGAGAGAGTGGTTTATTATCCTGGTAATCAAGGGACTTGTAGCACAAAGGTTGGATTTAATCAAAACTGTAGGAAAAGGGGTCCAAAGCACAATTTGATGGTTTTAATTATCTTTCTGACAATGACCTCAACCTCTTGCTGCGCAACTTCAGAGAAACAGCTGAAAAGTTGCAGATCCCTGGCTGTGGGTCATTCATCAGGACAGGTAGTGCAGAGGAACTTGATAGAGACTAGCGGATGGTATCCACTTTTTTCCTAAAAAAAAGTGATGATGTTAATGCATTTCTCCTCTGTAGCTTCCAGATGAGATTGAAATAGTGGTTTCAATAGGCGATTAATAGAAAAGAAAAGTTGCTTCGAATTTCCAGAGCTGTTGTTAACGATATTTAAATAAACTGTGATGCCTTCTAATGTTCCCTGTAAGCTTGCTTATGAACAGTGAGTCCTGAGGGCTGTAGACGTCGCTCAAGAACGCAAACAGCTGTCTTCATCTTCCGCAGCTCACATGTATACCAGTGGGCTGAATGTGAGAAGCAGACAGTTCTATATCTGAAAGGGGCATGAAAGTCAAGTAGACTGCTAAGGGATTGGTTGTATAAGTCAACTGACTCAGTGACTGAGGAACATTTAACAGAGGAGAGATGCTGAAGATCTTATGACAGAGTATCTGGGTTGATCTTTTTCAAATTTCTGTAACATATTTATCATTTTGCTTTTGTGGGGGAACAAGGGAGTGACAGCTCCATCGAAACGACCTTGTGGTCAGACACCCCCAGATAGGGAAAAAGGTTACTAATGGGTACAGAATTTGTAATAACCAGATCCAAGTTATGCCCTCTGAAATGTGTGGGAACATCAACATGCTGTTGAAGATTAAGGCAGTCCAGTAGTTGTAAAAACTTAACTGCCAAATGGCAGAAGGGAGTGTCTACATGAACATTAAAGTCACAAAGTATAATAATGTTGGCAGAAGTGGTACAAAGGTATGTAAGAAAATCATGCATGGTGGTTAGGGGGTCAATAAATAAGCAGCATTGTCATGGGAAGAGGGGCTTTACACTTAAATGCAAGGCATCCAAATGAAGACAGTGTAGGCACAGTGGGGGGAGACAGATCCAGTTGCTGTTGGTAAAATACAGCTAAGCCACCACCACGTCCAGTACTGCAGGCTTTTTCCAAGTAGCTATAACCAGCGGGGCAAGCTTCATTTAGTGGTAAAAACACTTTTGGCTGATGCCATGTTTCCGTTATGCACATAAAATCCAAGGCTTCATCCATAATATGATCTTGTATGAGGACTAATTTATTTGCGAGAGATTGTGAATTAAAAAGTTCTATTTTAAGCATTTTTGGTGTAGTAGGTTATGTAATGCCCGTAATACAGTGAGATCCACTCCGCGTTTTCTGTCTTGCTTGGTGAGTAGCATTTCGGAAAGTTTTCAGAGCTGTCCGACAGAAATCTCGTGGTGTTTCCGATGCTGCAAACACCTGGAGTAACATTGCTCTGATGATGTGAAGTAGTTTCAGGCTTCCTTAAGGTGTGAATTGTGGGCAGGGCTTAGCTACATATATTGAAGGTGTCTATGCTACAGACACAAGTGTCTGTAGCGGTTTATAAGAATATCCTGCAACAAAGGTAGTGCACAGAGAATTGACTCAAACTCTTGTTTACCAAGAAGTTACAAGTTTTTATAGACAGTTACCTTAGTCTACAGTAGCATGTGTCTTCAACATATCTCTGTCAGTTCTCACAGACCAAGATGCTTTTACTCGCACAGCAGAGGCAGATCTCCGAGAAACCTCATCTACCCTCCAGTACTGTCTCATTGCCCTGCACTGGTGGTAGGTGGGCTCTGGAACTGCCAATCTGCTGTAAAGAAAGCAGACTTTATCTCTGCCCTAGCTACCCATTACTCTTTTGACTTTCTGGCAGTAACTGAGACCTGGATATCTCCTCAGAACTCAGCTACACCGGCTGCCCTATCCTCTGCCTATGTATTCTCTCACACTCCACGAGAAACTGGCAGAGGTGGTGGTACAGGTCTCCTAATGTCCAAGAGATGGTCCTTCTCGCCTATCACCCTGTCTCATCTCAGTTTTTCATCATTTGAATTTCATGCAGTTAAAGTAACCTCTCCAATTAACCTTCTCATCTTAGTTATTTACCGTCCTCCTGGCTCTCTAGGAAACTTTCTAGATGAAATGGACATACTTCTTAGTCTTTTTCCTTCTGCTAACACTCCTCTCACTGTTCTAGGAGATTTCAACCTTCCATCTGATAAACTCCAATCCTCTTTCCTTCTCCCTCTCCTTAACTCCTTCTCTTTAACCCTAAACAGCTGCCCTCCTACATACAAGGCAGGGAATTCTCTCGACCTTGTTTTCTGCCGCCCTTCCCCAGTCACAGATATCACTACTATTCCTCTTCATAAATCTGATCATTACCTGGTATCCTTCACCATAACCCTTCCCATTCTATGTAAACCTAACCAGCAAAATGTCTCGCACCCGCAAAAACCTTTACTCTGTCTCTCCTTCCTGTGTGTCTTCATACACCCTATCATTCCTCCCAGACCCAGACTCCTTCTCCTCTTTACCACTAGAGACTGCGACTGAAACTTTCCTCTCCTCTCTCTCCTCATCCATAGATCTCCTTTGCCCGCTGTCGCTAAACCAAGGAAGACGTCTTGTCCTGCTCCTTGGCTATCTGATGTACTGCGCAACAACAGGAGAGAATTAAGAACTGCGGAGAGAAGATGGAAGAAATCGCAACTTGATGCAGATCTCATCTCTTACCAGACTCTTCTCTCCAAATTCTCATGTGATGTGACTTCTGCCAAAACTCCCTTCTTCAGACAAAAGTTGAAAAGCCTCTGCACATGATCCTGGCAAACTCCACAACATCTTCTCCTCACTACTTAACCCACCGACTCCTCCTGCCCCTTCCTCTCTGACTGCTGACGATTTTGCCACATTCTACGATGGGAAGATTGCAGCAATCCGCCAGTCCTTCGCTTTCAACCAAACTCCAACGGCAGAACCTCAGGACCTTTCCTTCCCTCCCTTAGCAGAATTCTCCAACCTGTCATCTAATGAGATTCAACAGATCATCTCGTCATCCAACCCCACCACCTGTTCATTAAACCCAATCCCTTCCACAATGCTCCAGGCCATCTCACAAGACCTCCTTCCCTTCACCTCAGCCATCATTAACCATTCCATATCATCTGGTCATGTTCCTGCCGCTTTTAAGAAGGCGAGGGTTATTCCCATCCTCAAGAAACCCTGCCTGGACCCATCAGAAGTTAACAATTATCGCCCGGTATCACTGCTCTCTTTTATTTCCAAAATTCTTGAAAGAGCTGTTTATAATCAAATGTCTCTTTATCTCTCACAGAACAACCTTAATGATCCAAACCAATCTGGATTCAAAGTGACTTCCCTTCTGTCTGTCACTGAGAAGCTCCATGCTGCTAGATCTGCTAAACCGTCATCTGTCCTCATCCTCCTGGACCTGTCAGCTGCATTTGACACGGTGAACCACAAGATTCTATTATCTATTCTTACAAGCCTTGGAATTTGTGGAACAGCGTGGCAATGGTTTGCTTCTTACCTAAAAGATAGGTCATATGAGGTAACATGGAGGGGATCTACATCAGCCCCACGTAGACTCTCTACTGGTGTCCCGCAGGGCTCAGTACTTGGCCCTCTTCTGTTCTCCCTCTATACCTGGTCTCTTGGTAAGGTCATATCATCGCATGGATTTTCATAACACTGTTATGCAGACGACACCCAACTTGTTCTCTCCTTTCCTCACTCTGACACTCAGGTTTCCACCCCGATCTCAGCATGTCTGGCAGACATCTCATTCTGGATGGCTGCTCATCAGCTGAAGCTCAATCTCAGTAAAACCGAACTGTTGTTTATCCCTTGTAACTCATCCCCAGGTCAAGACCTTGTGATATCCCTGGACAACAACCAAATCACTCCTTCAGCCACCGCCTGCAATCTTGGGGTAACCGTGGACAATCATTTGTCATCTTCTCCACACATCGCTAACCTTACTCGCTCTTGTCGATTTCTTCTTCACAATATCAGAAGAATTCGCCCATTTCTTTCTTCACAGGCTACTCAGGTGCTTGTTCAGTCCCTTGTTATTTCAAGACTGGACTAATACAACTCACTCCTGGCAGGCCTGCCTCTGTCCACGATTCGTCCTCTGCAACTGATCCAGAATGCAGCAGCACGTCTCGTTTTTAACCTTCCCAAGTTCTCCCACACCACCCCACTCCTCCGCTCCCTGCACTGGCTTCCTGTAGCTGCCTGCATCAAATTCAAAACACTGATGCTTGCCTACAAAGCTAAAAATGGCCCAGCACCCACTTACCTCTCTGCGCTAATTACACCACGCACTGCACCACGTTCCCTCCGATCCTCCAGCACTGCTTGCCTCATCCCACCATCTCTCAGGGATCGAGGGCGGCATTCATCCAGGCTCTTTTCTGTTCTAGCACCTAGGTGGTGGAATGAACTTCCTCTAGATGTTCGTACATCAGAGACTTTGACTATCTTTAAACGACGACTCAAGACGCATCTGTTTCTCCAGTACTTGGACTAACCCTCCACCCCCAAAAAAAATAAAAAATCTTCCCAGTTGTGTTGGACTAATGGCACTTAGTTATTAACCTAGTTAACCCAGTGTAAGTATGTATCCAATGATGTAAACATTAAAGCACTTTTTGTAAGTCGCTCTGGATAAGAGCGTCTGCCAAATGCCTAAATGAAAATGTAAATGTGGTTGATGAGCGACAGCGGTTCATACAGATGGAATGGATGAAGCAGAATAGCCAGGCTGATGGTAAACAAACTTTTGCCGAGGACTTATGGACAAAGCGTGGTCGGCGGAGTTCTTTTATGGTTGCAATGCACGTTGGAATGAAATAATTGTTATGACTTGGGGGGCAGTGGTAGCTCAAAGGGCTAAGGCACTGAGTTACTGATCAGAAGATCGGCGGTTCGATTCCCAGCTCCACCAGGTTGCCACTGTTGGGCCCTTGGGCAAGATCCTTAACTGCTCCAGGGGCGCCATATCATGGCTGACCCTGCGCTCTGACCCCAGTTAGGCTGGGATATGCGAAGAAGCAATTTTCCTCTGGAATTAATAAAGTTCTAATAATTAATTATTATCATTATTATTATGACTTAATAACTGCGGAATGGTGTATTTTAGCTTAATGCCGGTCGCCAGAAAAACTAGCAAAACAAAGCTAGCCACGCACCAAAAGCAGAGATGCAGACGCAAAAACTCCAATGTATCGAGACCACAGAGCAAACGCCCAAAGAAGCACTTAGCAAGTCTTGGCAGGCTGAGAAACGCCAAAAAAACAAAGATAAAAACTACAAAAGTTAAAAAAAAAAAAAAAACAGCCGTCGGGTTACTAAAATAGTCCATATAAAAAATAAAAACAGCAGCAGAAGAAGCGGCGAACAGCCAGCGCCAGCGTCTTCTCCACTTCTACTCCCTCTCCCTCAACTGTCAACAATTCCATGGCCCAAGTTAGTTGACTAGTATCTGATGTTAAATGCAGAACATACAGGGCCAGAAAAAGCAGCCTTGCATATGAATACCTGCCCTTCAGGTGAGTGAAAGCAGAGTGGATGACAGCTGATTCATCAAATTTGCAGCTCTGTTTTTAGGCAATGGGATAATTGTGCCTAAAAACAAGTAGGCACCTTAGCCTGGGATAGAGAGATGTTAAAAATTTCAGCCTAGTTAGCAAGCCAGACTTTCTTTTGATTATGAACACACCGCTTCCTAGATCTTCTGAACCTTACTTCTTAGCTTTACTTTCCCAGCCCATTGTCTGCAAAATCATTAATCTCCCCAACATTGTGTTTTATCATAGTGCTGTGGTTAGCAGGTTGAGGTAATACAGCTAAAGTATACCTCTTTAAAGTTTGTTCTGAGCAAATAACCATGCTTTCTGCTAAAATAACTAAATTACAGAAATTGTACTTGTAGTTTGGATTTAAATAAGCAACTACATGTACTTAAGTCTTTTATTGGATTGATTATAATTCCTTTAAAATTCTTATAACCATAATTCATGCAATGAGTAGCTTCTCTTTTCATAAACAACCATGCTGAAAGAAACAATGTGAAAATAAATGTGGCTGAAATCTAGAGGTGGGTTAACAAACTATTACAATGTGCAATGTTTTTTATTTGGCCAGTCCCTAATATATTTTACACCGTTAGAGGGACTTACAGATTTTTACAATTGTCATTATTATTATTATTATTATTATTATTATTATTCAATTCAGTTTTATTTATATGGCACTTTTGGTCTGACCCAACAGAGGACCAATCCTCATTTGGGTGATAATGGATAGTTGGGATGGATCTGCAGTTATATCATGTGTTAGGGGGCTGGACATTCAGTTTAAGAAGATAGGTGTTTGTTAATATGGGGTCCACTTACATTACTGAATGCTCAGGTACAAAACTTTTTGTGGCCATGTTAGTCCTGACCTATTGACTGACTGTCATCACAAGTCAGAAGAGAACTCTCTTTAGCCAAGTCCAGGACCATCTTCATGGTAAAGTGGAACTGTTACCTGTCACCACACATATCCCAAGCAGTCCACACAGGGCCTCTATTTGATGAGATCTCTAACCAAAAGCCTGGGCACCAGAATGAGACAGAAAGGTCCGGAGGGCAGAGAGGATCTGGATCACAGCTCAGGACCACAACAGAGAGAGAGCGGGAGAAGAGAAAGAGAGTATAGTAGAATAGTTGGGTATGGTCACAGTCACATAATATATAAGGTGAATATATAGTGCAGAGTACAAGCAGAGACTTCATGACCACATACGTAACTGGGACTAACTATGACAGCATAACTAAGTGGGAGAAATAAAAGCAAACACGGACATGAGGGCTCACTGGGAAGTTCCCGGAGAAGACAGAATCAAAACATACCACTCACTCACCGTCTGTCCTGCTTTATCCTGTATTCAGTGTTGTGGGGGGCCTGCAGCCTATCCCAGGAGGCTTAGGGCACGAGGTGGGGACCAATCCATCACAGGGCACACAAATACATACACTGTCTCACACACTGCGGGCAATTTGGGAACAGCAACTAACCTAATCTGCAGGTCTTTGGACTCTGGAAGGAAACCAGAGTACCCAGAGAAAACCCACCAAGCACAGAGAGAACATGCAAACTCCATCCACACATAGACAGGAATCGAGCCTGACCAGAAATTGATCCCCGATGCTGAAGGTGCAAGGGAACAGTTCTAACCACTACACCACTGTGTCGCCTTTAAAACATACCAGTTCACCATAATACTACAAAACTAATCACAAAAGCCTTTGCTAAATATAGTTTTTTAGCTTGCACATTAATTCTCAAACATTAATTGTTAATTGCTATTCTATACCCTCATGGCATTATAAGGAAACCTCTGCCCCTGATGTAGTTTTCATAATACAAGGTACTGATAAGCAGCCTGCATCCTTTTGATTTAAGTAAGCGTGGTGGTTAATAAACCCTAGAATTCACTCAGGTACTGTGGCCCTCAACTTTTTAGTATTTTTTATAAGTCAATAGTATTATTTTAAAATCAATGTAAAACTTCACTGTGAGCCAATGCCGTGTGGATAAGATAGTGGTGATGTGTTCGTATCATCTGGTCTAGTGAGTACTCTGGCTGCTGCATGAATTTCACACAAACACACACACACACATTAACAGAAAAACTGTTGTTAGCTTCTCTGCTGAATTTTTAATGTTGCTCGCGGCAGCGGAACAGCCTGTCAATTCATGGTTGTGCAATGATGAGATGGACAAACTGGTCGATGCATGCCCATTCTTTTATCTTCTGCGTTGTCAGGCTATAGTACAAACTTTCTGGTGGATCCTGCATTTAAGTCCAACTAAAAAAACTACTGAAAAGAAAACAAAGCTCAGGCGCTATATCCTAGCTTACATCTCGCATTTGCGTTCACACACACCGGACTGCATTACCCACAATGCATCTCCCGCACTGGATTACACTCCCGTCAAACAGCTGGCAAGGAACGTTGCTACTGACAGTCGTATGAGCGCATACTAACGGAATCACTGCTGTAAAGTAAAACAAACAAACAAATGAACCTGCACTTTACCTTTGTAGACCAGAGTGTTTGTGTGTGTGTGTGTGAAGCAGAGGGACACGCACACTCATAAGCTCACACAGGCTGAAACAGAGACGGAGAAAATGGATCTTTATCCTCTGTAATAAGACTTATTTTTGCTTCACACGCGCGCACACGTGTGTTATAAGAAACAGTGCATGCGCGCTGTACACATGCACTTACAAACACAAAAAAATATGTTTTACACGCACACACATGGTCACAGTGTTATAGTAAATAGTACACACGTGCGCAGATGTTGATTATACCAGTGAGAGATGGGCATTAAGACCCAGCAGGGGAAATGATTACCCGCAATTCTGCAGCGCAAGAGAAAGGAAAACCGTTGGCTCAGTTGTGATCACGTGACACTCGGCGTCAAAACAAGAAGCGCATGTGTGATACATGAAACTCGTTACTCGTAAACCAAGACTTGTTCGTATTCCAAGTCAAAATTTATTAAAAATCTTTGCTGGTCTTGCGGAACACATCATCAGCATAACAGTGGAAGGTGCTTTGTGTCATCAGCATAACAGTGGAAGGTGCTGTGCGCCTGTGATAAACACTTCCTACCACAATAACCAACAAGGAACATCCACTGACAAAGGGCAAACCTTTCCTGGTGTCAAACTCGTTAAATATTAGCACAGGAATAAACCAGCACTCATCTAAGAATTAGTCCTTGGAAGAGTAGCCCCTAGGGTCATCTCTCCAGCTCTCAAATAACTCACTACGAAAGTACAGCACTTGGGGTACTAGCCCCCAAATGGGAGGTAGTCCTTTTATTGTTTTAATATTGCAAGCAGTTACTTAAGCAAAATAAAGCAATATATAATAGACAAGGATAACTGAGCAATATGGTTCAAAGGAAAATAAAATGAGCACAAGGACCTGTAACCTCAAAATAAGAACAATGCCTAAGAACCTCATCGAAGTTCAGCAGAACTCCTTTTATATCCTGGTTCTGTGACTCTAATAGCAAGGCCCTACTGTCCAATGGCAGGTTTTAAGCTTATAACGACTGATGAGCTGAGATGCTCTCTGCAATAGCTATGCATAGTTTTAACAAGTTCAGCAGAACACATAACACTGCCCTTTGTTTCATAAATCGTCAAACATATTCTTTAAAGGTGCACGTAACCACAGGCCCTTGCACATCACAGCACATTCTACCTGTGAACAACATCTCTAATAATATCTGCCTCTGGGTCTGCAGACTCCCAAGCACTAACTGTTATTCTTTCTGCAGCCATTGCAGTGACTGCAGGGAGAAATGGCCCCTTAGCACTTCCTCTTGGAAGCCCTCTGCACAGTTTCTTATGACGCCTCCTCTCCTGTTGAGCTGCGATTCATCTGGCCTAGAACATTTTCAGCTTTGGACATTTCATCTCTTAAAGTGAGCTGGGACATATAATAACTTAAAACATTAGCATTTTCCATGACAAAAGCAATGCTATGCTTATGAATTATTTTGCTCAGAGGAAGCATATAAAGAGAAACTGAACCCTGTTGAACACCAAACTTAATTTTTGTATATGTAGATTTCTCACTGTTTACAATTGCAAACTCATAATGATCAGTTGAATAAGACCTGAGTCAAGAGGGGGTGGTTTCCACAACATTTTCTAATCTATCAAAGAGAATATTTTGATCAGTGGTGCCAAAAGCTGCACTAAAGTCAAATAACACAAGCAAGGAGACACAACCCTGAAGAGAGGCAAGTAGAAGGTAATTTATCACTTTAACAAGTGCTGTCTCTGAGCTATGATGAGGCTTAAATATTGCCTGAGACAGCTACAAACTAGTGATGGCCAAATGAAGCCTCATTTAGGATCGAGGCTTGCCAGCCAATAGTTTCACCAAAAGCTTAATTTCATGAAGCTTCATTCAAGAGCTTATGGTACTGCGATCAAGTAATTAAATTTTGTGTAGCAAATAAACTGTAACATCACAAGAAGCACAATTGATATGTACTGTATATACGCCCTCTTATGCTCGATAAAAGCTTCAGAGCTTCTGTGTCATAATAACATCACTACTATAGTTAAACCTCAGATTGCGAGCATAATGCGCCCTGGAAGTTCTGTGCTTGTATATCAAAGCATTTGTGTATCAAAGTTATTTTTCCTAGAAATAATGAAAACACGATACGTTTCACAACCCAAAAATATTAATATTCAAATAATTCATACAAAATATAAAGTCAAATAAAATAAAACAAATTAACCTACACTTTACCTTTGAAAAAAATTATGGCTGTAGGGATTCAGATGGCAGTTGGCAGTTATTAAGCCTCTCCCTAAAATTTTTTACCCGAATTAAATAACAAATTACAGACCGATTTTAAAGCTTCCTTTTATTTCAAAAATATTAGAAAAGGTAGTATCAGCTTAAATATGCACATTCTTGCAGGAAAACAATACCCTAGCAGAATTTTTGTCAGGTTTAAGGCCCCATCAAAGTACAGAATGCTCTGTCTCAGTGCGTATGCCTCACTCCTATAGTCAACATCCGTGTGCGTGTGTACTGTTTACTAAAGCATTGTGACCATGTGTGTGCACCTAAAGCATTTTTTTTTTATTTTGTGTCCACGACAATGCAATGTCACATTTCCACAAAAGTTACACAAAAACAAACAGTTTACAGTTTAGCCAACAACAGTGAATCTGTTGGAGTGTGTGTGTGTGTGTGTGTGTGTGTGAACACCCCATTCCTCCTTCTTCTCCTCTCTTTCATCTCCCTTACATCAGCTACCATTGTTTTCTAAGGTAATGTGCAGGTTAATTAGTTTTATTTTTATTTTTACTGTTGTATTCATAATTTTATATGAATATGTTTGTGTTGTGGAATAAATCATCTGAGTTTCCAATATTTCTTATGGAGAAATTTGATATACAAGTGCTTTGGATTACAAACACATTTCTGGAACTAATTATGCTTGCTATCCAAGGTTTACCTGTACTTCAGGAGGAAGTAAATTAGCATCCAGTGTCTCTTGTCCTTTACACATTCCTCAATTTTATTGTAGTACAGAAACTGCACTACTTAAAATTGCAAATTACTTGTTTTAAGCTTCGGACTAAGGCTGCATCTCAATACTAGTCTTACTTGATGTATTAAAAAAAAAGCATTAAAATGGTTTAGATCATACCTGTCTGATCGATACCATTTTATAGATCTAAATGGAGAACTGTCTGGTGTAATGCCAGTAAAATATGGGGTCCCACAAGGGTCAGTTTTAGGTCTTCTGCTGTTTTCAATATACATGCCTACTAATAATACCATTAGAAGACATGGGATTAGTTTCCATTGTTAAGCGGATAATACCCAGTTATATATCTCACCAAAACCAGACGAAATACCCAAGTTGTCTGGACTGAGTGTGTCCAGGATATAAAAGATTGGGTAACTGATACCTTTTTTTTTCTAAATTCAGATAAGACACAGATATTACTTATTGGCCTAAAAACCAGTACACAACAGCTCTCACAATTTAGCCTGCGTTTAGAAGAATGTACTGTTACTACCAGCTACCTGTTTAGTTTAGAATTTATTACAGAATAGTATTACTTACATACATAAATTGTTTAGCTGCCACATATCTAGACAGTCTTCTGATACGTTACAATCCACCACGTTCCTTAAGATCTCAAAACTCCGGACGTCTGGTAGTTTACAAAATATCAAAATCTACAAAAGGGGGTAGGGCGTTTTCATATTTATCTCTAAAGCTTTGGAATAACCTTACAGACAATGTTCGGGACTCAGGCACAGTTTCCCAGTTTAAAAGTAGACTTAAGATGCAGCTCTTTAATCTGGCATACACGTAATACATCCCATAACTGTATACTCCAGTACATCTATCCTGAATGGCAACTACGCCAATTCTTTCCATCTGATCTTTATTTTTCCACCCATCCCGAGGCATCTGGGGATTGTGCCAGCTACAGTAGACAAGACCAACCTGCGAGGATCCTGAGGCATTCAGAGAAGGACCAGCTCCAGCTGGATTCTGCTTCATGATGGTTTGGAGCTACAAATCCTGCTCCTGTGCTCCCAGTAATCCAGACCCCATCTGCCCTCTGCACCTGCTGACTCATTCCTGTGCTGAACTGGACTTCATGTTAATTTAAATAAATTCTGTTATATTGAACTTTCAGCTGCATAACACACATGATGTTATATAATTACTATCCATTATCACCCATATGAGGATGGGTTCCCTGTTGAAACTGGTTCCTCTCAGGGAGTTTTTCCTTGCCATTGTCACCTTCACCTTTGGCTTGCTCATCAGAGACAATCTTATTATTATCTAGACACATTTTTTTCACACATACACACTTACATAAATTTTCTTTAAAATTTTTCCTTCCATGCTGTCCAATTTAGTTTAATGCTATTTATGTTCTAGTTTTTAAGCAGTTTCTTTAAAGGTGCGTGTGTGATCATTATATGAGGGAGCAAGTTTTTCTCCCTAATTATCTTTCTGGAGCTCCATTATATATAAGTATAACATTTTCACAATGTAATTTTTTAGATGCACTGTACCCTAATCTTTTGGTATGGATTTTATGAGACGTTGGAACCATTCCTTAAGAACATCTCGTCCATGTTAACATGACTGCATCATGCAATTCCTAGGGATTTTTTAGGTGCATATTCATATTGTGAATCACCTATTCTTCCACATCCCAAAGATGTTCTGTTGGATAAATCCACTAACTCAGATGACCATTAAAGGGCATTTAACTCATTAGCATTTTTAAACTATTTTGCAAAACTTGCCACATAAAAGAATCACGATACATAACTAAATGGATTGTGCAATCTCCAGTTCTTTTCTGCTCAGTTTTACAGAATAGTTATCAGAGTTACTGTTTTCCTTTGAACCTATCTGGCTATTCTTCGTTGACCCCTCACATCCAAAAGGCATTTTTCTGACCACAAAACTGATATTCAGGGCATGTTTTTCTTTATTGCAGCATTATGTGTTTTTCTTTATTGCAGCATTATGTGTTTAAGCAGTTATAAATATTTAAATAAACATTCACATAATCAGCGCATGAGAAAATGTGATCTAAGTGCCTTTAATCTGGAATCCATGTATTATGTAAGAGGACATTTTTGTACAGGTGTTCCTAATAGTGTTCAATGAGTGTAATTTAAGTATACTCTTAAAATGTTAAAATTCACTCATCTATAGAAATAAATATAAAGATTTGGTCACAGCATCACGCAAAGGTGGCTGGACAGAATTTAATGAAACTTTAACAGTACAAAATCTTTCGTTATTTGTATAAATTAAGGAATATGAAAACTTGTTGATAAATAGGCAAAGTGTATTGAAAAGCAAGGGTATTATGTCGAAAAAAAATGTATTTGTGTTTCCTAAAAGTTAATGAGAATATATTTTTACAGTCAGACTGTGG
Source organism: Clarias gariepinus (assembly GCF_024256425.1). Taxonomy (NCBI): domain Eukaryota; kingdom Metazoa; phylum Chordata; class Actinopteri; order Siluriformes; family Clariidae; genus Clarias; species Clarias gariepinus. The sequence continues at coordinate 8,301,832 of NC_071103.1, read as the reverse complement.
ATAATTTATTTGATTCAACATTGTGCTAGGAAACACGACCGAATCTTGTGCATCTCATAAATCTTGTACATCTCATCTCATGAAGATTAAAAGTGTTACGGATTTAATGTGTTATAATTAGCCATTTATGTGTTGTCTTCATCTTCCTGGTAACTGCGTTATCCTGTCTGTGTTACCGCGGTGTCAGTGTTCGCGGTAATACATTTTCCTCTGTATGCGGGTAACTTAAGGTAGGGCTTTTATTGTGAATACGCCTACTTCCGACTTCTGACTCAGAACGCCCAGTATAGCAGGTCCCACCATTGCTGACCGAGACGGCGCACGGTACTGACACAATGCATGCCGAAACGCTCTAACTAACCATTGTGTGACGGTGACGTCCATTAATCTTTGCAAGCAGGAAAAAATGATCCAAGTAAGTCCTCAATGCTCATGAATAACATTTTGTTTTTGGATGCACAAATAGTTAGCTAGCAATTGTAAACTAGTCAGGCAGGTTCCTGGTTAGGGTTTTTCTTTTTTAGCTGGTCTTTGTTGAATTCTAGTCGCGTAGTGATTCTAACGCCGCTCGTTAGAGAGTATTATTATTTTTATATTTAAGACATAATGCCAGTGTGCGCCATCTACACTATAGGGCCTACCATTCGGGCCCGTGAGGATCGCGCTGGTTTGTATTATTTGCAAGATTTCGGTAGAAAGCGGGAAATCCGCCGTGGACATATCTGGTGTGAGATGCATGAGTGAGCTGTTGCATCGTACATGTCATGAATGAATTAATCGTGAAAAAGTTTGCATCTATTTCCATACATTTACCACCTAGTGGAACGATTCGCGAGTCATCCTTTTTAAACGAATCATCTAAAGTGAATGAATCGATTCGGAAAAGATTCGAGTCGAAAAATTTAGCTCGTGAACTGCACGATACAGCACGCGCACCAGGTGTTAATGTTGCTTTCGACTTGCTTAATAAGTGAGAATTCGCCGTTTGGAATGACGTCATTGTCGGCGTCGGAGAAATCGACTGTGTGTGTGTGTGTGTGTGTTGGGGGGGGGGTAAGAAACATACAGCCCTCACTCTGTTTGTCTTTTCTTAGCAACAAGCTAACCATGTACTTGTATATCATAAGTAATATATATTTTCATCCTCAACCTGTGAACGTTCTAGTTAGTGTTTTTAGGTTTGTTATAACTGATATAAAGCACATAATCTTGTCTTATACTCTGTTTAGTTCTGATGCAGAGTTTAAGGTGATGTGATTTTGCTCTGCATAAAAAAAAATATATATTTTTTTTTAATTAATAGGCCGGTTAAATTAACTGTTGCCCAGGGATGATGACAAATCTGGCGCACTTGGTGTTTTGGAATATGTAACGTCAATTTATCTCCTGAAATCTCCTCTTATTATTATTATTTTTTTACACACAGTGATGTATGTTACATATCTTAATGTAAATAAATAAGTTTCAAAAAGTATGAAAAAAAAACCCACAGTCTACTTAGCTTCGAAACTAAAATTGACTTCAATCTTGTTTCCCTTTTGCCATCTTCAATTTTTTCAGAGTGCCATGACTCGGAAGCATCGTAGTTCTTCTAAAAAACACCTTTGGCACACTGACAGTTTAAAAAAGACTATTCAAGTTTCACAAGTGCTTTTGTTGTTGTTTGCTGTTAATGTCACTTCCTGAACAGTATGTAACCCTTATTAGTCGTCGTCTTCGTTCAGGAAGAAGTGTTCAAGGGTAGGGAAGTGTGAAGGGTGATGGTCAATGAAGTGGCCGTTATTCGTTTTTGACTGAATGTTGCGACAACTAGTCGTCGTTGTCTTCTAATTTGGTCGTGTTTGAATACTTGAATTTGGATTTTGGCTTTATATACTACATTATCAAATGTTTACCATTTCAAATATGGTGTGTGTGTGTGTATTAGGTATTGGGGAAAAATTACATTGCAGTATCCTTTTATATATTGCAATATGCGGAAATAAAGGTATTCAGTACAGTTTTTATTAGAAGTGTTGAATTGCTCAAAAATATAATAAAATAATTTCAATCGCAGTGATTATAATAATAATCGTTGTGATTTTGTGGACATCTTCATAGTAAATAAAATATTTTTATATTATTTTATTATTTATATTACATTTAGGCATTTGGCAGACGCCCTTATCCAGAGCGACTTACATTTTTATCTTATTATACATCTCAGCGGTTGAGGGTCAACAGTGGCAACTTGGTGGTCGTGGGGTTTAAACCTGGGACATTCTATACCATAGACCAATACGCCTGTAGCTCAGTATACAAACATGACAGGAAGGGTTGCATAGGCAAAGAAAATAACCAGATTCATAAGATTACATATTTTTATGTGACTAATATTTTAAAAAGGGTGCACAAGCGTACAGTACTTGGGGTACAAAATCTTAAAATCAGAAGTACCAGTCAGTACCTGCTGCTTGAAGTACTGCAGTGCATCTCCTCCTCATGGACTGCCTATTGCGGACAGTCTGAGCACTGATGGAGGGACTGTGTGTTCCTGGTGTGACTCGGGCAGTTGTTGTGGCCATCCTGTACCTGTACCGATGTACCGATCCTGTGCAGGTGTTGTTACACGTGGTTTTCACCTGCGAGGATGATCAGCTGTCCTTCCTGTCTCCCTGTAGCGCTGTATTAGGCATTTCACAGTGTGGACATGGCAATTTATTGCCCTAGCCACATCAGCAGTCCCTCATGCCTCCCTGCAGCATGCCTAATGCCTGTTCACGCAGATGAGCAGGGACCCTGGGTGTTTTTTTGGGGGTGTTTTTCACAGTCGGTAGACAAGTCTCTTTAGTGTCCTGCGTTTTTAGAACTGTGACCTTAAATGCCTACTTTCTGTAAGCTGTTAAGGTCTTAACGACCATTCCACAGGTGCAATTATTAATTACTTGATTATGGTCAATTGAACATGCATGGAAAACATTGTTTAAACCCTTTACAATGAAGATGAAGTTATTTGGATTTTTACAACATTATTGTTGAAATACACAGTCTTGAAAAAGGCCTTTTTTTTTTTTTTGCTGAGTATATATATATATTTTTTATTTTTTAAATAAAATTTCTATCATATCTCATTTTTAGTAGGTCTGTCTATCAAGCAAAAAATAGTTTAGGTTTAGAACATCACTTTTGGTTCACTAATTTCAAACATTCTAAAATTCTATTAATATGCTGGGGTTTTTATTGTGTATTACTCTACTCGTTTGTGTTTGCCACAATTAATTCCACTATAGTACTGTAAGTGACATTAATGATGGACATGGCAAACAGTACTTTGCAGGAATATTTTAATTAACAAATGAAAGCTCTTTAGTTAAAGATAAAGAGAAAGAAGGAATGCCTAATTGTCTGCCTACCAGAAACACTCACTCACGAAAATGTCAAAATCAATCTGAGCTAGTCATTTGTATTATAATTTGAGTGTGGCTTCGTCAGGATCAAATTCCAAAACTTACTCTGCTAATTTCTAATCTATAGAACTGCTATAAAAGTAATATAATTGTTGCAATTATATTGTTGTAGTAGGTGATCACTGCTTTAATCAGTTAGGCGCTTTACACATAATGAAGGCATTTAAAAAAAAAATTGGCAATAATATTCTTGGTATTACAAATTGAGTGGCACTAAAATTGTAAATGTAATAATAATAATAATTATTATTATTATTAACTTGAGGGAAGTCTAGCATTTGACTTCTGTCCACCTGTCAGTCCAAATTGTTACAAGATCCAAGATTGTTTATGTCCATAAATGTCTAACCAAAAGTCACAAAGTCCTAGAAACACTCGGCAATTCAACAGTGGTGAGACGTGGATCTGGGTAAGGGCATAAAACCATTTCTAAAGCATCGAATGTTCCTCTGAGCTCAGTGGGTTCCATCAGTGTAAAATGGAAGAAATTGGGTACCATCCGGGCTCTTTCAAGAGATGGCCATCTGGCCACACTTGGCAACTGGACTAATGGGCTTTGGTCAGGGAATTAATAAAGAACACAATGGCTACTCTAATAGCGCCTCAGAAATCTTCTGCAGAGAACAAGAGACTAGGACAGCAATTGCAGAAATATTTTTTACAGTCAGACGTCTCACTGTGTGTGCATTTGTGCATGTTTATGTACATGTTTGCAGATTTGATTTGTTTTGGGTAGGGATGCACCTAAATTTCGGCCGCCGAAAATTTTCGGCCGAAATAGCATTATCGAAACGTAAGAAAGCGCCGAAAATAAAAGCCGAAATTGTCGCCACGCCTCTCCCATCCTCCCGTCTCGTTCGCACTGTAATTACGCATCAAACACGGAGTATGTCGGCGGTTTGGAAGCACTTCAAAGTTTCAGATGAGGACAACAAAGTTGCAATATGCAACATTTTTTTTATACAAACAAAAAGAAAATATTTTAAACATGTTTTTTAATGAAGCCATTTTCGGTTTCGGTATCGGTTTTCGGCCAAGTGCATCCAAAAATTTCGGTTTTGTTTTCGGCCCAGAATTTTCATTTCGGTGCATCCCTAGTTTTGGGATATTTTATAAATATCCTAATTAGATCTTTTTTTCCCTCAGTTCTAAACAAACTTCACAAATAATTAGCTATTAAATCTTTTTAGCAAAAAATTTCTTTTTGGGTCAGTGTGGCAATACATGAATTGCCACATAAGAGGATCACACATGCATACACACACCCCAATCATTGATAGCATTACAATGCAAAATATTATGTCCAGTATTGCGCAGGTTTCTCTTGTGCTCTCGGTTTTCAGGTTTCTCTTGTGCTCTCGGGACACAACAAGACCTCTGGGGTGTTTTATGGTGTCTTGCACCAAGACACTAGCAGCAGATGCTTTGGGTGATGTGGGTTTGAGGGTGGGACCTCTGAGAATCAGACTTGTTTGTTTAGCTTTTCCCATGGGTAGCAATCGGATTGTTAGTTGCACTGTCTGTTCTGGTGTCTTTCTGTTGTGGCTGACATCGACTGTTTTTCTACAAATTTGCGCTGCATTGGCTATTCTGTGGGTTTTGTTCCTGATGTACTGTCCTTTGGTCCCTGTAGGCAAGGGTGATCCTTGGGTACTCATGATCTTGTCTTCAGTTTACTGTTATATAATTGATAATCATTGTTAATGTGTTATGTGGTGATCTGATGTCTGCCATTCCCAGATCTCCAAAATGATTATACTAAAATATTAGACAGATGCTTACCAACTCACTGTTGCGAACACACACACAAACATGCATGCTCAAGAAGTCGTCTTTATTAAACAGTTAAGATGACTATTCCAAAGCTTATTTTTTTTTCTGCCATGGATTTTGCAGGATTTCCAGGACTGTGCGAATCCTGTTATAAATGGCACACGTTACACAGATTTTTTTTTTATGACGATAATTAAAGGAATACTTTTGCTATTTTTAAATAACCGGGTACACGGTATTACCGGATTACCTTACAAACCTATAATCTGTTGATCGTTGAAATTTATAATCGAGTGTTCAGATTATGAATTGCACAATTGAATCTGGCAGTTGCAGTCCTGACAATTGTAGTAGTAAGTTGTTGTAGCAAAATTATTTGAATCAGGTAAAAGTCTAAAGCCTTTGGCCGTGGCTGCCTATTTGGACCTGTCCTTAGCAGCACCAAGTGCTTCTTAAATCATGAGACCTCCAACCAGAAGTAGGGCATCAGGACGGATTAGGTAGGGTCACAATGCAAAATCGTTCGGATCACTGCTATCTCGGGAGCACAGTAATATGTGTAGTATGAGCGAGGAAAAACACGGGTTGTCACTAATAACACCATCAACTAACTTGACTGTTTGCATGAAACATCCCAGTTCACAAAAACATTTTTTGCTCGTTAAAAGTCCGGATCCACTCTCAGTACAAAAAGTCTAAAAAGGAGGCATAAATAAAATAATGACTGTTTTAAGTTTTGTTGTCTCTTCACTATTTACGGTACTAACAAATATTCTGCACTAGATATGATTTCAATAATTCAGTGATTTCAGTACAGTCTTCTTTTGTCGTAGGCATTCTTATGAGACATTATACCTTTTTCCACTAATTAATAAAGCAATAAATAATAGTCTTAATGAGATGTCTAGCTTTGATCGAAGTACCTCAAGAATTAATCGCCCCTTTTAAATAACCATTTTTAGAACAGTAGGATGTTGTACCTGTCCCTTTAATTTAAATGAGCCACTCCCAAACCCCCCACCCCCCATCACACACACAAACACCTTTTTTTCCCTCAAGGGAATCCCTTTCTCTAGGGACTCTAATTTTTCACCTTCATAAAGCACTAGCTTTCCATTCAACCTTTAAACATGGATTTAAAATTACTTGTATATCAATGATTCTTTTTTTTATCAGAAAAGTATCGTGATAGAACTGTCACCCGGTTCAGATTCGGACTGTAGTCTGCCATTTAGTGATGCCTGACCTAGATTCTAACAAGTAATCAAAAAAGCTACAAAACCAACTTTGATTCTAACAACACAGCAGCGTCACATTGTGATCCAGAAAAATTATACTTTTGAGTGAATATTGTAGCAAATAACAGCAATAACTTCACAAGCAATACTAATATTTATTTTAAAAGTTTTTTTTTTTGTCATAGCCATATTCTGTTTCTTTGTTTAGGAATAGATTGTTTGGTGTTGTAGCTGTCAGGCGCAAAGTGATTGGAACACATAAACAAGCTTTTCCGAAAGTTAATTCATGCAGCTCTTAGGTCCTCTGACCCAGGTAGCTAATGTAATGTTTTGTGCAGCATGCAGCTACTAAGCCCACCTCTAGACATTCTTATGACCTGGGCCGTCAATTTGCTGGGGCAATTTGCCGTCAGCGAAAAACTAAATGGTGAATTTTTAGAAATATCTTGAGTGGGAAATATTCAGATAGAGGCCGGGTCTTGTGTACAAAGACATTTAAAATATGAATGGTTTATTTTCTCGCACAATTTCTGACAGAGGCTGCCTACTAAAATGACTAAGTTGTTTAATTAAACAATTAGCGGGCTGCTGAGTACTCCAGATATTCTCCAAATATACAGTAAGATACTGAAAAAGTATGTTCCCCATGATAGGACCTCTTAAAGGCTGTCTGAAAAACACTATATAAACCAAGTATGAAAAAAAAAATTGTTAATTTCCCCAATGTATGGAGACTTTTGGGACCACCTGTATACCCGATTCATAAGCCAGCTTTTATCCTATTAAAACTCCCCCCCCCCCCCCCCCTGTTGGTAATTACAGCTGATCTTTCATTGGTGTGACCTTACACTTTTGTCAGCTGAAGCATTTGTTTGTCTTACAGCTTATGTGCGAAGGGGGGTTTGGTTTATGTAGCAGCATTTTTTTTTCTTCGCATAATTGAATGACTACAGTTTTTGTTATGTCTTAGTATATGAGCTTGTGCTTTTACTTTCTTTTTTTCAGTTTAATTTTATAAAGCCTTTTTTAATGCCAGTATTAGGCCCTGACCTAATAGTTTAGTGATATGCATAGTAGTACTAAGGAAGGTCATATTACAAGGAAAATTTAATCTGTGGAAATTGAATTGAGGCAGTGCATGCAGATAAAAGCCTTAGAGAGCTTGCAGACTTAGTAATGAGGGCTTTTTCACCAGTTTTCACAGCCTTTTTGGTAACTCGGGTAATGATAACTATAAGTGGGGGAAAAACACTCTTAACCAAAACTGAAATATCACAAAAGAGGTTTAACCCAAAAAATATTCACTGTCCTAAGTCCTAAAACCTTACACAGTATATCTTGCACTACAATCGCACACTTGGTATAAAGCATTTCATTTGTTAATAGTTCATTACAGATTCCAGCTAATTGGTAAACTCTTTTCAATTTACCATTGTCCATACTGACATTTTATTTTTTTTAAATGGCAGGAAAACAATCCCTGTTTTGACCCATGTTGATTTTCCTTCTGTTTTTCTTCTTTAGGAACTCTACAAAAAGTGGCACAACTGAGTATTTAACACTCAGTACTGCCGTTTTTCCTGGCATCCCACAATGCTCGGGCTACAAGAAACAGGACCCACTGGGACTTCCTCCACTAAATCATACAGCTGTGTGGCATGCTCAGCCACATTTCATGGTTTAGCATCTCTCTTGGTACATCAAGCATCTCATGCTAGTGAAGTTTCTAGTCCACAAGGGGCTACATCACCTGCATGCACTCACTGTGGTGGATTGTTTGACAGCAAAGAACTGTTTGAAAAGCACCACTGCATGCTATTGTCCCCTCCAGAAACTGAGGATTTACATATAAGTGAATGTGGGGAAGGATTACAGGACACTCAAGATATTCAAAAGCATAAAGTGCACGAAATGAAAGCTCTTACAGAGTCGGATAACAATTCACCTATAAAAACTGAAGTCATGACAGATGGTAACTACTCTGCTCCAGTTCTCTTCTCCAGTCCACCTTCCCATGCTACTGAAGAGTCGCATCATGAGAGCTCGCAAACAATTTCTGAAGTTAAGACAAAAGACTGTCTACCTCCATCAAATATGAATCTTATGCAGCATCCCATCTCACAAGAGCATGATGATGAGTTGCTACCAAAATGTGTATCCAGTTCTGTGATTTCCACCGAAGCACATAGCGAGTCCTTTGAAAATAAAACTATTTATTTGGAAAATGAAACCGCAAATAGTTCTGATAGTGATGAATTAAAAGATCAGTCAACAGTAACAAATAAGCAAACACTTCTTAAAATGCTTGCATCTGCCTATATGAGCCAGAGACAGCCCCCCCAGATTAAATGGGGCCAAAACAAAAGGGCCCTGCCCCCTCGAAAAGTCTCACCTAGGGCACCTGTACAAGCTCCAGTGGCTATATCTGGATCAAACCCTGAGTGCACTGATAATCAGTTACGGGAAAAGGTTGCACAATATGCCCCCTATCGGGAACGTTTTATATCAAATAGGACCTTCACAAACAAAAGCAGGGTTGTATCTATGACCAAGGCCTTGTGTCCTGTGGTGGCTCTTGAGACCCGGCAGAAGCTTTGCAGGGACAATGTTATAGGTAGATTTCAGTGTGGGATCTGTCGTAGGGTTTTTCAAAACAAAGACAGCTTAATAATGCATCATGCCTTGCATAGGAAGGAAAGAGTAAAATTTTGTCGCCGATGCAGGCAATTTGTCATTAGTGTAATTTCTGCTCCGGATAGCCATATTTGTTCTGGCTATGTTGGAACAACTACCACTTTTCCCACAATGATGTATCCACGAAAATTATTCCACTGTCAATTGTGTAATCGGAGCTATACAAGGCGCCACAGGCTTAAAACACATAAATGTCAGTGGAAAGCTGCTTTAGCCCGAAAAGATGCCGCAGTCTACAATACTGGAGAGGGGACTTTTGCAAAAGGACAACTCTTGTCAACGAAAAGCTCAGCAGGCCATGTTAATGTTGCTGTGAACACAGAGGGCTATAATTCTATAAAAAGTGAAGAGGAGGCAGAGTCTCTAGGTGAGGATAAATTTCAGATAAACACTACCTCTTTTAAATGTGAAACATTGCCTGAAAGTTTCCCACCTTTTCTTCCCAATAATTCTAAATTGAATTTAGTGCAGTCAACGGAAAATATTAATGAAATGTTGAAAAAAGAGGATTCCGTTCACTCTTCAGCCTCTGAAGATGAGGGAACGGCAGGGAGCAACACCGAAGGAAATGAATCATTAGAAAGAGGGCAGTGGACTGTACCACTAGATGATGCTGAAGTTGATGTGCTGACTGATGATGAAAATAGCAATAATTTAGACGAGGCATCAAAAGAAAATACTGATGATGAGGTCATTATTTTAGAACCATCTGTTAATTGTGAAACATCAAATTTAACACATTCAATAAATAAAGACTTTCAGGTGCAAGTTTCTGATAGTGGAGCACGGCGTTTTTCCTGTAACAGATGTCAGAAAAGCTATTCTAGACGTTTTACACTAAATCAGCATCTTATGATTTGTAGATCAAGAAAGTTTTTGGAGCAAAATTCATTTGGAAATGTGTCTGCTAATATTCTTGGGTTAAAGAAAAGGTTTCCATGTCCCCATTGTGGTTCATCATTTACTCGTAAAGATAATATGAATATGCACCGAAAGAGGTGCCAGTCCATGAGACGTACAAATCCACTGGAAGGAAACGGGAGGCTTGACAAGCAAAATCAGTCAGCTCAGGAAAACACGTTTGTTTTGCCACCAGTTTCAAAAAACCAAGTGAGACAGGAGGGCAGTAGTAATGTTGGGGGTGGCAGCTGGGGCATTATGTCATTACCATCAGTGCTCCCCAGAAAAGTGACTTGTGAGTGTGGTGCTAGTTTTACCTGCCCTAGGCTTTTGTTTGAACACCTGCAAATGCATGCTCTAGAGTCTTACATCTGTTCACACTGTGGTGAGAATTTGCAGTCTTGGGCTGATTTTGAAGCACATCAGCAGTTGCATTTGCAAACTTCAAGACCAAAAATTGAGGACAGAGGTTCACAGCAGCAGTCACATGTACAGTCTCAGCCTCAGCAAGAGTCAAACATTCAGCTATCAGTGCAAAACCCAAAAAAGGATTCTCAAGATCTGTTTAGATCTCGTTTCAATCGCAGACCCTTCACAGGCCCATATGTTTGCCACAGATGTAAAAAGATCTTTAGATTACGTAAGTCTTTGCTAAGGCATCTAACACGGAGTTGCAAGGGAGATTCTACAACTGAAAATAAACACTCTTGTTCTCGTTGTGGCATGACTTTTCAAAACTCTTTAGCCCAAGAAGTCCACATGCGAGCCAACACTTGTACTCCTGCTTTCAAACCTCTTCGTTGCCCAGTGTGTGTACGTTGGTTCAGCAGTCTTGAAGGACTCAAGAGGCACTTGTTGTCACATAGCCAAGCAGAAAGTTTGATGTGTCAGATGTGTGGTTGTAAGTGCTCAAGCCATGCTGCACTTGAGGAACATAAACGGAATATCCATAACACAAACAAAGATTTTGAGTCACCTACTGTTCAGTCAGCACATGTTTCACAAAGCAGCTCATCAGATGCGTTTCGCTGCCAGATATGTCAACGCAGTTACCCAAAACTCCAGTCGCTGAAAGACCATCTAAGAAAGGTTCATAAGCCAAAACATCTAAATCCAGTCAGCATTAGGAGTTTTGAAACCAAGGAATTGACAAAAGGAATTGTACAGCAAAGTCAGGCCAAGCAGTTTCAGTGTCAAATTTGTGCTCGCACCTACCAAGATATTCAGTCCTTGAAAAATCACAGGAGGAGGGTCCACCGTATTCTAGGAGGTGGACTGCAGCCTTCAAGAGGAAATCTGCAGCAGAGTCATTCCTATCCATTTCAGTGTCAAATCTGTTCACGCACCTACCCTGACATAAGGTCACTGAGAAACCACAGGAGGCGAGTTCATCGCATCTTGGGTGGTCTTGAAATATATAAAGGAATTTCTCATCAAAATCAGAGCAGTCTTTTTAAGTGCCAGATTTGCCAGCGCAGTTATCCAGACCTAGAAGCACTAAATAACCACAAAAGGAGGGAACACTGTCTTTTAAGGGATGTACTTGAGTCAACAAAAATGAGTGCCACACACGTGGAACAGCCACAGTCAAATGTTTTTCATGGCACAAGTCCAATTGGGGAGTTTGAATCTATTGCATAATTATGGTTTGTAATCCATGACGTTCAAGTAGTAAGAAGTAAAAAAAAAAAAAAAGGCGGTGGGAGGTTTTTTTTTTTTGTGCATTTAACTTTGCAAAGTTTTATTAGAACTAGTAAAAGTAATAGCTTCAAAATTGTTTGTGTAAATATGTTAAATAATGTTATGGAAAATATTTCTTAAAATGATGCACATTTCATTGTCCTCATTTAATTAGTTGGTAGTCGATGGTACCACCAGTAAAAATAAGACACCAGTAGATTTTTCCCTTAATACTGTTTGTATTTAAACAGACACTTAATATAAAATTGCCATAAATATTTTCCAATTGTGTTGACACATTCTAATTATTTGGTGCAATCTGGCAATTACTTTGCTGGATAAGACATTGTGTTTAATGAAAGCTTAAAGCTTAATACCTAATGTTTAACAGCTATGACTGTTTAAATGGGGTAAAGTGAAAGCATGGTTTCCATGATTTGTACTGCCATGTTGTAGGGTTAGTCATTTTACTTTATTTTACTTAACTACGGTAACAAAGCTATAATCCTGGATGAGCCAATAAGTGACTTGCATAATGACTCTATAATAGATAGTATCAATCAGTCATATTTTTAATTTTTTTTTAAGAATCTCTGCCTTTTAATTAATATTGTTCATTTATCAAGAAAAAAAGCTTTAGAGTCTTGGATTTCCTAAGCGAACAAACAAGAGACCTCGTTCCCAAGCTAAGCTCAATTTAACCAGATTTTTTAAATTTGTAAATCAATGACCAATAAAAATCCCATTGATTTCATTTTAGTGCCCTAATCAAAATGGTAGATGTGCATTGTTGTCTCAGTTAAAAAAAAAAATGTTTGCTAGTTCACTAGATTAGTGAATTAAATGTTTTCTTACTATTATTTTGTTTAATAATAATATTAATGTTCCCAGCTGTATGTGCACTTGATAATTTATTACATTTTGTGTGCTTCAGTAAATGCGTTTTGCACTTTGAGTGATCAATGTACATATGCAAGTATAAAGAAAATCAGCATTTCAAAAACTTTGGTAAATCTGGAGGAAACTTTTACTTTAGTTTGACTTATGTAAATCCTGACACAACTTTACTGATATTAAAAATAAGGCCTGTTGGGCTTTTTGGAGCTAGATGTGATTGTCCATTAAGAAAAGTGAAAGAAAATATATGTATTACGGTGATGTACACCCATTTTTTGCCTAAAATGTTATGTAAGATATTGGTTGTTTATGTCTCAGTGTAAATATATATATATTTTTTTTAACTGTTCTCACTCAGACACAAAGCATTTTAAAACATTTGGTAAGTGCATGGACAGCTGAAGAAAACCTTGTAAATAAAGGTGTTATTTGTAATCTCAGTGCATTGTGAATGTACAGTATTAAAGTTTCTTTTATGGCATTATTTTGGAAGACTGAACTTCATATTGTACAATTAAATACTGTGAAATAGTATGTTTTTAGGTTTACTAAGCATTTAATTGTTCCATTTATTACAGTGTTTATTAAATTTAAAACAAACACCAATGTTCTGGGTAGGATTTCTATAGTATTTTAGAACATGGCTGTAGGGATTTGCCTATTAGCTACACAAGCATTATTACTGGGGTTGAGGTCAGGGCTCAGCATAGGCCACTGGAGTTCTATACTAGCCTTGGCAAACCATGTAGTCATGGACCTTGCTTTGTAAACAGGGACATTGTCAAGCTGGATTAGATCACACCTTCGTATGTCGCTTGACACATCTGAGATAAACTGACACATCTAAGATCAGATCATCGTGCTAATTCCGATCTGGCTAAATTGATTCTTCGAGCACACCTCTTGTTGATGATTAGTATAGCTGGATTGAGTTGTCTACGATTATTGCGCGTTCGTGTGTTGGTTTAAAAGGCGATATGCATCGACAGTAGAAACACTGATCACAAGCCCTCTGATTGACGAAATGGAAAAAGAGCAGCTCAACTTTTTTTTGTAACACGTGTTATGCGCTGAAATGCCCCCCTGCCATGGATTGCCCCTCTACATAATCGCTATCAAATATTATATTAAAACATAAATTCATAGGTTAATGGTTTACAAATTACATGAGACAATAAAATAAGCAATATGAAAATAAATATATTGTATATGGAAAAAAATAGAAATATTAATATTTTTTTTTCAAATACAGCATGTATACTTTTTTATTGTTTATTTTATAATAAACTTAGTTTCATCCAATTTATCAATATAAAATATTTATTTTTAATATATATAAATATTTATTTGCATATTTTTATGACAAACCCCTGAAAAATAAATGTGTTAAAAAATAAACATTATACAAAAATTTGTATTAATGGTCTTGAACACTCAACAAAAATATAAACGCAACACCTTTGTTTCTGCTCCGATTTTTCATGAGATGGACTTAAAGATCTAAAATTCATTCCAGATACACAATATTACCATTTCTCTTAAACATTGTTCACAAATCAGTCTAAATGTGTGATAGTGAGCACTTTGCTGAGATAATCCATCCCACCTCACAGGTGTGCCACATCAAAATGCTGATCTGACATCATGAGTAGTGCACAGGTGTACCTTATACTGCCCACAAAAGGCCACCCTGGAATGTGCAGTTTTGTCTCACAGCAAAATGCCACAGATGCCACAAGCATTGAGAGAGCGTGCAATTGGCATGCTGACAGCAGGAATGTCAACCAGATCTGTTGCTTGTGCATTGAATGTTCATTTCTCCACCATAAGCCGTCTCCAAAGGCGTTTCAGAGAATATGGCAGTACATCCAACCGGCCTCACAACCGCAGACCACATGTAACCACACCCGCCCAGGGTCTCCACATCCATCAGGTTCACCTCCAAGATCGTCTGAGACCAGCCTCTCAGACAGCTGTTGAAACAATTGGTTTGCATAACCAAACAATTTCTGCACAAACTTTCAGAAACCGTCTCAGGGAAGCTCAACTGCATGCTCGTCGTCCTCATCAGGGTCTTGATCTGACTCCAGCTTGTCGTCGTAACAGACTTAAGTGGGCAAATGCTCACATTCGATGGCGTCTGGCACGTTGGAGAGGTGTTCTCTTCATGGATGAATCTCGGTTTACATTGTTCAGGGCAGATGGCAGACAGCGTGTGTGGCGTCGTGTGGGTAAGCGCTTTGCTGATGTCAATGTTGTGGATCGAGTGGCTCATGGTGGTGGTTGGGTTATGGTATGGGCAGGCATCTTTTATGGACGAAGAACACGGGTACATTTTATTGATGGCATTTTGAATGCACAGAGATACCGTTATGAGATCCTGAGGCCCATTGTTGTGCCATACATCCATAAACATCACCTCATGTTTCAGCAAGATAATGCACGGCCCCATGTTGCAAGGATCTGTACACAGTTCTTGGAAGCTGAAAATGTCCCAGTTCTTGCATGGCCAGCATACTCACCGGAGATGTCACCTGTTGAGCATGTTTGGGATGTGCTTGACCGGCGTATACGAGTTCCCACTAATATCCAACAACTTCGCACAGCCATTGAAGAGGAGTGGATTAACATTCCACAGGCCACAATTGACAATCTGATAAACTCTATGCGAAGATGTGTTGCACTGCATGAGGCAAATGGTGGTCACACCAGATACTGACCGGTTCTGAGTCCCCCAGACCCCCAATAAAGCAAAAACCTGCACATTCATACCTGCCTTTTATTGTGGGCAGTATAAGGTACACCTGTACACTACTCATGATGTCAGATCAGCATCTTGATGTGGCACACCTGTGAGGTGGGATGGATTATCTCAGCAAAGCAGAAGTGCTCACTATCACGCATTTAGACTAATTTGTGAACAATGTTTGAGAGAAATGGTAATATTGTGTATCTGGAATGAATTTTAGATCTTTAAGTCCATCTCATGAAAAATCGAAGCAGAAACAAAGGTGTTGCATTTATATTCTTGTTGAGTGTATAATATTTGATAGCGATTATGTGGGGGGCATGGCAGCGGGGCATATACTTTCCTTTTCCCACGTGAGTCAGTCCATGTCAGTTGTGCTCTTTTTTTTTTTTAATTTTTTTTTTTTATAAATTTAGTCCTGTCCAATTATTTTTTCCCCGATTTTCTCCCCAATCTAGTCGTGGCCAATTACTCCCCGTCACTAGGGGGCTCCCACACACATCAAGGCTACTACAACCACTCAGTCGGAAGGACGAAAGCTATCCCGTGTTTCCTCCGAACCACGTGACGCGAGCCGACCGCATCTTTTCGAACTGCTCGCTCACGCACCGTTAGGGGCGGAGTAACACACTCGGAGGAAAGCGCTAGCCGCTCCTTCCGTGTGCGCGAGCTCAGAGACGCCCCTGATTGGCTGTAGCGCCGTGACTAATGTGGGAGCGCAAGTACCTCTCATCCCTCCCCCCTGAGAGAGCTCGGCCAATTAGCTCTCTCTGTGCCTCCGGCTGTGAGAGGAAAACAGCATCACCCGGGGTTCGAACCAGCGACCTCCGGATGATAGGGCGAGCGCTTTACCACTGCGCCACTCGGAGGCATTCAGTTGTGCTCTTTAACCAATCAGATGTGACCTCGCCATTTCAACCAATCATAACCCGCCAGGAGCACAGGCTAAATCCTGTTTACATGAAATAAACCTGCTTCCAAACAGGTTCAAGCTTACGGATATGTTGCTATGACAACAAATGCAAGAAGCGCATCGAAGAACGAAACAATCCAAGATCAGGACAAATCCACAACAATCAAATCCAGCTAACTGAGTAAGCGACGTACGAAGAACGGACCCCAGGGCTCATATTCAGTGAGGGGGGACTGTAATGCTGCAACAAATAAGACCTCCTAGATAATTGTTTGTTTCCAGCATTGTAACTAAGGCGTCCGTTCTTCGTACGTTAACTTACCCTAGCAACATGTCCGTAAGCTTAAACCTGTTTGGGAGCAGGTTTATTTCATGTAAACAGGATTTAGGCTGTCAAAGTCATTACGAGATCAGTCATCGCTCTTTTATTAATTTGCCTGCATCAAGCGAAGAAAACATATAATGAGATCTTCAACAAATCTTTGTAGGTAATGAGGATTTGTGTGCTTTTTGTCCTTGATCGAATTGCGGCCACTACTTTGTTTGACTCATTATGAAATCACAGTTTGTGTTTGCAGCACGAGTTTGCTGTATTTTTATAAAAAAAAAAAAAAAAAATTATGTAAAATTCACATTTATACACCCCAATAAATTTTAACAAAATATTATTTCATTTATGCTTTTTAACAT
Source organism: Clarias gariepinus (assembly GCF_024256425.1). NCBI lineage: Eukaryota > Metazoa > Chordata > Actinopteri > Siluriformes > Clariidae > Clarias > Clarias gariepinus. Next base: position 8,284,852 of record NC_071103.1, on the reverse strand, counting down.
GCTTGTGACTTAAAGAAAACATACATTATATGACATATACAGTGGTGTGAAAAACTATTTGCCCCCTTCCTGATTTCTTATTCTTTTGCATGTTTGTCACACAAAATGTTTCTGATCATCAAACACATTTAACTATTAGTCAAAGATAACACAAGTAAACACAAAATGCCTTTTTTAAATGATGTTTTTTATTATTTAGGGAGAAAAAAAATCCAAACCTACATGGCCCTGTGTGAAAAAGTAATTGCCCCCTGAACCTAATAACTGGTTGGGCCACCCTTAGCAGCATTAACTGCAATCAAGCATTTGCGATAACTTGCAACGAGTCTTTTACAGCGCTCTGGAGGAATTTTGGCCCACTCATCTTTGCAGAATTGTTGTAATTCAGCTTTATTTAAGGGGTTTTCTAGCATGAACCGCCTTTTAAAGGTCATGCCACAACATCTCAATAGGATTCAGGTCAGGACTTTGACTAGGCCACTCCAAAGTCTTCATTTTGTTTTTCTTCAGCCATTCAGAGGTGGATTTGCTGGTGTGTTTTGGGTCATTGTCCTGCTGCAGCACCCAAGATCGCTTCAGCTTGAGTTGACGAACAGATGGCCAGACATTCTCCTTCAGGATTTTTTGGTAGACAGTAGAATTCATGGTTCCATCTATCGCAGCAAGCCTTCCAGGTCCTGAAGCAGCAAAACAACCCAAGACCATCACACTACCACCACCATATTTTACTGTTGATATGATGTTATTTTTCTGAAATGCTGTGTTACTTTTACACCAGATGTAACGGGACACGCACCTTCCAAAAAGTTCAACTTTTGTCTCATCGGTCCACAAAGTATTTTCCCCAAAGTCTTGGCAATCATTGAGATGTTTTTTAGCAAAATTGAGACGAGCCTTAATGTTCTTTTTGCTTAAAAGTGGTTTGCGCCTTAGAAATCTGCCATGCAGGCCATTTTTGCCCAGTCTCTTTCTTATGGTGGAGTCGTGAACACTGACCTTAATTGAGGCACGTGAGGCCTGCAGTTCTTTGGATGTTGTCCTGAGGTCTTTTGTGGCCTCTCGGATGAGTTGTCTCTGCGCTCTTGGGGTTTGGAGTCCCAAAGCTTTAGAAATGGCTTTATAAGCTTTACCAGACTGATAGATCTCAATGACTTTTGTTCTTATTTGTTCCTGAATTTCTTTGGATCTTGGCATGATGTCTAGCTTTTGAAGTGCTTTTGGTCTACTTCTCTGTGTCAGGTAGCTCCTATTTAAGTGATTTCTTGATTAAAACAGGTGTGGCAGTAATCAGGCCTGGGGGTGACTACAGAAATTGAACTCAGGTGTGATAAACCACAGTTAAGTTATTTTTTAACAAGGGGGGCAATCACTTTTTCACACAGGGCCATGTAGATTTTGAGTTTTTTTCTCCCTTAATAACGTAAACCTTCATTTAAAAACTGCATTTTGTGTTCAATTATGTTATCTTTGACCAATAGTTAACGGTTTTTGATGAGCAGAAACATTTAAGTGTGACAAACATGCAAAAGAATAAGAAATCAGAAAGGGGGCAAATAGTTTTTCACAACTCTGTATATGTGTATGTGTAATATATACAGTGAAACCTCGGATTACGAGTAACACAGTTTATGAGTGTTCCGCAAGACGAGCAAAGATTTTTCTTGGCATTGTCTTGGTTTATGAGCACTGAGTGTCATGTTTCGCGCATGCACTTCATGCACGGTTTTTCTCTCTTTTGCGTTGCAGAATTGTCTCCCCTGCTGGGTCTTAGTGCTTGTCTCTTATTGATATAATCAACCTCCGTGCACGCGTGTACTGTTTACTATAACACTGTGACCCCGTGTGTATGTAAAACATATTTTATTTTGTGTTCAGAAGTGTGTGTGTGTGTACAGAGCATGTACTTTATAACGCGAGTAAAGCAAAAGAAATTCTCAATACAGAGGTTAAAAATCTATTTTCTTCCTCATCGCGGTGTGTTTGCGCGCAAGCGTAATTTGACACTGTGCCGGCTGTGTATGTGTGTGTGAAGCCCCATTCACAAACATACACATGCAAACAAATATTAGGGTGAGAGACAAACACTCTGCTCTGTCACAAATCTTTTCAGAGGTAAGGTGCTGGGTAATTTGTTTGTTTGTTTTACTTTACTGCTGTGACTGTTAGTTTGCGCTCACACGAGTGTCATTAGCGATGTTTACTGCTAATTTTCGTATTTTTAGATAAAACAGTGTAGCGGGAAAGAGACGTTGGTTTATGACCTCTGTTTACGGAAGTGTAGTCCAGTGCGGGAGATGCATTGTGGGAAATGCAGTCCTGTGTGTGAACGCGAATGCGAGATGTAAGCTAGGATATAGAGCCTGAGTTTTGTTCTTCAGTAGTTTTTTTAGTTGGATTTAAGTGCAGGATCCACCCGAAAGTTTGTACTATAGCCTGACAATGCAGAAAATAAAAGAACGGGCATCAACCAGTTTGTCCAACTCATTATTAAACGAGCATTAATTAACGGGCTGTTATGCTGTCGCGAGGAACAAGGAGAAGCTTTAATAATTTAGAAGAGAACAACAGTCTTTCCGTTAATGTGTGTGTGTGTGTTTAATTCAGACGAAAGTTTTACTGTGTAAGATGAGAAGGGGGAGACAGGAGGGGTTGAAAGCAAGCGTCTCCACTTACTCTAGCCTCACACACACACACACACCTTTGAAATGTAAAGTGCAGGTTAATTTGTTTTATTTTTACTTTATATTTTGTATTAATTATTTTAATGTATTTATTTTTTGGGGCTGTAGAACAAATAATTTAAGTTTCCATTATTTCTTTTGGGAAAATAAAATTTGGTTTACGAATGTTTTGGAATACGAACCCACTTTCGGAACGAATTATGCTCGTAATCCGAGGTTCCACTGTGTGTGTGTGTGTGTGTGTGTGTGTGTTTGTATATATATATATATATATATATATATATATATATATATATATATATATATTCTTTTTTTTTTTTACATACACATTATCCATTAGTTAATAGTTCTTGCGTTTATCTCAATTTGCTGGTTTGAGTGTTTTAAATAGTCAGTTAATATTAAAACAACATGATACTTTTAGACTGTAAATTTTTAAAACCTTAGAACACCCTACTACCAATCTGTGTTGCATTTGCTGCTGGCCCCTTTCTGTCATCATACAGTAAATCTGCAGTCTTGGTCTACATGAGAACCATCAAATATTATGTGAACACACCTTTGATATGCACTTTGTGTTTATAATTTTGAATTAGAAATCGGTAGATACAGTATGTTGCAGAATAGAAATGAAAAGAGAGAGACTGAAAACAGTGACGGGGACAGTGGGACAACAGTGAATGGGGAAACTGCAAAAGGTCTTCTACCAACTCACATGCTGTCTGCTCTTGTCCTGTCTGCCACTAAATTGTTGATCTGTTTCTCACTTTATACAAGAATTCATAGATATCTTACATGCTAGCACGCTAGTCAGAGAGGCCTGTTGAGAATATGTGATACTTTTTTAACTTCTTCAAACTTTTGTTTTATCTGGCCTGTCCACTGTCTGCCACTGACTTTGCCTGTCTAGTTTATGTAAAACAATTAAAGTGTATCCGGAAAGTATTCACTACTCATCACTTTTTCCACATTTTGTTATGTCACAGCCTTATTCTAAAATGGGTTAAATTAATTTTTTTCTCAGAATTCTACACACAACACCCCATAATGACAAAATGAATACATAAGTAAACAATACATAAGTATTCACAGCCTTTGCCATGAAGCTCAAAATTGAGCTCAGGTGCATACTGTTTCCCCTGATCATCCTTGAGATGTTTCTGCAGCTCAATTGGAGTCCACCTGTGGTAAATTCAGTTGATTGGACATGATTTGGAAAGGCACACACCTGTGTATATAAGGTCCCAAAGTTGACAGTTCATGTCAGAGCACAAACCAAGCATGAAGTCAAAGGAATTGTCTGTAGACCTCCGAGACAGGTATGTCTTGAGGCACAAATCACTCTCTCTTGCTCTTGACGAAGGCGGTCGCATCTGCTCTCCCTCCCTTATCTCTCCCCGCTTGCTCCTCTTGTCTGTCTTGTGAATACTATTCAGAGACTCTCCTCGTCTTGCTCTTGAAAATAAAAAAGGAATATGGATTTGATCAAGTGGTCTCTGAATGCAATTGACACAATCTTCTCGACGAGAAATGTGGGTTCTGGGGAACCTACTTGTCCTGCTGGGACGTTTGCTGCTGGATACACGATGGACGGTTGGGAGAAGTGGCGCATTGTGTGCCTGGCCGCACTGTCTCTGGAGGATGTTGAAGATATCTACCTATTCGGAACTCTGATAACAGGGATTCTGCTGATTGTATTAGGTGGGATACTTGGATATCGAAAAATCTTAAAAGCAGTCAGTCTCAACCCCAAGAGACTGGCTGGCTGGGAAATAGTGGTGACGAGAGCTGTCAGTAATCAGACTGTGGTTCTGGACCGCAAATTGGATAACATCTTGGTGAGACTAGCAGCTATGCAACGTGATTTGGACAGACCTGGAGACCAGTGATGGACATTAAATATCTGTGAAATTGGCAGATATTGATTGAAACCTGGAAAATATGATTTTCTTTTTCGGCTGGCCTTTTTCTTTCCAGCTACTGCATTTCAAGGCCGTGGCTGGAGACATAACTAACTCCCCGAAGACCAAGATAACGAGACGCTCTGGAATCCCCCCCCCCCCCCCCCCCTTCAAGGACACCTGGCGCAGACTATTACGGGATGTTACAGGCTTACAAACTGATACGCACGCACTCACGCACACACATAACAGCTACAGATAGACACTCTACCTTCCCCATATCCAACGCCTTCGTGTGCTTATTCCCTTCAGTGTGGGCAGGCGGAATCGGGACCAGCGCTCTCTAGCTGCAGGGACTGGAGCTGTTTGCCTACATTGGACATTTCCTATCCCCTGGAACTTGGAAACCACCAGGAGTCTTCCTAGAGCTGGCCGGCCATCTAAACTGAGCGATCAGAGGAGAAGGGCCTTAGTCATTGTCATTATGGGGTGTTGTGTGTAGAATTCTGAGAAAAAAATATTAAAATCCATTTTAGTCCAACAAGATTCAATATTCTTTATTGTCGCTATACATGCAGTGAAACTTAAAATTATGCGCGCAAACACAATGGCATGCTGACCCAGGGAGAGAAAGAAAAGAGATCTTTAACCTCTTTAATAAGACTTTCTTTTGCTTTACACGTGCATGCACACACGTGTAAAAGTACATGTGCGCTGTACACACACGCATACAAACACAAAATAAAAGATGTTTTATGCACACACACATGGTCACAGTGTTATAGTAAACAGTACACGCGTGCACGAATGTTGATTATACCAGTGAGAGACGCACACTAAGACCAAGCAGGGGAGACGATTACCCACAATTCCACCGCACAAGAGAGAGAAAAACCATTGGCTCAGTTGTGATCACGTGATGCTTGGCGTCAAAAACAAGAAGCGCATACATGATACTTGGTACTCGTAAACCAAGACTTGTTTGTTTTTCAAGTCAAAATTTCTTTTGACACTTACAAACCGCGTTACTTGCAATCCATGGTTCCACTGTACAGTATGTACTTTATATAATTCAGCATATTATATCATAAATAATAACAAAATATTTATAAATACAAAAAATGTAATACCCCATTCCTCAAATTTGCTACCGAGTCCCGACTGATGCAAATTCGTTATGACCTCTGGAGAGTGCGGTAGCAGTCTGTAATGGCTTCTTACAGCCTTTTTTGGGCTCAGTGTGAAATTAGTTGTGTTCATTAGTGTGGTGAAGAAAATTGGACCATTAAAAAAATTCGGCTGCCCCCTCTGGACATTAACGCATCAGTTACGTTTGACATAAATTTTTAAGCGTCGTTATCGTGTCAACCAATGATCAACCAGTTCTGTGAAATAACTCAGAGATGCAACACATGAAGACTGATATATATATATATATATATATATATATATATATATATATGTACAGTGCACAACACAAGTGTTCCTCTTTCTGATAATAGAAGCTGAAGGAAGAAGAGGAGGATTAAGACACGACAGAGGAAGGGTATAAGATGCCAAAGATACACAGAGATTCCAGATGAAATCAGGGCCACACTGGTGAATCACATTATCAATCATGGCCTTACAATGGAAGAGGGTGGTTGAAGGGTGCAGCCAAATGTTGGACGAACAACTGTGTCATCAATAAATCAATCATTTCGTAGAGAGAACAGGTATGTAAAGTACTGTATAGTACAGTAATACTGTATACTTACTGTTACATACAGTATACTGTAACACACTTTAGGTTATCCATGTACTGTATACAGTATTCTTAGGTATTTACTGTATGAATCAAAATCCTTTGATCCTTATACTACTGTAATTTACACTATGTTTTCTCATGTAGGACTGCTAGACAACCGCGCAGGGGTGGCCTTTTCACACTTCAGCAGGAGGAAGCTATTTGCAACATGGTTATGTCTAACAATGCCATAAGACTAAAGGAGATACAAAGTAATATTGTTGAAGACGACGGTATCTTTGAAAATATACAATCTGTGAGCATTTCAACTATGGACAGGGTCTTGAAAATACATGTAATCACCATGAAGCAGCTGTACTGTACAGCACGCATGTAAAGCAAAAGCAAGTCTCATTAGAGAGGTTAAAAATCCATTTTTTCTCTTTGCTCAAGGCTCAGCCTGTTCTTTCTGTCTGTGTGCGCGCGTCATTGGAGATCGTGCTCCACACACTCACACACAGACCCCTCCAACTTTCGCCTTTACAGACACACACACACACACACACACACACACTTATTCTCTCTGCTCTACACAGAAACACTGCTCTGTCGTGATTCTTTTCTTCTTTTTTTCCCAATTCTTTTATTGAACAATTGTCATACATAAACATTGCAAAAGCAACTAATTAAATGTATTATTATTATCAAATGAAAAGAAAAATGAAAAACTACCCACACACCCAACCCACACACATATCCTGGCATCCTTTGGCTCAAACCAATCAGTGTGAATTAGATTGGTCATACATCCACTCCGATGCTTGACCCAGCCCAGATAATCATTCAGGCAGTAACTGTAAGCTTGCGAAATAAGCAATAAATGGTTGCCATTTGTGAAAAAACTTATTATTAGAACCTCTCAGTGTATATTTTATCTTTTCTAGCTTAAGAAAAAATAATAAATCTTTAATCCACTGAGAGATTGAGGGACAATTAACGGACTTCCAGTGTAAAAGTTTTGTATGTCTGGCCAACAAAGATGAGAAGGCGACGACGTCTTTGTGTGCAGAACTTAATGGAATTGAAACGTCTGTAATGCCAAATATAGCAGTTAATGGACATGGGTTCAACTGTACCCCAAGTATAGTGGTCATGAGATTAAAAAAACATGTCCAAAAGTTGTGCAGGTTTGGGCACAAAAAGAACATGTGACTTAAGTTACAGGGAAAGGCACATCTGTCCTCAACATCAGGAAATATTTTAGCCAGCCTTGATTTGGATTAATGGACTTTGTACAAAACCTTAAATTGAATAAGACTGAGACGGGCACAGGAAGAGCTGGAGCGTATTCTGTCTATAGCCTTCCCCCAACATTCCTCACTCAACTGCAATCCCAGGTCAATTTCCCAAGCATCTCTGGTTTTAGCGATTTTACAATCACCATAAGATAAAAAAAATGATATATTACACCTCGCTGATATGGATTAAATGTGATCAGATTTTCCCAGGGCTGCCTGGGAACTTGCAGGTAACGAAAGAAATGAGCTGCAGGCAGCTCATACTCCGAGGACAGACTAGCAAAACTTTTAAATACTCTATCTTCATACAAATTATAAAACTTTTGGATGCCCTTGTCGTGCCATGATTAAAATGCTGAATCTAAAAGTGACAGGGGAAACAAATTATTTTTATGCAATAGACCCATTGCTAATGCAGATCCAAATTTAAAGTGGCGTCTAAACTGATACCAAATCTTAAGTGTATTAAGTACCACTGGGTTATCAGTGTATTGAGGGGGTTTGATTGGAAATGAAGTGCAAAGTATAGCTAATATACAGAATGGTTTACGAGACAGTAACTCTAATTTGCACCATGGGGATTCAGATGAGTTTATCCAAAAATTTAATTTTTGAATATGTGCAGCCCAGTAGTAATTAAAAAAATTAGGCAGAGCTAGTCCACCACTAAGTCTACATCCCTGTAGTAAGGTCTTATGGATTCTAGGAGGTTTCCCAGCCCAAAGAAAAGAGATTGTGATTTTATCTAAGAAATCCAAAAAATACTTAGGAAGAAATAAAGGAAGTGATTGAAAAAAATAAAGAAATTTAGGGAGAATGATAATTTTAACTGCATTGATTTTTCCGGTTAAAGAAAGAGGCAGATTGCTCCATCTCTAAATATCAGATTTAACATCAGAAATAAGAGAGGAGAAGTTGAGAGGCATGAGAAAGGTCAGACAGAGAACGAGTCACTGTAATACCAAGATATTTAAAGCCTGAACAATTGAATTTAAAAGGCAGGTTTAGATGCTGAAGTTGTAAAGTACTATTACTAACCGGGTAGTGTTCACTCTTATGCAAATTTAGTTTATACCCAGAGAAGGAACCAAAATTATCCAAGATGGTTAAAATAACAGGAATAAAGGGTGCAGGATCAGTCACATATAACAACAAGTCATCGGCATATAGGTATAATTTATGCTTCAACCCATTATGAATAATACCTTTAAAAGCAAGAGATCTAAGCTTAATAGACAATGGTTCAATGGTGAGGCATGCTGTCGTTTTAGCTGATGTGCTATTATTCTACTTGATTTATCACCATATTTATTATACGTTCCCGGAGTCTGTAACAACATACATTCTGTTTCTTTTGTTAAAAGAAGATCAAATTCTGATTGTAAGTCAATGTGTTGCTTGTACAACTCAAGAGAAGGATTAGCTGCATAAATATGGTCGAGTTTGCTAATAGCTGATGTGAGTTCGTTGAGCCTAGTCTTGTGACCTAGATTTAGAAAAGCAGAGTATATGATGATTTGCCCTCTAAGAAAAGCCTTGAGAGTTTCCCATAATAACGAATAAGAAGTGGACTCAAGATGGTTAAACAACAAAAATTCATCAATAGTGTTAGAAATGAATGTACAAAACTCTGTCCACTAAAAGAAGTGAGTTAAACCGCCAAGACGACGGGGTCTGTTTATGCAGTGATAATTGGATATCCAGTGATAAGGGAGCATGGTCAGAAATCACAATACTTAAATAATCTAAAGAAACAACAGAAGGATTAAGATGAAAATGTCAATGAAAAAATAATCAATTCTAGAGTATGAATAATGCACCTGAAAAAATAAAAATTGGATTTTTTTTATCTACACGATTTTTTTTTATCTATTACGGAATCTCCATGGGTCTACAAGGCCATTCTGTGACATGAAATCAAAAAATATTTTAGACATGGCAGACTGGGACACAACACGAGAGGTAGAGCGATCCAAAACTGGATCAGAAACACAATTTAAATCTCCTCCAAAAATTATCAAGTGGGTGTTTAAGCAGGGAAGGCTACTAAGTAATTTATTCGCAAAATCTAGATCATCGAAGTTTGTCAGTGCCTAACAGATGCACAAACAACAACACTTATCTGTCTGGATTTATTTGTACTTTTTCTTAAAGGTTTATTTGTTTTATTTTTTCTTAATATAGTGTGTTAATTATTTTTATGTATTTATTTTTAGGGGGCTGTGGAATGAATAAGTTTAGTTTCCATTATTTCTTATGAGAAAATTCTATTTGGTTTACGAGTGTTTTGAAATACGAGCCCACTTACGGAATAAATTATGCTCGTAACCCAAGGTCAAAATGGTCTTCCCCATTCTGTCCATAGGTGGGTAAATAATTACTGTTAAGGTAAATATAAAAAATCTAATAATATGCCAATTTTTTTTACATCAAATTAGGTGAATATGTCATTCTAGGCATTCGAGAAAGAAACACCCAAGTGAAACATACTAGGTTTTATACTAATAAGACATATCCTGTATATAATATACACATTTAGTATAATAGACACTAAAATATACACATATAAACATAGAACTGAAAATAAAAGTGTATTGTAAACATACATGATTTACAACTGTATAAAAAGTGAAATTAATAGCAGACACACAAAGTGAACCTGTACCTTTCTGCATGTCCATAACATGGCTAACTCACTTCAGAACTTTTTGACTTATGCATTTATGAAATTCTATATCCTATTTTAAAAAAGTGAATACTTAATTTAGGGACTGCTTACAATAGTAAAAACATGGCTGGAGTGCACAATAAAAAGTCTGAGACAAGTTTTAATTAACCAGAAACTGAACATGATCACTGGGTGAAAGCTTGGCATTGAGCTGGATCTTGGCATGTGTATGGGATCAGAGATGGACATGGAACTGATGGAGCTTGGCATAAACATTGATTTGGAACTCGACTAAGAATGACTGTCACATTCTTCACCACTAATATGTAGTGTTTAGCTCTGGAACAAAGGTGAATCGAATCTTTAACAATTCGGGTTAATTTGATTAACTGAATTCAAATTTACAGTGTACAGTGGTATACTTGCGTTACATTTTGTCCTCATCCGGTGGTTCGCCTCCAGCGAAGGGAATCACGGCGTCGCTGATTGGTTGGTACGTCTTTTAGGAAAGCCGTTCTGTGAGGCGTTGGTTGCCGGATTACCGATAGCGGTGCTGTGGAACTTCTTCTGAAGGTTTTTTCTTTGCAGGAATTTGGAGTTCTGGCATTAAGTCTCATTGAGAGTTCTTGCAGAGCGTATGACGCCAGCAGAGGTGGCATAGCGCCCGCAAGGGCGGAAGGTCAAGATGGCTGTTTACCTTCAGCCGCTTATGACGAATCTCTTTCTAAGGTTGCTCGGACTTTGGATTTTAATCTCACGCCGCGGGTCTGTCCCACAGCCGTTTGTTCTAATCAGTAATGGTTATGGGCGTTGCCACCTTCTTTTTATGCATACATTAAACTGTGGTTTGGGCTGTCACGTGGGAGGCTATCTCAGTGGAGTTTTAGTAATTTAGGCAAAGTGTATTAACATGAGTCTGGTTCATATGACTAAGATTTCATGCCTAACAACGTTCATTAAATACACAGAGCTTTCATTTGATACCAAACATCCCATGTCTTGCATACCCATTCATACCTTTATCTGTAGCAAGGGTTGTACAGGTTGATTACACTCCTTAAGTTTATGATAAACATGTTGAATGCAACACAAATATATCACACATTCTATATGAGCACATATATATAATTTTATATTTGCCCTTCTGCCAGGGGGGTGCAAGGAAGTGCTTTCCAGATTTGCATCATCTGAGCTGGAGAAGGGTAACCGTTCCTTTCCTTATTTGCTGATGTCATGTCTCTTCCTCGTCCAACGGCTTGCTGATTTGCGCCACTTAGGTGGGGTTGGTGAAAGCAACCTGGGTTTCCTCCTTCGACCAAGTCACGTGTCCAACTGTGTTACACCATCGAAAGAGATATAACGGTATTAGGAGGGCGCCTTTTTACTGGAAGGTGACAGATTCATGGCTCCATTTGAAGTGGCCTGTTAGTCCCTACATAGGCTATAGGTCAAAGCTGAGGGTGGCGTCAGCCATTATCCTGTATAAACTGTGTGTGTGTGTGTGTGTGTGTTTTTTTATGATTTTGGTTAGTTTTAAATCAATGGTGTCTAAAGGTCAATCTACATTTCTAGCTTTTGATCTTGTGTCAGCAGGAAAATAAGTACCCTAGAAATTATCAAAAGAAAACAACTTACAATGTATTTCATTTTTGAATACAGAAAGTCCCCTGGTGTAGGCAGTGAAAATTCAGTCCAACAGTAGCATTGAGTCTGGCCTTTGAAATGTATGCGATAGGGTAGAGCTCTATAGTGATGTCCATAACACGTGCAAAAACATCAGAATTATTTTTTCTAGCTTGCTTACTCGCTTGCTAAATAGTCATATGCACTTAAATTAACAGTATGTAGTAAATAAGGACATTGTGGTACATGCACAAGATCCTCAAAGCCAAGTCGGGCTCCAATACAGAATGTCTGAAGCTAAGGGATGGCAACAGCATAATCCTGCAGCATTGATGTTGCACCCAGGGGTTCTCAGGTGGTGGCAACAGCATTGTGTCTCCAAAGCCAAGCATGACATCCTCTGCATCAGAGACTACGGCTGGTTTTGGGCAGGAGAGGGCAGATTTCAGGTGTTTTGTAGCTTAGAACAGAAAAAAGACTTAAACAGTCAATTATAACCTGTCATAGAACAGATCATAGTTCGTACCTTGTGTGGTAGACCCGCTGGTAAACTTCCACAGGACACTAAGTATCACTAAGAGATTGACCTAAATGCTGGCATGCTTAATCTGGCATCATGGCCCTTCTTGTACAGGGTGGATGAAAAATAATCTTCTTTGCTTTATTGGGAACAGTGAAATTTTAACCTATGATCATGTGGTTACAATATTTTAATTCAATATTGAGGTAGTGAAGATCAGTGGTGTGGAATGTTACTTTTAAGTAAGTAATTACATCACAAAATAACTCTCATTAAAATGGCAGACCTAGCATGTTAGATAACTCGTAACATCAAAAAAGTAATCCAAGTTACCTTGTTACTTTGAACACCCAACACTGGTGAAGATGAAACCTTTGCATCTTTTTATGCCCATGGAGGTTATCTGGTATTCATTCAATCATACAGAGCGGTCCCCACTTTCAAGTTATGATAAAGCCTGGCCTGCCTCAATCTTTCTTGTAAAACACACTGCACATGGCAGAGAAGTGCAGCCAAGGTAAAGCTCCTAGTGTAGTGTGCTTTTTGTTTATGCACTCGCACACTGGACATATTGGCACGAGAACCATGAAGACTCAGTTTATCTCTGCTCTCCACTGCAGTAGAACAGTTGGGGACTGCACAGCTCTATGACTGTTCTTCTGCCAGTTTTATCTTCTTGGTCTGGTTTAGATTAAAGGTGAATTTCATACCCAGGTGGTGGGGTGTCGTCTCCATGGTTCTCACTCTGCACAAGGTTTTCACGCTGTCTCATGCTTGGAAGTGCTATTTAAGAAAAGAGAATTTCTATAACATTCCCAGCACTTTGTAGTTTTTGACTGATTGCCTTTTTTGTTTACAATTCATTTCATTTCTATTTCAGTCTTCAGCCCCAGTCGCTGGTTTGCTTTTAGTCTGTTAAATTAGGTCCAAGTGTTTTGTGTTCTAATTAAGATTGTCTGATATCTACCTTTTGTGTTTATCAGTTTTTAGAGAGTAAAAATAAGTAAAAATAAAGCTCTTTTGAAATGAGTACTGTATTAAGTGATCATATTATCTTGTCTCTAGTCTGGATTTTGGATTTGGTTTGCTTGTTTTTGTGTTAATTTCTTTGCCCATGGATCCACACATACCTGCTTAGTCCTCCTCAATGCCACAATTACTTAGTAAGAAGCCCAACACAAGAATAATGGGAGAAAAACATTTTATTGATTTGCGTCAAGTACTAATATAAATAAGTTACAAACAATCAAGCCAAGGAAAACAATAATTCTAATGAGATTTTAAGGTTTTATTTTTCTGAATGTATACTACCAAGACCACAATTTAGATTTCCTCAGATTCCTGACTGTTTGGTAAAATAAGAGATTCAGTCTTTTTCAGTTCATAATTATCATCCTGCAATTCAGACTCAGTTTTTACAGACACACTATGGGAAAAAGTTCTCATTTTAAGGTTCACTTCTATTGGCTCACTTTTTATTTCTAATAGCTTTGACCGATCAATGGTCTTGATGTTGCAGCTGTCCTGAAACCGAAAGGTAACTTCACTGCAGCTTCTCTTTGCCAGATAATTTGGATCCATTTGTTGTTGTTCTTGTTTGCCAGACATCTTTGCTATTGTCTCTGGCTTTAGCAAAGTCACTTTAACTTTGCACCAGTGCATCCCAAGCGTCTTGATCGTGTCATACCTTTTCCCGCAAAGGGCACAAGTCATTTTCTTATTTTGTTCTATCTCATTTGGCATTCTGTCCAAAGTCCTGGCCACTCCTGTAACACTTCTTACTTGAGACAACATTTTTGGAGTTTCCTGACCATTGATTATGTTGGAGTGGTTGAGGTATATATGGTTGTCTAGGTTCCCCAAATGACCAAATTTTATAGAGCAGTGTGGACAAGCATAGGAATAAGTTAATAATGGGTCTTTCTGTATTTGGCCAACAGTAAACCTTTTTGAAAAATTTGTTTGAAATGGACCACACCTGTGGTAAGGTTTTGGGGGAACACTTCCAATTAAAAGCAGCCCACAATGATTGCAGCCATAAATGTAGGTCTTGCAGTGACTGTTAACATGCTCAATGAGCTCGTCCTGTTTGCAAAACACTTCTTGGCAAATTGCACACATGTATTTTCCTTTGGAATAAAATCTCTGGATAGTCCTTAGCTTTACAACTGGCTTGAAACGCTTGCACAGGTTTATGGTTTGTCCACTTTTGTACATGGGTTTAGGAGAAGGCAAACATGCAAGACGTGCAGTGTTCTGAAGAAGACCAAGGTTCTTTGCTGTTGCCTCTAGCAATTTCAACTTTGACTCTTGTTCCTTAGTAGCAATTATCCTGCTCTGGATTGCACTTTGATGACTTGGTACACAAGTGGCTTTGTGGCTGTGAAAAGTACTATGTGCCCACATTTCAGGATAATTAAGGAAACTAACACCGCATGAACAAATAAAGTTTACAAAGGGGCATGTGTGCTCTTCAAGTGCTAACCTGTCAGGGAAAATAGAGTCGCACGCCAAGCAGAAGGCTGGATTAATAGGTTTCCATATACTGTCCCAAAGATCTGTATTATTCCCTGAGAGACTATACAAGTCTCTTGAAATCTTGATTTTATGACCCTCCATAAGTTTTTTTTTTCTTTTTTTTTTTTTTAATTCGTCCTCTATCAGATTCTTCACATCTATAAGGGAAAGAGAAAAAAGCAAGCTGTAAATAATGGAATCTTCCTTAAACTTTTGAACATATAGTAAATTGGAATATTTTCAAAAGCACAAATTCTTTAATTTGTTCCCCAACCCAAAAATATTCAAAGAAAAATAATAAATACATAATATAAAGTAAAAATATAACAAATTAACCTGCACTTTACCTTCTAAAATAATCCTGACAGAACAGTGTTTCCATTTGTGTGTGTGTGTGTGTGTGTGTGTGTGTGTGTGAAGCTGAAGTAAGATGAGAGAGGAGAGGAGGAGGGATCGGACTACTTTCACACATACATGTGCACGCACAAACACACACATTAACAGGAAACACTGCTCTGTCTGGAAATTTCTTTAACAAGGAACCTCTCTAATGACACCTGTGTGCACACACACACACACACACACACTAACGGAATCACTGCTTTCTTATAGAAACTGGATCTTTAACAAGAAACCTTTCTACAGTAATGACACTTGCTTTTGCTTTATGGGAACACACACACACTGGGTGACAATGTTTTAAGAAACAGTACACAGGCACAGAAATTGACTATACAAGTGACGCAGAGCCGGAGTGAGTCTGAGCCAGACAGAGAATTACGCACAATCTCGCAGCGCACGAGAGGGAAGAACCATTGGCTCAGTTGTTATCATGTGATGCTCGGCAGACAAAGCGCATGCGTACTACTCCTATATCAAGACCTCACTCGTTTATTAAGTTAAAATTTATTTTTTAATTTTGCTTATATTGCAAAACACTTGCAGAGTTTCAAATGCTCTACTATATGTGTGAATGAAGTGAATAAGTTAATAGTTAAACAGCATGTAAACAGTCAGTTCTTCAAAATGGCAGGTCTTCCAAGTATGCAGTTGTTGCAAATTTGCAATTTTCTTGCCCGATTCTGATTTTATTACCTGTCACTTTTAGTTTTGGCCAATTCCAATAGTATTTTTTTTCTTTAAAAAATATATTTTACAGTATACATAAATATATTCATATTAAATCATAGAATATCAAATTACTATGGTATTTTCTGCAAAAGTGGCTAAAGTTAGACTTGAACGTATGAATTATTTTCTGCTGCATTACTCAGGAGCACATGTACAATCAGCACAGTGGGATGTGAGTATGTGAGGCTGACAACCAGCCAGTTCCAGTCACTGGCCAATCGATTGATGCATCTTTAATTAGTACCTATCAAAAGTGATCTGACTATTAAGTGACTAATAAACTTGTGACAGGGACATGCATGACAAAGGCTCATTGTCGGCCTGGTCTAAAGAATCAGGTGATCTTAATACTATTAAACAAACTATTAGTCCTGTGATGTACAGTCATGTGCAAAAGTTAGTACCTCCTTTTAATTGTGATTTTGTGTAAAAAATATTATTTAAAAAAGCATCTGATCAGTGGGTCTCAGCATTAGGCAAATATAACCCCAGACAAACAACAACACATAACTCTTTTCACCATGCCTTATTATTATTTTTTCACCATTAATTATTTAACAGAAAAATGAGAAAAACATGTGGGCCATACTAAGTACCCCTTACTGCTTCCACAGGATTTCAGGCGTGTGTTATATCAAGACCAAGAACTCAAGAATTCAAGTGGAATTTTAAGCAAAGAGTAATGCAACTCAAAAACTGCTTTTTAAAACCCTACAGGCCTCATTGAGTGTGTTAAATGTTAAAGTCCACGATAGCACAATTAGAAGAAGACTGTACAAGTATGGTTTGTTTGGACAGGTTGCCATAAGAAATCCTCTTCTTTCTGTAAAGAATATGGAAGCATGACTGAACTCTGAACAAACCACAAGACTGTGGTTAAGACAGGTGAATGAATGAGACCAAAGTGGAGTTGTTTAGCTTTAATGTCCTTAAGAGTCATGTTTGGCAAAAAACAAACAGAATTTCAGCAGAAACAGTTCATACCCACTGCCAAGCAATACTCTTTATGCCAGAGTATTCTAGAGGCAAATTCGAGGCCATCTGTCCTACAGTTAAAGCTTGGTCAAAATTGAGTCGTGCAACAGGAGCACACAAGTAAATCTGAACAAACTGAGTCTGTAGTGAACTTATTCTTGCCCACTTGTTTTTTTTTTTAATTTGGCTTTATTTTTTATATAAATAATAGCACAGTAAAAAAGTTATTGTTGGCAATTCCCCAACTCTGGCATTAAAGCCCTTCACAGCCGCACCACTTCTCTCCACTTCATGTGTTGAACAGAGTGAACATTATCAGACAGTCGAAATAGAAGTCGGGAATACAGTGCATCCAGAAAGTATTCACAGCGCATCTCTTTTTCCACATTTTGTTATGTCACAGCCTTATTCTAAAATGGATTAAATTCATCTTTTTCCTCAGAATTATACACACAACACACAAGATTTTTGCAAATTTATTTAAAAATAAAAAAATTAAGAATGCACATGTCCATGTACATATTTACAGCCTTTGCCATAAAGCTCAAAATTGAGCTCAGCTGCATCCTGTTTCCCCTGATCATCCTTGAGCTGTTTCTGCAGCTTCATTGGAGTCCACCTGTGGTAAATTCAGTTGATTGGACATGATTTAGAAAGGCACACACCTGTCTATATAAGGTCCCGCAGTTGACAGTTCATGTCAGAGCACAAATCAAGCATGAAGTCAAAGTAATTGTCTGTAGACCTCCGAGACACAAATCTGGGGAAGGTTACAGAAAAATTTCTGTAAGGCTTTGAAGGTCCCAATGAGCACAGTGGCCTCCATCATTCCTAAGTGAAAGAAGTTCGAAACCACCAGGACTCTTCCTAGAGCTGGCCGGCCATTTAAACTGAGTGAATACTTTCCGGATGCACTGTAAGTGCCACTCTGAGACTGATATCAGCAATATGTAGGTGTGCTGTCTAGAATAAAGAATTCGATGGTCTTGGGCCACATTATCTAACTGAACAGCTAGAATTTTATGATCCACCATGTCTGGTGACTGACTGCCTTACTTTGCAGGGAGATCACATGGCCGTGCTTTTTTTCTGGATCTCCCTTTTAATTTTGTGTCATACCTAGTCGTTCGAGTCCCTGCTTGCACTCTGCACAAAAATACATTACTTTATCCATTTAATGACTGTACGCATGCCTAACTTTTCTCTTTCCCTACCACATACTTTCTCTTTCACTCTCTCCCCTGCAACACCCTCATTTAAGGAAATATTTACTACATGATAAACCATTCATAGAAAAAACAAGACTTATCTTTGACAAACAAGTATAATCTTTAATCAAAACTCTGGTCAGGTCCTAGCACTGAAACATAATAGGTGTGTCGGAGAGGCCTCCTGTGCATTTTTGCCTTGTGCCCCAACAGACTGGAGAATCACCTCTGGTCATGTCTGTACAGGTTGAAACTGGGCTGCATAAACCATTAAATGTAATTCGATTTGTGTGGACATCAGTGTTTTAGTCAGAAGAGTCTGTGTGGTATCTGCAGAGCTGCACAAGTGAGAGATGCTTTCTTAATCTGTAAAAAGGCTGCGATGAAGCAAAACGTATAACTAGTTCACATGCAGCTAGCTAACCAATTCCTGACACTGCAATGGATGCAGTGGGTGGATTAGCAGCTGTGTGAAAGGAAAGCAACCTAACCTATGTGCCACTAACTGGACACTAAGTAGTGGTGCAATGGATCACAGAAATCATGGTTCGGATCACATCACGGTTTTTGAGTCACGGATCGGATCATTTTATAGATCAGAAAAAAAGCAAGCAAATTTAGTTTTTTTAACAAAAATAACCTATGAAACCTATGGTTTTAACAAATATAAAAATAACCAGCCGAATAAATACAATTTTAAAATAAAATATTCATATTAGGACAAGGATGTCTACATTCTCTGGGGGGAGAGCAGACCTCTTGGCAGTCACTATGTCACTTGCAGTGAAGGACACCCTCTCACTATGAACTGAAGTGGCAGGCACAGCAAGGTAGAGCCATCTTTGCCATGTGAGGGTATTTACAAAATTTGATAAATTTGTCATATGTGCAAAGCAAGATATCTTTGGCTCCAGTTCAGCATCTGTCACTGAATTTACTTGGTTTCTGGAATTATCTGTGGTAGCTGGGCTATTGTTACATGCATTGTGCCTCTTTAACTTCCACTCTTCTCCCGCTTCTATCAGAAGCTCCGCTAGATTTGTGCTTGTGTGATTCTGCTGGAGGGGGCGTGTCTGTAGCGCCGGACTTCGCATCTCTGTAATGTAGTGAGCAGTCACAGTTACGTAGCTTTCTGTAGACCTTGAAGTCCACTCGTCTATGGTGATCACAATAGAGGATGCATCTGATAAGATTTAGTTTTTATCCTGTTTGTAAAGTCCGGGCTGTAGTGGGTATTTCGTAGCATGGCTTGAGCACTTTCAACATGTTTTTCATGCAATAAACATACAAAAAATTTGGTAATCGCTTTAGCCTGCTCTGACTCTGATGCAAAAAGCTTAAATGCAGCGGTAAGCTTGCTATGGTTGTTGTGGTTTGCATCCTGACAGCACACCAGGGTGATGTCACTTCAGATGTGTGGCCATGCTCGATGTATTGCCGCTTTGATACGGCTTTCTCATACCAAAGTGCCTGCACATTGTAACCGTTTTGTCTATTCTCCTGTCATCATTATATTTTTATGGAAAAGCCAAAATGCTCCCATAAAAGCAAAAATGGAAGCCAAAATGCTCCAGCACAGATCAACTGCAATCCGTTGCACCTCTAACAGTAGGTGTATTTGTCGCCAGTAATTTGCATATCGTCCTCCTATGCAATCTGGCTATAACTTAACTAGAATAAGTGGCAAGCCTATATAGAACAGACCGCTAAATGCTAAAAAGATTTACTCCTTAATCTGCGCTGGAATAGGTAGGGTAAAGCAGCCACCCACCATAAAACCGAAGACAGATGCAATACCATAGGTCCTTTCTACTATCTAAGTTCCAATCCAGCTGATGGGCAAAATGAAGGATGAGCTAGAGTGCATGAACACTCTCAGCGTAATAACCAGAGACTGTTGTGCACAAATGGTGCCAGTTCTAAAGAAAAATAGCACTGCATGGACCCGTATAGACCTCACTCATCTGAATAAGGTAAAATGTAGGGAGAAATTTATTCTATGCTCAGTGCAGCAGCCACTGGCTTTGTTTGTAGGACCGCAGGTGTTTAGTAATCTTTATGCTAACATGGGATTTTGGCAAATAACGCTGTCAGAAGAAACTGCCAAATATAACATGCTCTTCACACTATCCACCCATTATTATGTTAATTGTGTGCCATTTTTAAACAATTCTAAGCCAAAATGATATGCTGCTGTACAATCCTAATATAGAACTGTAACAGTCTGGAGATGTCATCATTTTGGCTGTGGGCGGTGTACTTCTGGAAAAAAAAGGAGGAGGAATGGAGCACATCACCTGTGTGTCCTGAGCATTCACGAATGACGATAAAACTAAGATCATGATTTTGGAACGTGAACGGTTTAGAGCCTACCCTATTTAGAAATACTCCAAGAGCAAGACAAACAAAAAACCACCTGTGAATCACCATGTTTTTATTAAGGCAATACCTACAGCTGATACAATTGTCACATGCACCAGTAAATTATAGCGATATTAAATTGCTTAGCTTTTAAAGTTACATAAACAACCCCAAGCAGTACCCCAGACAGTACTTGATTTAAAAATATGGCTTTATGCCAGCATGATGGCCAGACCACAGCACTCTGGATGGAGTTCTCAACAGTAATTGGTAGACAATAGTTTCCCGCACATAGAGTACTTTGGCGGATTGCTGAATTATTGACAGCTGCCCATGTGTATTTGCGTACCCTTTTCAAAACTCTGTCTGAGAGAATGTCATGATTTACTAGTTGCAGATAGTTCCCACTCATGCTACCGCTCCTGTACCTGTTCATTTTGCCAAAGTGAGAAAGGTTTCTCACAGTGAACAGACTGAGCGACTAAGTGAAAGAGGTTAGACCACATCTTCAGTAAAAAGTTAGCAAGAGAAACTTTTCCTGAAGATGTGGCATGATGGATATTACATCACAGACCAGGTTCAGTAACTCATTCATCTGTTTAACTTTTATCTGACTGTTGTAGTAGCTTCTAATTCAATTAAATAAAGCATTAACTATGCTGTGTTAGCTACAAGACTATATGTAACATCTCTTTGGGCTATGGTGGCCATCAAGCCAGACTAACTTTAGCTAATATTAGACCAGTGGTCTCCAACCTTTTTTGCACCAGGGAACAGTTTTATGTAAGATGTTTATGTTTTCCACGGACCGGCCATCACTCGATCGTAACAAAGCATAATAATACATAATGATGCATAATATACCCAACATACAATAACACAGAATCGGTGTGAGGCCTGAGATTTTTTTCCTGTGACGAGATGTTTCCATTTAGAAGGGACAGTGTCACCAGAATTGTATTCCTCATATCCAGTCTGCTCTGAAATTTTTATTTTGTTGATGTGATTGCAGACAAACCCTTTTTACAAAGATAGGTTGTTGGAAATGGAAGCGGGAGTTTTAGTGCTTTTGTGGTGATTTCAGGATTATACAGAGCAGGCTTAAAGCATGTAAATCACATGTTGCACTGTGCAGACACAAGTCAATGGAAGATGATCTAATCATTTTTTTATATATAAAAACACTCTGCAGACTCTGAAAATCAATAAAATGGAAATAAAATCAAATATATATTTTACATTCTTTCTGTGCAGCCTGGTACCAAATCATTCACGGCCCAGTGGTTGGGGACCTCTGTGTTAGACCACCAATTTTCATACATTTATTGAGATCTGAATATTTAATAGTATTTTAAGAGAATATGGTGTGAGTGAGACCGAGGCAGGATCAGAGAGGCAGGATCAGAGATCAAACCTACTGTATTAACCCTCCTCTCCATCTATCCATATGTTGGTAAGTGAAATTTATCTTATTTGCACTAAATATACAGTATTGTTATGGTATTACATATCAAAGATCAAGTATATTTAATTTAAACCAGTGTTTTTCACCTGTTTGTCAGGTCAAAAACTGACCTGAGAAACGAAAGAAGAGCACCTGATATTGTTAAATGGTTGTTAAATCAAATATTGATAAATGGACCAACACCAAAAGCATTAAGCCCACTTCTCCTCCTCCTTCTTTTCTTCTCACATTAGCTACATTTCTTTTTAAAGTTAAAGAAAAGAAAATTATTTCTTATGGGGAAATTTGCTTTAATATACGAGTGCTTTGAATTACAAGCACACTTCCGGAACAAATTATTCCGGAAGCTCGCATTCCGAGGTTTAACTTTACTTTAAAAATGAGGAAGAGAATTTTAAACTCTATATCCCAAATTTGACAGGGAGCCAATTCGTGTTGTTAAAAAATGAGTGGGTGATGTGATGTATTATAGGAATTCGGATTCGGGCAGCAGAGTTCTGGAAAAGGTGAAGTTTATGGGGGTGTTTTTAAGTTAAATGTGAATTACAGTAATCAGTGCATGAAGTGACCAGTGTATGTATGAGAGTGGCACCAGTGTGTGGGGTGAGGAATAGGCAGAGACAAGAAATGTTTTGAAGCTGAATCTGTTGCAGAGTTAGTAGAGTAAAGTGGATTTTGACCCTATAAGTAGAAAGTTTGAGAAAACTACAGGAAAACCAAGTGTTGCAGTCGGTGGGTGGAAGGGTAGAAGAGCAGAGTAGGGCTTTGTGGAGATATAAAGTTGTGTATCATCTGCAAAACACCAGAAATGTATACTGAATTTTCTAAAGATGTGACCAAGAGGGAAAAGATAACTGAGAACCAGATGGATGATACCATCTACATAAACACTGTCACAACATTTATCAGCCAGAAGCCATGGGTGGATAAAAATGCCAGAGGCACTCTGAGATCTAGTGGTGAGCTCCACTGCCTGTAATGTGGAGCTCACCACTAGAAACATGCACAAGTACACGGCTGCATCTTACAACAACCATAGAGTGGTGAAGGAGACACTACTGGAGAAAACTAGAATGATAGTTCCAACAGTGTGATTCTCAGAGCTTGTGGCCAGGAATATAAACAAGAAGAAATTACAAAACTCTAACCACCAAGAGGATGAATGCAGCTAAATATGTTTTATGGCAGCATGCACAAGGAGAGTGTCAGTACAGGGAATACTTTCATCATCTCAGAGCATGACGTGAAGACTACCTTTAGGAGAGTGAACACCAACCAGGGAGCATTTCAGGCCAGAACCTTAGACGCCGTGGCGACCTGCTGTCGGTACACAAGATCGATATGGAAAGTTTTTTGAAAGGATGGTCTGAGACTTTACAAACCTGATACCCAGGAACCATTTAAATACTGTTCAAATTCCTTAACAATGCCTTTAAACAGCTCATATGCACAACCCCGATCCATCTGAACATCGTTGGGCAATTAACACCATCATTCCCTCCATAGTTGAAGGACCTGGGACCTTGTCTGTCCCTGTTTCAGTGGATCTCTAGTTTCCTGACTGACAGGCCACACACATTATGGGTGGTCAGTCATGTCTCATCCTTTCCCATTGTATTAAATTGTACCTATGACTATGTGGCCACTTCCAACCCTATTTCCTATATCAAGTTTTCTGATGACACTTTTGTGTGACATTTTTTGATAGTGACTTTACCAGAAAACAGGAGAGGAATCCCCACCAACCACACAAAATAATACAAATAACAAGGTCACAGTGGACAGTTTTAAGCAACTCTGTGATCATGGCCCCGGCACATTAATGGCCATGTCACATTATTAATGTGGTGAAGAATGCCAGTCCTAAAGAAATTTTATACCTGACTTCTGTGCTCTTCAGGGCCTTCTGGTTTTACTGAGCTAAGCAGTGTATTCCTTTTTTAAAAAAAAAAAACATACCAAATTGCTGATTTGAACACTCCTAAACTTTCTATTACTCAGAAAAATTCTACCGTGTTTTCTCAGCCTAATGCTTGGCTCCTTTACTTGCACCAGTCCCAGCTCCACCAGCTTGATTAAGCCACTTAACCCTGCCTGCTCCAGGGCGCTGTATCATGATCCTAGTTACACTGGGATATGTGAAAAAAAATAAAAAGAAAGCGATTTACTGTCCAGTGTGTATATGTGACAAATAAAGGCTTAACTTTAACATTTACATTAGAGCATTTGGCAGCCGTCCTTATTCAGAGCGACTTATATTTTTATCTAATTATTATTATTATTATTTTATTTTATTTTTTTACATCTGAGCAATTGAGGGTTAAGGGTCTTGCTCAAGGGCTCAACAGTGGAAACTTGGTGATGTTGGGGTTTGAACCTGGGACCTTCCGAACCGTAGTCCAACACTTAAACCCCAGATCCACCATTAACAAAATGTGAAACATTTCAAATGGTATAAATATGTTTGCAAGGTACTGCATGGAATCAATTCCGACCAATTACTTCCTTATAGCATCATGGAATAACAAGGAAACAGGCCACAACCAACCATGAAACTGCTTTTGACCCAGTGAAAATGGAAAAAAATGGAAAGCCAATGGCCATCTTATTCCTAAATGGTTAAATTAATATTTTATTGAAACACCTTAAATTAAAACAAATTTGTTTACACTTTTATACCATGTTGATTGCTTCATTTAAAATTTGTTGTATTGGTAGTCTTTTTATTACTGTCCTAATACTTATGGAACTCACTGTAAAATGCATCTTAAAAAATGGTAATATTGTCAAAGTGAAATATTTCAAACCTTGAAAGACACATTAAATTCCTATTCCTAATAGTTCATGTATCTCTTGGTTTAGTTGAATACACGCATATGGAAGACTGCTGAACAGATGACGATGTTGTCCAGAAGCGATGACTGAGGGTAAGCCACAGAAGGTAATCACTGACAGGGCTGGGTGTTCACAAAGTGCTGTATCGAAGCATATTCATGCACAAGCAACAGAAATGACTGCAGCCTCAGGAAGAAATCTGATTTAAGAACTTGGGAGAGCTTCTTAAGGAATAAAGTGAGACTGGAGTTAATGCATCAAGTGCCACCACATAGAAGCTGCTACAACTGTTGCATTCCGAGTCCACTCCTAATCCAGGGATAACGACAATGTGTCTAAAGTGTCATACATGGGAAAAAATTTAACTGGGCCATTGCTCAGTATTCAAGATCGTAGAGTCTGGAGAAAGAGTGAGGCACAGAATCCAAGTTGCTCGAAGTTCAGTGTGAAGTTTCCACAGTCAGTGCTGTCTGAGTATCAGACAGGTTAATGAGTCTGAAGCTGGATATTGGAGGGGTAATGTTAAATGTTGTTAGTGGCTATGCCCCACAGGTAAGATGTGAGTTAGAAGAGAAGGAGTCATTCTGGAGTGAGTTAGATGAAGTGATGCAGAGCATCCCCAGAGGTGAGAGAGTGGTGATTGGTGCAGACTTCAATGGACATGTTGGGGAAGGGAACAGAGGTGATGAAAATGTGATGGGCAGGTTTAGTCTTCAGGACAGGAATGTCAAAGGACAGATGGTGGTGGACTTTGCAAGGAGGATGGAAATGGCAGTAGTAAATACTTTCTTCCAGAAAAGGCAGGAACATAGGGTGACATATAAGAGTGGAGGCAGAAGCACTCAGGTAGACTACATCTTGTGTTGAGGTTGTAATCTGAAAGAGATTAGTGACTGCAAAGTGTTGGTAGGGGAGAGTGTAGCCAGACAACACAGAATGGTGGTGTGTAAAATAACCCTGGTGGTGAGGAAGGTGAAGAGGACAAAGGCAGAGCAGAGGACAAAGTGGTGGAAGCTGAGAAAGGAAGAATGTTATGTAGTCTTCAGGGAGGAGTTGAGACAGGCTATGGGTGGTCAGGAGGTGCTTTCAGCTGACTGGACAACTACAGCCAATGTGATCAGGGAGACAGGTAGGAGGGTACTTGGTGTATCAGCAGGTAAGGCAAAAGTGGACAAGGAGACTTGGTGGTGGAACGAGGAAGTCCAGGAGTGTATACAGGGAAAGAGGCTAGCTAAGAAGAAGTGGGACTCTGAGAGGACTGAAGAGAGTAGACAGGAGTACAGGGAGATGCAGCGTAAGGTGAAGGTAGAGGTGGCAAAGGCCAAACAAAGAGCATATGAGGACTTGTATGCTAGATTGGATAGTAAGGAGGGTGAGGTGGATCTGTACAGGTTGGCGAGGCAGAAAGATAGAGATGGGAAGGATGTGCAGCAGGTTAGAGTGATTAAAGATAGGAATGTACTGACAGATGCCAGAAGGGTAATGGGAAGATGGAAGGAGTACTTTAAAGAGTTGATGAATGAGGAAAAAGAAAGAGAACAAACAGTAGAAGAGGTGACTGTTGTGGAACAGGAAGTAGCAAATATTAGTAAAAGTAAGGTGAGAAGGGCGTTGAAGAGAATGAAGAGTGGAAAGGCTATTGGTCCTGATGACATACCTGTGGGGGCATGGTTTTGATGTAAGATCAAAACCATGAATGTAAATGTATTTTATAGAGATTTTATGTGATAGACCAACACAAAGTGACACAGCATGTTTTATTAACAATTTGTAGCTGTTCATACGTGGGGGTATGAAAGTGCTTAGGAGAGGTGGCAGTAGAGTTTCTAACTAGTTTGTTTAACAAGATCGTGGAGAGTGAGAGGATTCCAGAAGAATGGAGGAGAAGTGTATTGGTGCCGATTTTTAAAAACAAGGGAGATGTGCAGAGCTGTGGCAATTACAGAGGCATAAAGCTAATGAGCCATAAAATGAAGCTGTGGGAAAGAGTAGTGGAAGCTTTGTGAGCAGCAATATGGTTTCATGCCTAGAAAGAGTACATCAGATGCAGTATTTGCTTTGAGGATGCTGGCGAAGAAGTACAGAGAAGGTAATTAAGGTGCCAAGAGAGGAGCTGGGTGTTGTATGAGGAAGTCTGGAGTGGCAGAGAAGTATGTTAGAGTGGTGCAGGACATGTATGAGAGCTGTTAGACAGTGGTCAGAGATTTCATCATCTCTTCACTACCAGACCCACTAGACCCACTACAGTTCGCTTATCGTACAAACCGTTCCACGGACGATGCAATCTCTCATCTCCTCCATACATCTCTCACTCACCTGGACATTCGGAGGGGGAATTATGTGAAAATGCTCTTCATCGACTACAGTTCTGCATTTAATACCATAATTCCCTCCACACTTACCACCAAGCTGGAGCACCTGGGACTCAGCTCATCAATGTGTCAGTGGATCTCCAATTTTCTGACTGGCAGACCACAGGCAGTAAGGATGGGCGGACATGTCTCAGCCTCCCTCACTCTCAGCACTGGAGCCCCCCAGGGTTGTGTTCTGAGCCCCCTGCTGTACTCTCTGTACACCCACGACTGCGTGGCCACTACCAGCTCCACCACCATCATCAAGTTCGCTGACGACACTGTTGTGGTGGGCCTGATCACGAACAACGATGAGACGGCCTACCTGGAGGAGGTTGGAAATCTGGAGAACTGGTGCCAGAGAAACAATCTCCTCCTGAACGTCAGTAAGACAAAGGAGCTGATAGTGGACTTTAGTACAAAGCAGGTGAGGAACTACCAGACCCCCGTCATCAACAGGAGCCCAGTGGAGAGAGTGGACAGCTTCAGATACCTCGGTGTTCACATCACGCAGGACCTGGCATGGTCCTGTCACATCAACACCGTGGTAAAAAAGGCCCGGCAGCGTCTCTACCACCTCAGACGCTTGAGAGACTTTAGACTGCCCTCCAAGGTGCTCAGGAATTTCTACTCCTGCACCATAGAGAGCATCCTGACGGGAAATATCACGACCTGGTTCGGGAACAGCACCATGCAGGACAGACGAGCTCAACAGAGGGTGGTGCGATCAGCTGAGCGCATCATCCGCATCGAGCTCCCTGACCTGCACACAATCTACAGCAAGCGGTGCTTGACCAAGGCCAGGAAGATCGTGAAGGACCTCAGTCACCCCAATAACGGACTGTTTACTCTGTTGCGGTCTGGGAAGCGATTCCGCTCCTTGAAGGCCAACACAGAGAGACTGAGGAGGAGCTTCTTCCCGCAGGCGATAAGGTCTCTCAACCACAACCACACCACTATGCAGATCTAACAATCTTTTCATCTTTTTCATAATTGATCAAATCCATCAATCTTCTTACATCCATGAACACTATGGACAATTACATGCTCACCTTCCTTCATATATACACTACATGTCGTTTGCTTACATCCTGGACCATTGCACAAAGTCACTTTAATAACTCTGCACACCTACCTTCACAACTACACTACATTTTACAGTTTTACGTTTACATCCTGGACCAGTGCACAAAGACACTTTAATAACCTCTGCACAAAGTCACTTTATTCCATGCATATTTGCACACACAGCACAGTATATTTCAATTTGTACAGTAGATTTCTATTTTTGCACATCATATTTCTATTTCTATTTTTATTTTTAGTTCTATTTTTCCTAGTTTAATTTAATTTTTATTTAATTTCTATCGTATTTCTTTTATTCATATTTATTTCTTATTTGTAAACTTTAATTCTCTTCTAGGGTCAATTGCAGCCGTAAAATGCATTTCACTACATTTCGTACTGTGTATGTTTGTGTATGTGACAAATAAAATTTGAATTTGAATTTGGTGAGATGTACTGTAGGTGTGACAGAAGAGTTTAAGGTGGAGGTGGGTCTGCATCAAGGATCGACTCTAAGCCCGTTTTTGTTTGCTCTGGTGATGGACAGGATGACAGATGAGGTTAGACAGGAGTCTCCATGGACTATGATGTTTGCAGATGACATTGTGCTTTGTAGCGAGGGCAGGGAACAGGTGGAAGAAAATTTGGAGAGGTGGAGGTATGGTCTGGAAAGCAGAGGAATGAAGGTTAGCCGCAGTAAGACGGAATACAGGTTTAGACATGTTCAGAGGAGAGATGTGAATATATCGGTAGAAGGATGCTGAGGTTTGAACTGCCAGGCAGGAGGTCTAGAGGAAGACCAAAGAAGAGATTTATGGATGCGGTGAGAGAGGACATGAAGTTAGTTGGTGTGAGAGAAGAGGATGCAGAGGATAGGGTTAGATGGAGGCAGATGATTCGCTGTGGCGACCCCTGAAAGGGAACAGCCGAAAGACAAAGAAGAAGATAAGCAGGATAAGAAAAGAAAACTGCTGTGCCTTATAAATCGCACTCGTTATAGTTTGTGTCCCAAAGACTGTGTGTTGGTTTAGGGATGAAGTCTCGCGAGAGTGTGCAGCCACATCGCGAGGTCATCCCAATGATGTAACAGGGTCAAGGGATTCTGTTAAAAGGACACCCAAGGGGAAGCTCTAGGAGGAGAGTATAAGGAGTTACAGTGCAAAGTTTTGTGTTTATGAATTCGGAGTCGAAATATATTGTGAAGACTGTTGTCGGCGGATATCCTTTCCAGATGGATTATCACCCCCAGTCTGCTTTACCACTTCACTCCTGCTCCCGAAATTATTAACAACACTTCCGGTGAGGCTGATCCAGCTCTCCCACTACACACACCTTTCACAAATAACTTTGGACTATCATTCCATTCACTTACACACCATCGTTTTTTGTATATGTTGTAAATATTACTATTATTCTTAGTTTTGTTGGTTTTGATGCACCTCTTTTGTTTTTTATTGTTTAATACACTTTGGGTTACCGTTTACATTGGTTGTGTGCGTCTTTTCTTGTCCGGAGCGCTTAACACTTTACCAGAGACTAGATTAAAGTTCCCACATTAGTGTAACCTGGTAATTAAATTATCTGATCGTTACATACTGGTGGCCCGTAGGGGGAGTCTTTTTTGGGGTGTTTTCTGGTATTGTGTAGTCTTTCAGAACAGGATGGATGCTTATACTGCTAATGTTAAAGCTAACGCTCATCATAGCATTATGGGCAATGCACTTGTTTTATGTTGTATACAGGATAATGATGTTGTAGATTATGCTTTTATGACTCGACGTAATCCTGCAGTTGAAATAACATATTTTATCTGTATATTCTCTGTACAGTGGGGAAAATAAGTATTTGGTCCCCTACAGATTTTCTAAGTTTGCCCACTTACAAAGAAATGAAGGATCTATAATTTTTATTATAGGTTTATGGTAAAGGATTAAGACAGAATATCACCCAAAAATCCAGAAAAAGCACATAATACAAATGTTATGAATTAAGTTGCATTTCAATGAGGGAATTAAGTATTTAATAGTATTTGATGGTAGAGAAACCCTTGCTGGAAAGCACGGTGGGAAGACATTTCTTGTAGTTGTTTACCAGATTTGCTCACATCTTGGTATACATTTTGATCCACTATTTCTCTAAATGTTTAAGGTTTCTTGCCTGCTGCTTGGCAACTCGATTAGTTACAGCTCTCTCCGTGAATTTTCTATTGGATTAAGGTCTGAAGACTGGCTAGACCACTCCATGACCTTAATGTGCTTATTCTTGAGCCACTCATTAGTTGCCTTGGCAGTATGTTTGGGGCCCTCAGCTGCCGCTCTCATGCCTCTCTCTCTCTCATTACGCGCTGCTGCCAAAGGTGGACCTTCCACAACCTACCCTCAAGTTTTCCCTCCGTCCTGCTCGGTGACCTGTGCGAGATATCACAAGCCCAGCAGAAAGACAGCCAGATAGCTCAACTGGCCACTGGAGGGGACCTCCAAGACTCACGGGACCAGGGGATCACCTTTAAACACCACCAGGCGGTGTATATCGTAGTGTTCCTGTGAGGCGAGGAGGAAGATTCCAACTGGTGGTCTCACAATTATTAACCCAGAGGTATCCAGTTTTTGACTGGTGGTCCCAGATTTATTACCCTGAGGGTCTTGCAGTACTATCATAAGCACCCATCAGGTGGACCATGGGGGAGAATAAAAACCCTGTTACATATACTCAATGATGCCTGGTGGCCCCCACTTGCATGAAGGTCTGACAGTTTGTCAATTCATGTGAGGTCTGCAGGGGCACAACGTAAGGGAAAACTACGGTGGCCCTGAAGTGCAAAACAAATTAACAAAACTGAACACAAAATAACAAAACCCAATACAAAATAACAAATTCAAAACCAAATTAACAAAACGAAAAAAAAACAAATAAATAATATCTGACTGGCCGAGAAGTGCAATACAAATTAACAAAACGGAAAACAAATTAAAAACCAAATAACAAAACCCAAAACAATTTTTTTTGGAGGGGGGGAGTTTTGTTGTTTTGTTTTCAGATTTGTTAATTTGGTTTTGAATTTGTTAATTTGGTTTTGAATTTGTTAATTTGTTTTCCGTTTTGTTAATTTGTATTACACTTCTCGACCAGTCCGATACAAACCGGAAAAGGTAGGTATAGTTAGCGAATGAAATGCTTACCGCTGATTGGACGAGACATCTGTCACTCAAGATATACAGGAAGTAGGAACTTGTTTCTTTATCTTTGTTTCTTGTGTGTTCTGCTTCACTTTAAACTATGATGGCCGTGAAGTGCAAAAAAATTAACAAAACTGACTTCAGGGCCACCGTAAGTTCGCCATATTTGAAACCACAATAATGTTTGCACATTCATACACACACGAATCTACCGCTACTACAGTACTTCCTGTATATCTTGAGTGACAGATGTCTCGTCCAATCAACGGTAAGCATTTCATTCGCTAACTATACCTACCTTTTCCGGTTTGTATCGGACTGGCCGAGAAGTGCAATACAAATTAACAAAACGGAAAACAAATTAACAAAACGGAAAACAAATTAACAAATTCAAAACCAAATTAACAAATCCGAAAACAAAATAACAAAACCAAAAAACAAAACAACAAAACTCCCCCCCTCCAAAAAAATAGTTTTGGGTTTTGTTATTTGGTTTTTAATTTGTTTTCCGTTTTGTTAATTTGTATTGCACCTCTAGGCCAGTCAGATATTAGTTATTTTGTTTTCCGTTTTGTTAATTTGGTTTTGAATTTGTTATTTTGTATTGGGTTTTGTTATTTTGTTTTCAGTTTTGTTAATTTGTTTTGCACTTCAGGGCCACCGTAGAAAACCCCAGCGGAGCTACCGACTGGCTGACCACTCCAGGGACCACAGGCTCGGCCTACTCACCAACCACACACACCTGACTTGGCAACATGCACTTTACTCGACAGCCACAGGACCACAGCGGAGCAAGAGACCACAATACACAGAAAGTTGGAAAGCCAAACAGGCCAGATCGCACTTCCCAGGAGAACGAGGCGCAGCCACATAAAACGATTTTTTTATATAGGCTTTTGATAAGAAAACTGCTTATTATTATTAGTTTTGTTGGTTTTGGTACACCTCTTTTGTTTATTTATGGTTTATTAAACTTTAGGTTACCGTTTACATTAGTTGTGTGTATCTGTTCTTGTCCTGAATCCTGAACGGCTAACACTTCACCAGAGACTAGATTAAAGTTCCCATGTTAGTGTAACCCGGTAATTAAATTATTCGATCGTTACAAGCTGAAGGCTGCTATCAAAGCAAACTGGTCTTCAGTAGTGCCACACACTAATTGCCACTTTTTCAATTTGACACAGTCCATTTTGAATTAGCCTTTGCCCACAGGACACAAAGGCGCTTCTGGACCATGTTCAGATATGGCTTCCTTTTTGCATGATCCAGCTTTAGTTGGCATAGCAGATGGACTGTGTTTACCAACAGTGGTTTCTGGAAGTATTCCTGGGCCCATTTAATAATGTAAATGACACAAGCATGTTAAGTGATGCAACAAAAGTCTTCAGCCTTGTGCCTTATGCAGAGATTTCTCCAGTTTTTTCTGAATATTTTGATGATATTATGCACTGTAGATGATTTGCAAACCCTTTGCAATTTGGCATTGATAAACATTGTTTTTAAAGTGTTCCACAATCTTTTATGCACTTTTTCACAGATTGAAAAGTCTCTGCCTATCTTTACTTCTGAGAGGCTCTGCCACTGTTAGACATCCCTTTTATAACTAATCATGTTACAGAACACATGTCAATTAATTTGGCTGAATCTTTTAAAAAATTGTTGATCCCACCCCAACTGGGTTTTTAGACCTGTAGCAGGCATCAAATTTAAAATGAGCTCATTTAGTGGTTAAAAGTTTCAGCTTAAATGCACTCACTCTTGTTAATTAAAATCTGCTCACAAAATAAACTGAATAAATGGTAAGATTTATAATAATTAGCAAAAGAAAAGACTCTATTAGTCACTAAAATATGAGGAGTAAATGCGCCTGTAGATTGTTTTCCATTATGACCAATACGATGCTTTTTAACTTTTTTTATATTTTTATTAAATTCATTTCATCTCAACTCATCTCATATACCGAGTTATCCTGTATACAGGGTCGCGAGGGGGACTGAAGCCTATCCCAGGAGACTTAGAGCACGAGGCAGGCTACGTCCTGAATAGGGTGCCAATACATTGCAGAGCACCCACATTCACACACTCACACACTACGGGAAATTTGGGAACGTCAATTAGCCTAATCTGCATGTCTTTGGAATGTGGGAGGAAACCATAGTACCCGGAGGGAAACACGGGGAGAACAAGCAAACTCTATGCACACAGACCCGAAGCAGGAATCAAACCCTAACTCTGGAGGCACAAGGGAATAATTTAAAACTGTAATTAGTATGCATTAATACAGAATTCTAATTACAAACATATCAGCAAGTCCCTCCATATAGTAAAAATGACATTCAAATATTAATAACATTATATTTATGATAATATCATTGGATGGGGATAACCCCTGAAGAGTGCTCTGTGCCCATTAACTCTTGAGTGTTGTGATTTTTTTATGCTGATTCCAAACTTCAAGACCACTAAATTTCATTTTAATTAAATTTTTTACATTTATTTTTGGGACAGCGCTTTAACAACCTTGGTGAGACGATTGGACTGTGGGTAGTTGCCTTACCATCTGGAGAGAGAGTGAGAGAGACACAAGATCCAGGAACAGATCACCAGAGGTGAGTGAACAACTTGCCATTAGGCATAAGCCCTTTGGCGCACAACCCAGGGTGAAGAGGCTATCCATACCAACTGAGAAGGGGGGAGCAAGTTACCTCTCAGCAGAGAAGGGCACGCAACATTAACCAACTGTATCCAGCAACGAGCTAAAGAGCTCGCAATACAGCTGGACATCTGCCACACTACACTCCCAGATACTTTAGCTTCGATAGAAAGACCTCCACTGGCAGAGCTCAACTTTTTTTTTTTTGGAACTTGGTCCATTATCATCATTTTGCTCCTTATCCCTTTTATGTTTATACAAAGCCCAAAGAGCTCTGACTCCCAAGAGTGACTCCCAAGAGTCTTGTTATGCTTATTTAAAGCGCAGAGAGCCCTGTTATGTTTAATGGTGGCTGTGTTATGCTTATTAAAAGCCCCAAAAGCACTGATTTGCCTTCTGAGAGGCCTGTTTTGCTTCTTAGTCCTGTTTCCTGAGAACTTTCATATGCTCACTGAGAGCCCTGAGGTTTAAATATTGAGACTCTGCCTGTCTGTCAGTCCAGCATTGTCTGAACCATGCCCTGCTCTGCCTGAGACATGCCCTGCACCACTTGAGCCACACCCTGCTTTGTCTAATCCATGCCCAGCCCTGTCACAGCCTGATGCGGCACCCTTCTCTACCTAGTTCAGCAAAATCCTCCGGCGTTGAGTAGCATTTGTCTCTGGCATTGCTGTTTCCACTAGAGGGATTTAAGAGAAGTGCACTGCTTCCATTAACTTGGAGGACTGCAAGGACATCATGCTCGCTCCACCTCTAGGCTTTGAGAAAATTATGCTCGTTCCATCGCCTGGGTTTGAGGACTTTATGCCAGCATTGCACCTCAGCCTCAGTGATGTCATGCTGGTGTCGCCATCTGATTTCAGAGATGCCATGTTGATGCCTCCATCTGGATTTGGAGGGGTCATGCCAGCTCAAAGCCTATGGCAAAAGCCCAAGAAACCTCACACTAAGCCTCAGCTCTGTCTTTATGCCAGGCCTCAGTGCCGTTCTTTTGCCAAGCCCCAGCTCTGTCCCTGTGTTTATGCTTGATTTGCGCCCACCCAGCCCTAATACCCTGCACGACAACCTCTGTGTCGGAGAGACCAGCAAAAGATTTCTGGATTAGCGCCTTATGGTAGGACATTTCCCAATTTTTACTAAAGTATACACATTGTCCAGACTGGCCTTGGCCAGATCAGTTTTAATTAATAATTGTTTACATTTTATTTATAAAAATGTTCCCTATAAAATAATAATATTCTAAAGTTCTAATAACAATAATAATACAATGATTATAAATGATAAAAATTTAAACAATAAAAAATTACACTGCCGTGAATATCGTTAATTATTTTGTTACAGCAGCAAATAAACCATCCATTCTCAAAGCTAATGTGTTGGAAAAATGGGCAAGCCTAAGTAACTGAGTAATTCGTACAAGGGCTAAACTTTGATAAATAGATGACTGGGTCAGAACAGCTGTTCTTATAGTGTGTTCCTTATATGTATGTATATAGTGGTTAGTACCTACCAAAACTGCCCTGACAGAAAGGCATCAGAACATTACAGCTTGCTATGTTTCAGGCTGCACAGATGAAGACTGGTCACAGTGCCAACCCCTGTACACCACCGAAAGGACCTAAAATGAACACATAAACATCAGAACTGGAGCTCTGATCAATGAAAAAGGGTGGCCTGGCCTGATAAACATGTTATCCTTTATATCATGTGAAAAGCTTGATGTGTGTGTGTTAGGGCTGGACGATATGGCAAAAATTTATATATATTTATACTCAGCAAAAAAAGAAACGTCCTCTGACTTTCAACTGTTTTTACTTTCAGTAAACTTAATGTGTAAATATTTGTAAGAACACTAAAAGAGTCAACACCATAAGACATAAAGTAAAAATGTTTCACAATGTGTCCCTGAATGAAGGGAGGCTCAAAATCAAAAGTACCAGTCAGTATCTGGTGTGGCCACCAGCTGCTTGAAGTACTGCAGTGCATCTCCTCCTCATGGATTGCCTATTGCGGACAGTCTGAGCACTGATGGAGGGATTGTGTGTTCCTGGTGTGACTCTGGCAGTTGTTGTGGCCATCCTGTACCTGTCACGCAGGTGTGATATTCGGATGTACCGATCCTGTGCAGGTGTTGTTACACGTGGTCTTCCACTGCGAGGATGATCAGCTGTCCTTCCTGTCTCCCTGTAGCGCTGTATTAGGTGTCTCACAGTGCGGACATGGCAATTTATCGCCCTAGCCACATCAGCAGTCCTCATGCCTCCCTGCAGCATGCCTAATGCACGTTCACGCAGATGAGCAGGGACCCTGGGCATCTTTCTTTGGGTGTTTTTCACAGTCGGTAGACAAGTCTCTTTAGTGTCCTGCGTTTTTAGAACTGTGACCTTAAATGCCTACTTTCTGTAAGCTTTTAAGGTCTTAACGACCATTCCACAGATGCATGTTAATTAACTGATTATGGTTAATTGAACATGCATGGAAAACATTGTTTAAACCCTTTACAATGAAGATCTGTAAAGTTATTTGGATTTTTACAACATTATTGTTGAAATACACAGTCCTGAAAAAGGGACGTTTCTTTTTTTGCTGAGTATATATAAACAGTACAAAAAAATAAGGTTCACTTTTTATTTGTATTTAGCCTTTTCAAACAAGAAATGTGAAATAAACTATCAAATAATTAAAATTCTCAGATTAGTAAAATTAGCAGAAGCGTGCGCGCGCACACACACACACATACACATTCGCCTTTACAGCCCCCACCCACCCCCAACTCCTTTCGGGTACAGGCGAGTGTGTGTCTGTGTGTGCGAAGCGCGTGCCAGTAGTACCTCACCATCTGAATTTAATGCAGATAATACCAATACCAATATTACCAATTTTCAACATTATAATCATATTTTTTCACAATCAAAACATTTAGAAAAGACAGGTAAGTAATAAATGATGAAGTAAAATATGGAATTAATAGACATTAAAGAGCACTTAACCTTAATTTATGATTCCTCTTGGCATCAGCTGCTTTAAAAACAAAACTTAAAGTGTCTCCCTTTGTTTCTTTGTTACAGTCCTTGCTAACATTCTTGGAAACCATGGTCCTATGTCTTTATAAAATCTTTTTAAAAATAGGTAAACTTGCTTCTCTTGGCTTTTTGTTGATGCAAACAAGTTTTAAACAGCTCCCAGACGTACTCCCAACTTAGCCGGCATACAGTTCGAATCAGTTCAATCGTTTGTTTACCAAAAATGCTTTGCATACTGAGGCAAATGTTTAGCAAAAATTTCAGTTTTTAAGGTGAAAATTTAAGAAGTGGGCTATTCGT
This sequence comes from Clarias gariepinus, assembly GCF_024256425.1. Taxonomy (NCBI): domain Eukaryota; kingdom Metazoa; phylum Chordata; class Actinopteri; order Siluriformes; family Clariidae; genus Clarias; species Clarias gariepinus. The sequence continues at coordinate 8,247,375 of NC_071103.1, read as the reverse complement.
ATGCTGAGGTAACACTGTAATAAATTTTTCTTTGCTAACTCCTAAGGAACTACTGTAGTTCTCAAAGCTAGGTCCATGAATGATGTCACATTAATTATTGAATTCTTCTAGTTATTAGTCTTGCCTCTTTAGTAATAGTGATTCAATTGGTCTTTTTAAATAAATTAATTTATTTAAAAGCTTAAACATCTTAAAGGAGTTTGTGTGGTTTAATTTAAAAACAGATAAAGAGAGAGAGCAGAGCATTAACAACTACAGACTGGGGAGAAAACAGTTTCAGAAATGAATCACAATTCTTTTTGTGGTGAGTCACGTATCACCAGACTGACTGCCCAATAGAGTTTTTAAAATCTATTACATTTATAATAGAAATTAACTGCTTGATTGGCCAGTGACCAGAACTGGGTGGTTTTCAGTTTGCCGTGACTGGTGATCAGCTGAACAGCCTCAGATATTACAGATTCTGTACCGATCGCAGAAGCTACCAAATGGTGCAACAGAAACGCATTTTTATAACGTTACATAATAATTTTTTTTTGCATGTTTAAGCCATTTATCTGCCTTTTTTCTCCAAACTCTGAGCGAATTATTCTCAAAATCCACTCGTTACACACACTTACACAAGTCTCAAAACAACATTAGAAGCCCTGCATGCCCGTGTGAGAAACAAAGGTGTCTGCATGCTTGTAGTTACTCAACTAAAGAACACTTGCATGCTCACTTTTGACTTTTGAGACTCCGGTGGCATTTGAGGTGGTAGAACATCATCTTCTCTTTGTAATCCTACAAATGTGGTAGGAGTAAATTTTTTTAATTTTAATTAGAAAAAAATCATTAAAGCAGGGAACATATACAGTACGTGATGCACAGTAAACTCTTGTATTTGAAATTAGTTTGTATTGCTTAAATGGTGTGCTTTAAAAAATAATGTTATAAAGAATGGAAAAGTTCATCATTTAACTTTTTTGAAGGTCTAAACTTTTAATAAAACTTATGAAAATGTAATATCGAACTTGGATATTTATAAAATCGCGATTCTTATAGAATCGAAATTTTAATCGAATCGGCGCCCAAGGACCGTGACAATATCGTATCGGGAGGTGACTGCGATTCGCATCAATATTACGTTGCTGTACAAATGTGAATGTAGACCTACGAACATTTTCTAAAAATGCTTAAGCTTAATAAGAAAAACAGTATTATTCAACATTGTTGTTAATAATATAGTTGCGTAACCTAGGCTGTTTTTCGTGTCTTTACCTTGATTATGATATGTGCCGGCTAGAGGCGCTGGGTAAATCTGTCCGAGACATCATCCTCGGTGTCTGCACAGGCGCAAATATAAAGCTGTTTCCAAACAGAGTAAGTACCTGGTTCGTTGTGTTTATTATAATTACTATTATTATTACTATTGTTATTATTATTATTATTATTATTTATTTACGGGGTGTTCGACTAGCGCAGATCTCGAGACGAGTCCTACGCTTTCCCGTGGCAGCGGTGTGTCGTTCGGGGTAGAGTCGGCTCTTTTAAGTGAACTTTGAGAACCGATTCGCTTATACGAGTCGTTCGGGTTTATTCTCTCCTTTCACCGTGTTGTAGACAAATCCTGCTGCTCTTGTGCAGTTCATTAACCAAATCTCTTAACCGAAAACTCTTGACATCCGAGTTGCTCGTTAGCGTTACGTTTATACAGTGTGTGTGTGTGTGTGTGAGAGAGAGAGAGAGAGAGAGAGAGAGACTCAGCTGAGACAGGGAGGATCCGCTACACCGCTAAAAAAAAAACGCTTAAATTAGATATTGAAGCTATTAGATATTAGGATAAATATAAATCAAACGTGTTAAAGAATCACATTATTGCAGAAATACTTATGATACGTTTCAGTTGACATTTGACAGTCTTTCTGATATTTCAGGAGGAACAGTAGTAATATTTATAAACCAGTGTTAGCCATACGTAGATAAATAACAATCACTGGTTAAAGTGCGCTGTCAGGTACAGCCGAGCGGTTTGTGAACCAAAAGAATCGGTTCTTCTTGGTAAACTGAAAAGCGTCAGGATTCAAAGCGCTGCACCGGGGGAACGCTGGGTCACTTCTCAGCGAAGAAGCGGTGTGTAAACTGAGGACAAAGTGCTCTACTGCCTCTTGTGTACACGAGTAATATGTGCAGCCCAAAATAATGTATGCACAATAAAAAAAAAAAATTAAAAAAAATAATAAATAAAATAATGTATACACACTCCGACTTTTTTATATCGACTTTATTTACATAAACATTAAAGTATAGCTGTAAGTAATGTTTAAATTATGCAATTACATTAGTAGCTCTAAGTGGTCACCATTAGCATCTGGACATTTTGATTACGGTTAACTACTAAATGAACAACATTGACTTGAGTGTCCAAAGGGCTTGCTCTGCATGATACAGTACTTAAACTTTTTCCCGCAGTGCAGCCAGTGTAGTTAGTTTTCTACGGTACTTCACATTCTTTAGTGTTCCCTACAGATAGAAATCTGGGGAACGTGGAGGGAGTTCAACAGCACTATCCAACGTCCTGGCAGAATGTCATCAAAATGAGAGGCTCTGCTCTCATGTCTCTGTGCTACATGTTGCTGCCATAATTCAATTTGTGTTTTAAAAAAGGCCAAAATTGTGTAAGCATTTATGGCTATGATGTATTGATTTGTTATTATATTGAACACTGTAACAGAGCACCAGAATTAGAAACTACAAATTTATCCCATATGACGCAAATAAATGTAAAAAAGATTTGGAGTATTTTAAAAAGTTTATTCTTTCCAAATATCTTTCAATGTCATTTTTGAATAGAAAGAGCGTGATACTATTATTACATTTATGAATAAAATACTATATAAAAAGCAATTATGGGTATTTTATTTATTATAAAATATTTCTCTTTCTTCTCATCAAAGAACCCTAAAAGAGAACTTTTTCTAAATGATCACTGTTCCAAAACAATTGCACAATGGTTTCAGGAGCAGAGTTAGAGAAAGAGCAGCTGGTGTCAATATTCTTTTTTTATACTCAAAGTAATAAAAGATTTCATAGGGGATAAAATACATACGAGAGGGTATCAAAAAGACTAGTTTTGTAACATGCCAACAGATGGCAGCACAAAGCTGTATGCACAGGAAGCATCAACCTTCATAAGTCAGTGTGCCAAAAGACATCGCCCTGTGTACATCAGGAGTTGTGCAACTTTTGCTATTCTGACCATGGGTGTTAGCACATTTGCTATTTCATCATGGACAGCAAGTTAGAACAAAGAGGGAATGTGGAATTCGGGATGAAATTGGGCAAATCTGCCACAGCCATGATTCAGCAATTTTACGGCGATGCTGCAATGAGTCGTTTTTGGTGTTTTGACTGGCGCACACACTTCAAGAGCAGAACATTACTGAAAGATGACAAGAGATCAGTGCTGTATTGCTGCCAAGTTCGTCCCCAGGCTGCTGACCCAGTAGCAGAAGGAACATCGCATTGAAGTCTGCCAAGAACTCTGTCAGTGTGCTGTAGATGACCCGTTCTTCATGTCGAAGATCACTACCGATAATGAAACTTGGGTTTACGGGTATAACCCTGAGACGAAAAAACAGTCGGAGCAGTGGAAGAGCACATTATTTCCATGACTGAAAAAGGCAAGGCAGGTCTGCAGCTTAACCAAATGCATGCTTATAGTCTTTTTTCATTGAGATTATTCATTGAGAATTTGTCCCCAAATTATAATAAAACTCTTGTAAACAGAGCTAATCTCAAAAATATTTGATACCACCTTGTATATTAAATAGGGTCAGTTTTCACGCTTGTACATTTTTTAAGTTACTCAGTAAAGGGTTACATGGTGAACATGTACACAAATGACAGCAGCATAATAGAGTGTATCTGTGTAGCACTGGTATTACTTCATCAGTTATATTTTACATTGCTCAGGCACACTAAAACAACTAAATTCCTAATGAAACTTAAATGAGACTATTTTAATTAACTTGTGACACATAATAACTATTCTTGGCGGCAAAGTAGTGTAGTGGTTAGCCCTGTAGCCTTACACCTTCAGGGTCTGGGTTTGATTCCTGGGTCTGTGTGCATAGAGTTTGCATATTCTCGCCTTGCTTGGTGAGTTTTCCCCAGGGTACTCCCACAGTCCAAAGACATGCAGATTAAACTAATTGGTGTTTGATAATTGCCCGTAGCGTGTGTGAATGTTGACCAGAGGTCCTACCACGGGCAAAAAAAACCCCCCCAAAAAATATGTTTATATATATAATATTTAAAATTTTGTTCATCGTCTGGTCTCAGACCCCAGTCCAGGAAGGCCACGGGACTGCAGAGGTTAGACATCAGTTGTACTGAGACATTTAACCGGATTCATCGTATAAACCAGGTAAATGTGGTTTGTTACACACAGGGAAACACACATCTCTGTAGGACTACAGCACACAGGACCTGAGTTTAACACTATAGTACTGTTCAGTTTCTGATCAGAGGTTATGTGTAATTCTTGAATACTTGTCTGGTGATTTTTGAAAACAAATGTGATCAATGGCTGTTCCCTGCTACACATAGACCATAACCACATACACACCCACAGACACACACGACCATGCCAGTGTAATGTCAATGACACTACTGTGCTGTGAACAATTATACCCTTGTCACTGCTGGGAGAGGGAGAGTACATTGTGAGAATGGTATACAGTTAGTAATTGTGAGGCTACTTATCTAAAGGATAGGCAAATCCAGTCAAATTTATTGTATCCTGATTGAGTCTTTTATTCTAAAAAAAAAAAAAAAAAAAAAAAAAGCGACTTCCGGTGGCCGTCGTGTAAAACTAGCTAGTGTTGTCTTCGCAGGTCTACCGGGCGCATAAATACGATTATACGTTGAAAATGCAGTGTTAGTGACTTGTATGCACTTTGCCGACATTGCAGAAGAGTAAGAGTAAACGCGTCTCGATGTCAGAAAGAGAGCATTTCCAGGAGGAGCACTGCAGGCGCGGACTTTGGTGTTTTCTAATTAAATGATCCCCGAGGACCCTCGGCGATTGTGCGCGTGCCGGATGCAATAGCGCCTCCAGTAAGTCGCGATTTGTCACGTCGAGTAAACAGAGAAAAAGATTCTTTAAAAAAAAAAAAAAAAAACTGTTTTAACACACTAATAGTGAGAATGTGTGAGTGCATGCGCGGGATGTTGGATAAACGTGTGATCAGCATCAACATGCAGAGCGATAAAAGCCTCCGCGACCGACCGTGCAAACATTCAGCTTTCACACATGCATGCTGCACTGTTACACGCATAACACGTCGATCTGATTATCTCATTATTCTGTTATGTCTGTAGAAAAAGAACCGCCACAGTTACATCAACCACCTGAACTCTGATCTAACATCGAATCAGACACTGAACTGATGTACCAGGGGAAAGAAAAATGTTTCTGGAAAGTTTTTTTTTTTTTTTTTCTTCAAACATGCTGCTAAGTTATACCTAGGTTAGTCCTAAAGTTCACACATCCTTAACCTTTTAAAAACGTTTGATCTCTGCTACACTGTGTGCATATCCTTGTTAGATCTTTTGTATGAGGATCACTGCATGTTACTTCTTCTAGCTTGAAGAAAGTAATCAGATTAACATTTTATTTGTCACATAAACAGCTGGCGGTATGGTGGTGTAGTGGTCAGCGTCTTGCGCCTCCAGGGTCTGGGTTCGATTCCCGCATTGGGTCTGTGTGCATAGAGTTTGCATGTTTTCTCTGGGGACTTTGGTTTCCTCCCACAGTCCAAAGACACGCAGGTTAGGCTATTTGGCGTTCCCAAATTGCCCATCGTGTCTGAATAAGCCTGTGACTGTGTGTATGTGTGTTCTGCAATGTATTGGCACCCCATGCAGGGTGTACCCCGACTCATGCCCTAAGAGACTTATGCCCCCATGTGACCTTCTATTCAGGATAAAACGGTATTGACGATGAGATGAGACATACACAGCCATACAGTATGATATGCAGTAAATTGCTTATTCTCTGCAAGAATGAACTGAACTAGCAAGTACAATTAATAATCATAAAGAATGTTTAAATAGAGAGATAATAGGAAATAAAAGAAAAATATTTACCATGTGGCAAATAAAATAAAACTGAAATAGAAGTGTATGAGGTATTAAGTGCATATATTTTACAGTATAAAATACAATTGAGTGCAACTCGTTTGTGTGAAAATGAGCATTGTGCAAAGTCCCAGGAGGTGTGCAACATACTGTATAAGCAATCAAGTTTAATAATTCTCACGTGCTAATAGAGTAAAATAGTCAGGCGAGACATATAATATAGGATAAAACTGGGTCAGAACAAGCTTTTTTTTTTCTTTACACTCTGATGAACTTTTGATAGAAATGTGAAATGCATCCTATTTTCCATGGGTTTAATCATGTTCTGCCCTAAGCGAGTCAAGTCATAGCAGAAAGGTTTTCATCACAGTAAACTTATTTATAAAAAAAAAATAATAATAAATCCAGTAATTGCAGTGGGCTTCAGTAGAATCTGTACTGCTTAAATACCAAACATAAACACTACAGATAAAAGCAATGATCAAATATTACATTACCTTTGCCAGCCTTGTAAAATAGAACAGTAATTCATAATCTTGCACAAATAATTACTGACAATAACAGTGTAACATGCTCATGAGGAAAGAATTCACATTCAGCCAGAAGATTAATTAAAATAATTAAAACCATGGAATTGTCACATTGGGTGCAAATCCTACTAGTACTACTACGAATAACAGTAATAATAATAATAATGAGGTTAATTAAGTATGACTCACAAACCAGTTCAACATGCAGTGAGAGCTTTAAATGATTTATGCTTGAAGATGAAGGTAAGGAGAAAGGGATGTATTACATCGCACTCCTGATGGATGCCAAACAACAGTATTTGGCTAAATTAGTGCCGCTGAAGTGTTTGATCTGTATGAACCACAAAATTGAGTAGAGTAATTCTTCGGATATCCTACTATCCTAGCATTTTTTAACATCTGGTTTGTGGCTTGATTGTGTAATCTGATAATTTAAATTGTCTTAAGACACAGTTTAAAAACAGCTCAAAAGCCAGAATTTGACTGTACAGGAGTAACAGTTCTGTCATTGTTCTCCTATTAAAGCTTATTGCTGTTTGCCCTTTTGTGATATTCTGAGTTAAAATTATCAGGCATTCCCAGGGGTGCCACAAGATATAGCCTAACATTTTGTGACTCCAACATTGATGAAGCCATTAACATTTATGCTTAAAATTTTAACGTCCCCCTGGAGTCATTATCCTTACTTGGCACCCCAGGTACAACTGTACAATAATGCTATTATCTATCTTGTTCATAAATAAATGTCAAGAGCTTCAGTTAATGTTCACACCAATCTTCAGAATAGGGAAAATTCCTCCATCTCAAATGCTATTGAGTTTTAAATGTCTGTCAGAAAATGTCGTGTTTGCAAGGTTATCTTTTAACATGTGTCAGGTTTTTTGCTAGTTTTTAGTACTGTACAAGCCTTAATCTCCTTCATAATGCAGGGCAGCAAAACATTGTTATGGCCCCAATCAGAAAAAGCTGTGAATGTCTTTGCTTGCAAAACATGAATTGGTGTTTAACTCAAGCCGTTGAAACAATATGTTATTAGAGCTCCTTCACTGTACATTAGTTCATTAAGTATTTCTGCAGCTGTTTAATTAAGGCTTGTGTAGTTCCTATGATTGTATTTAAATAGTATAATATGCTTAGTTACAGTCATTAAAAGTGTGTTTTTTTTTTTTACGGAACTGACTTTTGTTATGAGAACTAAAAACCTCTTTTTTTTAGTCAACTCGCAGCCAAAACAAAGTGGCAGCCAATAAAAATAAAGAAAATATGCAAAGCTGCCCTTTTATTTGAAAGACTTTTTCCATTATGATGTACAAAGTATGAAGCTATGTCGATGAATCTTGGTGTATTTATGTGAATTTGGGCCTTCTAGGACTTGTAAGTGCTAGCAAACGATAGGAAAAAGATTTGAGACTGAGTGATGGAAAAGTCGTCTGCGGCTAGTTGATTTAACATGAAATCATCCCATAGTAACTAAAAAAAACACTCTAATCCCATGCTGTGCTGAAACGGCAGACGGCCACAACATGTTCCATATCAGCCAAGAATAGTCCTATGAGACTACAGTGGTCAGAGGCTGACCAGAACTGGACATTCGAATACTGAAAAAAAAAAAAAAGACTTTGCCTGTTTTTTCCATTCTATCATTTTTGCTGAGTCTGGACCCATCTGGACATTCCTATTTTATACATTAAAAGTAAAAGTATGTTTTTATTTTAGTGATATTATGAGTATGTTTTGAAAGAAATGGATATGTATAATGTTGAACTATTTATATATTATATAAGTGCTGATATTGTGAGGATCAATGTTGCATTGGGAAACAAAACAACTGTTATTATCATTTACCCACAGAAATAGCTGTTTTCATTTATTGATTTTGAAGGTAATTATAACTTGGGAATGATTGCATTAATCTAACAGAATTGTATCCAAGCAACAGCAGGCCAGCTTCCATCAGCGCATACATAACAATACATACATATACTGCCTGGCCAAAAAAAGAGGAAAACTTGCAGACTTTAATATTTTAGCTTTGATTCAGGCCTGCAATGTGAAAAATGCAAAATAATTTCACATGCTTTCAGAACCCGGATCTGATTGCTCTTTAATAGGGTTAATCTTCGAACCCATTGTAAAAAAAAAATTGCCAGCCAAAACAGGCAAATTCTACCACCTTAATGTATTATAACAAGAAAACAGTCTGGGCTAGCTTCTAGGTCAGTGTATGCCAAAGTGTAGGCTGCTGCCCACTGGCACCCGCTGGTGGGCCCTAATGGTACTGCAGTTGGATTATTTACAATAAATAAATGTTCTAAATGTTTTAAATGTTTAGTTTGGTATTTAAATTTGAAAAAAAAAATTAAATATTTGTGATTAAATATTTACATTGTATTTCTAATATTTATGATAAGTTTCCAGAACTAATTAAACAAAGCCATAGGATTTAAAGCCTGTTATTTATCTGACCTAGTTTTAAACCAGAGCATACTCCATATGTTGTCACTAGTGAGGAATCGTAATTGATAGACATAATAATGACAGAATGATCGTTTTGTTCAGCGTCAAACAGTTAAAATACAGGCATAACAGTTTACTATTTGCATTTACATTTTTACATTTGCTGCTTTATGCATGTAAATGTGAATACGTGGATGGATTATTATTTTGCACTGCATTGCTGTAGGCCATTCATTTTTCTAAAATTGGTCCCTGCTCGTCTGCATACATACAATAAGACCTAGAATATAGGTCTTATTGATTCGTCAAAAAAAAAAAGAAAAAGCTTTATGCATCCTGTTAGTTGTGGTTAGCTTTGTTTGCAAATTAGCCGAGTATAATCTTAAGGTTCTGTATAGCAAGATGAACGACACCTTGAAATGTAGGAATCACATTTAAAAGATCTGGGAAAATTATATATAAAAAAAAAAAAACATATCGGAAGGTTTTGGAAAAGTCATGGAAAAAAAATAAATAAAAAACATATTAAAGTCATGAGATTTGCATGTGTGTGAATGGTTGGTGCTACACTTTCATCCATTGTCAAAACCTCAGATAACTTTGACGGGCTACAATATCTACAGGATACAGTAGTTGATTAAAATAATAATAAGAATCAAAATAAAAATAAATAAACTGATTTTGAAAATATCTTTTGTTCAAAATCAATCGTTTTTACCAAGCAGAGATGTTTCATTTAGTCTTTAGGACCAAATTATTAAAATATGAATATTTAATTTTCTGCTAAAATATTGAATGAAATACAGTATACAGATAAACCTATAATAATTTCTTACTGATTGATGCCATGTTTAACTTACTGTTTAGTAAAATCTGTAACAAATTTTAAACGCATGTATTACACAATGGAGGTAGTACATGCGTTTAGAATTTGTTAGAGATTTTACTAAATGGGTAGTTAAATACAAAGCAAACGGACCTGCTACTAGTCTGTAAACCTCCGGAGAAAAAGTGAAAAAAATGACAGAGAAAATTATGTACTGCAAATTGTATTAAAAACTGAATGTGCAAAAATATTTTACGTGTAGTTGTAGTTTGTTACATCTTTTACCGAAGTAATTTATTTTTAGTGATTTAATGTGAATGTTTATTTTAACTATATCCCTTTCTATTTTTTTTTTCTATTTTGTCTTTAGTCTTAAAGCTTGCTTATAGTACTTTCTGTTCTATTTTATTGGTATACTTTCATTTAAAATCTTATTTCTAATCTTTTTTTCAGGTTCCTGGTGCAGCATACATGTATAAAAGGACAAAACAGGACATCAAGCAAAGCATTTCAGGATTGGAGAGCTTGGCCAATAAGGCAACATAAATATATGTATGTTTTTTAAAGGGGAAAAAAAATGACACCCTTTCATTTTTGTTGTCTTATCTTTTTGTCTGAACAAACAGCGTTAAAGACACAGTGGCTTTTTGAACAGCTTTACAACTCGCTCTCTTAAAAGCAGCTTATTTACAATGATTATTTGTTGGACGTATTGTGCCACCTTTTATAAAGGCACATGGTATTTGGTTCTCTTTTAACACTGCGTAGGAGAATGTCATGTGCTGAACTAATGAAAAAGTCACATGAGGATACAGTGGATAAACTTGAGCAAATTCCTATAGTGAAGGAGTCCTGCACAATCATGGAAGACACATGTATGCCTACAGAAGACAACAGGCAGCATGATGATCCAGTGGACATTAATAACAAGGACTCTTCTGATCATCCCGAAATTCTGCATACCACTCCGACAAATTCCGTACCTGACTCTGCAGAAATCCCGGTACTTAACGACAAGCTTCTGCATGATTCCAATGAGAAAACAAATGACGGCAACCACAAACATGATGATTCTAAGGTGGACCTTCAGAGATCTGAGCAATCTAACCAAACAGCTGATGAGAATAATGTCTCGAATAGCTTAGCTTCTATACCTGGACCACTTTCAGGGGATGAGCAGGAGCACAATGATCAGCAGTGTGATCAGAAACCTTCGACTGTAGTTGAATCTCATTCTGAAGAAAGCAATGCAGTGAATGCGGATAATCCACTCGAAAGAGACAGTTCCTCATATCGTGGCCGTCCACGCAAGGAGAAGCGTGTTATTAAATGTGAGTTCTGTGGACGCCCATTCAATCATGCATCAGCTTACATAATCCACCGGCGTGTCCACACAGGAGAGAAGCCTTTCAGTTGCCAGATTTGTGGTAAAGCCTTTGCCCAACTCTCCAACCTTAGATCACACACCAAGATCCATAATGCACCTAAAAGTGTAACTTTGCAAAATTCTAGCATATATCAAAACAAAGCCAATGTTCCCAAGAGTGTGACACCACCGAGAGAGAACCAAGTGAGTGTGACTCCAGTTTTTACAAATGACTGCTCAGACAAAAGCACTGAGCCTCTCAACAGGAGCAGAAAACCCGTTGCCTGCTCTATCTGTGGAAAGATCTTTCCTTACAAATCGGTGCTTAAAATACACCTTCGGACTCACAGTGGTGAAAAACCCTACTCTTGCAGAGTGTGTGGCAAAGCATTTACACAGGCGTGCACTGTTCGAGTCCATGAAAGAGTACACTGGTCCGTCAAACCCTTCCTATGTTCTAAATGTGGGAAAGGATTTTCACAGATTGGGACACTGAAAGGTCATACCTGCGAAGGGAAAAGGCAAACCCATGCCACTTTAAAAGATATGGAAATTGCTGGCGTTGTAACCTTCAGGTGTCACCTTTGTAAAAAGTGCTTTGGCACGAGAGATGAGTATGATGTTCATGTGCAAGCACACACAGATAGTCACCGTTATAGCTGTGAAAGGTGTGGTCAGAAATACAGTCTTCGCTCTGAACTTGACACTCACACAAAACACTGTTTTGCAATGTGGCTTGCAAAGTCAAAGCCTCATAGTCATTCTTCAGTCAAGGTAGAAACCAAAACCACAGAGCCTAAAACAGATCAAGGCTCACCGGTTGCAAGTACAGGATCCACACCCATAAAAGTGCAGAAACCCAGCTTGGTCGAATCTTGTAAACAGGAATACCAGAATAAGCAGAGAGAAGCACCACAGTCTGACTTTTTCCAGCCTCAGAAACCTAAGAAATATCCATCTCTGCTGGCTTGCCCCCCTAGGGTAATGGCCACCTCTGCTTATGATCCTCAAAGCAATCTTAGCCATTGTCAACCTTTTAAAGTGAGCTATATTGTAGCTTTGTTAAACAGCCTGGACCAGAAATCAGACCCAAGGAAGTATTTGTGTCCACGGTGCGGACGGCTTTTCAGGCATGTCGGAAGACTGCGGGCCCATATGCTAAGTCATGCTCGGGGTAAGAGCTTCACCTGTGGCCACTGCGGGAAAAACTTAGAAAACTGGAGCAACTTTTGGCGTCACCAGCGTGTGCACAAACAAAGACGAGGCCGCTTCTTTTGTCCAAAATGTGGTCAGGGTTTTCGCTTTGCCAGTATATACATGGAGCACCTGCAACAACATCCAGAGCTTAATGCATATTTCTGCCCCATTTGTCCTCACACCTTTTCCAATGCCACGAGTTTGAAGAACCATCAACAGGAATGGCATCAGTCAAGCATGCCTCATTTATGTGACATCTGCGGCAAAGGTTTTTCAACAGCTATAGTCCTAAAGCGGCATCGAGTAACGCATTGTTTTAAAAACTCACAGGTAGACATGCCGTATGTGGTTGATGTGCAGCCGATGATGAAACCTTATGAATGCGGTAAGTGTGTTGCCAGTTTCAAAACCTTGGATTTACTTTTCAATCATCAGCTATGCCATTCACCTAAAGGACTGAATAACCAAAACAATAACAGGCACGAACAACGGAAGAAGGGGCAATACTATCCACCTGACAAAAACAACCTCCACTTTGCCATTTCTACATCTCATCAAAATAATTCGGAACCGTGTCAAGATCTCATTCATGGACATCACTTCACTTCCATCCCTTCAGATTCAGTTCAAACACAAACCCAGTTGGAAATGGATATCGGTTATGCACAAAATATGACTTTTCCATTTTTCTCGTCGGATTCTAAGCCAACGCATTTAGGAACAAAAGAAATAAAAAGCTCTATGTGTGCTTACATGAGTTCCGTGACAACTAAGGAAATGCACAGTGGGTCTGCTCTGGAGTCCAAATCATTGCACAAAGCTGGGCATCTTGCGTGCACAGACTGTGGTGCTTGTTTTGCCTTTCTTCCAGCTTTGCATGAACATTACTTGAAACATGCCAGAGGAGAGATATAAAGATGATGCCATTATAAATGTATTCTCATCATACTTTTAGAGGACGTTTTTAAACATTGACCAAGAGCGCTGCATGGGAGATTTTTCAATCACTATTCTAAGCTCTAAAAACAGTTTCTACTAGATGTAGACGTGCACAACTTGTCATGGTTTTAATGTGAATTTAAGAAAGGCAGACATCATTTTATCGAATGATTGTAGGTAGCATTGCCTGCATTTGGATGTTAAAAGTGAAATATCTCTTCTTTTAGGTCTGTTGAAGCTTTAATTATAGCACTTAACTACTTGTGTAGTTAAAATGACATGTGTCTTAATGATCATGGACTGGAATATTTTTCAAAAATTCCAGGTTAAATAGTTTAGATAACTGTTCAAAACTGCTGTACATTTTTGTGATTAAAATTGGTTTGGAAAACAGATGTTGTGCATTTTAACATTATTATAAGTGTTAAGGTTTGTTATCAAGAGTGCTACATACTCGAGAGTGTTTTTTTTTAAATTGTATATATTGATTTGTATATATATTTTAAATCTAATATATCTGCACTTTTTATACCTAAAATGTATTTTCTCTGTAGTGCATGTTTTCAAATGATCTAATAAATCTACATGAAAGGAGAAGCAGATACGTAGGATTTGACTGAAATTCAAGATAATCCTATACCATGTACCTTATGGTAAATACAAGTATTGCTCACTTAGGCTTACAAAGGCTTACAAGGATTAAAATTCAGATGGGTTAAAAAGCACTTGCTAAGTCGGCCTCTCCAAAACTACACCTTGGTCACCACTTGGCCAAAAAAAAAAAAAAACTGATCATAGTCTTATAGGGAATGCAGTGAAACAGTGCCCGCAGAGTTTGTAGGGCAATGACTGATCTCTGTGTGCATGTGCATTTTTGCATATGTACCCATGTGTGCCAGTGGCTGTAGGTAACTCTCCTATTGGACTCCTTTATTGATCCTAACTCAATATTACATAAAGTCTGCAGTGCCTAAAGTGCCAATCATTGCGCTGTGTTTAAAGTAAAAAGGCTGCTCGTGTGTAACCTGAGGTGTGTCTCAGTTTCCTGACTAATTGTGTAAATCAGCACATAAATAATAGAGGTTTTCCTGTTTTCCTTTCCAGTTCATGTGCTTGGGTAGGTTAACCACATAACCATATCATATAGCCAGTTCAATTGAGGTGGCAGCGTAGGAGTGGCAAGTACTGTGTTTTTTTGCAAATGTAAACACACGAAGGAATCATACTTGCAAAATCTAACACCATAGTGATAAAGGAATTTCTTTATCAGTTTTAGAGACCTAAAATGTAAAGAAAATGTTTTAGTTTGCTTTTTATCTACAATTCAAAATAATAATGATATCCTTAAAACGATGTTTTATCACATGGAGCTCTGCAGTGTTTGCTAGAACTATTTAGTTCCATGTTCCATCACTAGGACTGGGACTGATTTCTATTGGTTTGGCTTTTTTTTTTTAACTCGTATTGGTGTGGAACAGTAATTTACAGTACTCATGTTGCTTTGCATTATGCCCAACCCCTACTCTGTAGTGTGGTGTTAAACTAGTTTCAGTTCTCTGAGATTAAAAGAAATTACCCAAGTGTTTCATTTGCAGAGAAAAAGGTAATTTAGTTTATTTATTCACATATATTTGGTGGTGTTGTAGTGAGCGCCACAAAGTGTGACATCTGAAGGAACTAATTGCTGCTCATGGTGTTCCTGATCCAGGTATTGTAGTTGCAGACCTTGGTGTAGACACCAGGGTTGTTCTTTTGAGCGCAGCCGTATCCCCAGGACACGATACCCTGAAGTTGATTGTTGCACACGACTGGGCCACCAGAATCTCCCTGGAAATGGGAAGGAAAAGGATTGATCATTAATAAAATCAAAGAAGCAGCACTAATGTTCTGTTCTTTGGCTTGTAGACATAAATTTATCGTAATGTAATTTATGCTGTTTCTTTGATATTATTAACTCTAAATTATGGTTATCTTGTGCATTTTGTAAATTAAAATGACTTATTGTTGGACAAACTATGATCTGTTTACCTGGCAAGAATCTTTGCCTCCCTCAATGAAGCCAGCACAGAACATGTTGCTAGTGATCTGACCCGGATAAGAATTTCTGCAAGTGGTGTCACTCAGGATTGGGGCGTCCAAGCACCTCAGATTGGATGGGTAGTTTGCTTTTAAAAAAAAATATGATAGCCACAGTTGTTAAAACAATTCCTTTCTGCATACTAAGCCATTTTGGTAAGCTATTAGTAATAGCATTCATGTAAAACATTAGTGTAGTACCTGCTTGTGTAAGAAGTACTGTGACATCCTAATGGATGTACAGTATAAAGAAACACTTACTGCCACTGCTGAGGGTGTTTCCCCATCCAGAGATCAGACATGTTGTACCAGCAGAAGCACAGCTGGACGGCAAAGCCACAGTTTGCACGTAGCTATTCAGGCTGGCAGCCCGGCTCAGCTTGATGAGCATGATATCATTGTTGAGAGTGCTGCTGCTGTAACTGGGGTGTCTGATGACCGTTGCTGAGCTAATGAACTGCTCTGTTCCTTCGTTGGCATCGATGTTGTGCTCACCCAAACGCACCTCAATACGCCTAATAGAAAGAATACAAGAGTCCATTACAAGATGAAAATACTCTACAATGAAAATAGTATTAACCCCCCCTTTTTTTGTAGGTAGACGAAATTGTAGACGTGTACATTTCCTGGGATAGGCTCGGGAATAAAAAGCCCTTTACTTACGACTTGTAACAGTGAGCAGCTGACACGACCCAGAGATTGCTTATCAGAGAGCCTCCACAGAAGTGGTATCCAATATTTAGAGACACCTGATAGGGAACACCATTCCTTCTGCACTCATACCCTCCAACAATCTTATCATCGTCATTCACAGGGGCAGTGACTTTTTAGCGGAGAGAGGAAAGAAAGAAAATAATTGCAGATTTATATATATATTACGAGCCACAACATACAAAAATTTGTCCTAAACATTTATTAAAAAAATAATAAGAAACAATATAATAAACAAATTCTATTAATATACTGTACAAAACAGAAGTAAACAGTAGAAACGTACATGCCACTGCAAAGAGAGAGAGTAAAATGATCCACTTCATAATTCGGTCAGTGATGATCAGCAGAAGGTTTGGTGAAAAACATAGTTTTTATATATTCTCTTATCTCTAAATTTATTTAAATCCACAAATGAATGATTTACCTGCTTGAGAAAATGCAGATGGCTGGCTTGTCTATGTACAGATAACAAATCTACAGCTACAATTATATTCTGTTTATATCTGCTATTTCAGGAAAATGCTATTTGTTTTTATTATTTTAATTCTTATTTTTTTATGATGCATATTAACACCACGGAAATAGATCATTGTTTTGTAGTGACTGTAGTACACATTATTACATTGAGAATTATGGTTTCTGTCCTTTCCAAAATTAGCATTTAGCATTTTAAAAGTGTTATATAACTGAAATAGTTCATAAGCCCACTACCTTTCACTTGCAGAAATAAATTATGTGCATAAGAGAAAGTCATGCTGCTTTAGAGCAGGGAAATGGTTATTAAATTATGAGTTAATGTACCTTTTGAGAGAAGGAACTGGAAAATCCTGACTGAGTAAGGATTTCCTTTTATTAACACAAGAGCTCATTTCTGGCCCCAATAAATATTTTATAAAAATGTATAATATTGTGAATCATGAAATAAAATGTGATAAAATGTGTATTTTAATGTACTTATCAATTTACTACTTATTGGCAAGGTCAAAGCTCCACCCTAATGGAAACAAGAAGCTTATCACATTCACATACTAAAACAACTCTTAAATATAACTTGTGTGGGAACCAACATCTGTCAAAGAAGCAACCAATTTTTTATGTTTTGAGTATTTCAAAATCTGCACCCATGATTTCAAGTATATTCTTGTGTTTAATGGTGTAGTATTGCTATATGAAATAAATTATTGTAGTTTTTTACTATTATTTATTTAAAAAAATACAGTAAACAGACTTTTATTTTTAAAAATACAAGAATATAAAACAAAGCAATATTTGTTAAAGAACGTCACCATTAAATATTTAACATAGCACTGATCAGTAATAGATAGATAGAGAGCGAGAGAGAGAGAGTAATCTTATAGTAGAATAATCCCAAAGAGAAGTTGTATACAGCCAGTTCACAGATTATACAACAAAGTAAACAATTTTTTTTAAATGTGCCTTTTAGGACTCAAGCTTAAATTTCGCATGCATTTTTTATTTTATCTTATATATTTGGGATTAGTAGGACATAATAAGTATTAATTGTATTAATACATTTGACACACTCTTGTGTTCTTACTAATTGGTGTATTATGTTTTTGCTACCATTCAATGATGCTATTAAATGTTTACTAATGAGGACAACAGGTGTAAGTGCAGTGAACCCGAAAAAGTGATGTCTCCATGTGAGGGCTTAATCCAGGAGGTAAGGTGCATTAATGAGGTAAATAATGGTGAGTTGCCAAGGCAAGAAACCTTAAACATTTAGAGAAAATCTGTAAGGAATAGTGGATTAAAATGCATCCCAAGATGTGTGCAAATCTGGTAACCAACTACAAGAAACGTCTTCCCACTGTGCTTTCCAGTAAGGGTTTCTCCACCAAGTACTAAGTCATGTTTTGCTTGGGGATCAAATACTTATTTCTCTCATAGAAATGCAACTCAATTTATAACATTTGTATCATGAGCTTTTTTTGGTTGATATTCTGTCTCAATCATTTACCATAAACCTATGATAAAAATTATAGACCATTTATTTCTTTGTAAGTGGGAAAACTTAGAAAATCTGTATGGTAACAAATACTTATTTCCCCCACTGTATATATATATATATACATAGACAGAAACAGAACTATACATGACATGCACCAGCAAGTTGAAAAAGTAGTATAGTAGAGAGAATGAAATAAATGAAAAGACAAGACTATAGTGCAATGAAAATAATGTAATATGAGTGTATTTATAATTCCTCTGACACAGAGCAGAGTAACTGTAAAGTTACTCTGCAGACTTCCTGTAAATTTTTCCATAAAGTTCACACAGTCTTTTTTCCCTTTATTTATTTGTAGACTGGCTGAAGTACCCGTCATTGACAGGAAAAGAGTTTGTAGACATAGTTAAAAGGATAATGCTAAAAATAAGCTGATTAGCTTTAATGTAATCAGTGATATTATTATTTCAGGTTGAAGCCCACGCACATGTCTGTCTGTCTCTCTGTACAGCAGAACTCTCTGTCTAACATATTAATACAAGGAAATACAATTTTGTAAGTTTGAGTATCTTAAGCCTTGTTTATGTTATTTTTCTTTCATCATCAGCCAAATACACTTCCTGTTCGGTAATCAGAGTGTGAATCACAGATGAAAAATAAAAAAGGAAGTTCTGATGAAGATGAAGTTTTGTCTTAATATGACTCCAGCATGTTAAAATTCATTTATTCCACTTCAGCGATGTTATTTCAGCGGTGAAAATATTAACTAATCGCAGTAAAAATATTCAGTCTAGCTTTTATAATATTTAATCTATTGGTGCAGTGTGTGAGCACCTGTATATGTGTGAGTATGTGTGTGCCCTACGATGGATTGGCACCCTGTCCAGGCTTTAGGCTTCCCGCGACCCTTCGAATACAGGATAAATCGGTATAGACAATGAGTAAGTAAGTGTTTGCTTACACTGATATATAGTAGCACATAACTGTTCATAACACTACTTTTATGCAACATTTTTAATTTCATATATGGTGTAGGTTAAACTTCAGGTAGATGTAAATAGTTTCATTAAAATATATATATATATATATAATTTATTATTTATATAGTTGCTTAAGTTTATTTGTTTCAGGTTCAAAGAATGTTCAAATACATGTCTAGAATTTATATTTATAAATAACATTTTTGCCAAAATAATAATAATAATAATAATAATAATAATAATAAACTAAAACAATAATACAATTGTAATGACAATATTGTATATTAATTGTTCTTGTTGTTGCCTACTTTATGGAATTTTATAAATGATACACTTGTTTTTTTTTATTATTCTTTAAAAATCACAAACAATTACAATTACAATATTTAAAAGTATAAAAGTACAAAAAGATTTAGGTGCAAAATATTTAATTATACGAACAACTATTTACAGTTGACTTGACAATATAATGTATACAATATAAAAAAAAAAAACTTGTTATTATATTTATTTTTTATTCATATACACATTTTATTATTTATTATTTTATAATTTTATTCATTAATACTATTAATATTAGTATTAATTAGTATGCAAAAATCAGGCTCGGCATAGTAGAACCATATAAAATCCAGATCAAATATCAAACATAAAACATAAGACAAATTATACATTACGTCACGCTTGTTATGACCAGACGTCAGGGGCGACGTGACGTCATATTTTTGCGACAGCTGTCCGACTGTGTACATGTAGCCATGAAAGATTTTCTTCATAGACTTTACGTTTTAAAGGTAGATATTTTTGTATAATTTCCATGAGTTACATACCAGCGGCACGAAGGTGAGAAACGCTCACGCTTGTTCAGACAGCAGTGTTACGGGCAAAACGGTGTTATTCAGCGACAGTGTTCATTTCCCAGCTACAAGCTCTGGCTATGGTTGCTAGCTAGCCGTTAGCTTAGCTAATTTATGCCGGATGGGCATCCATTGCGGATGTGGTGCAGAATAAAGGATCACTAATGCGACAGAGCACACACCGGACATGGTTTAATTCACCTGTTTGAGTGTTTTTTGTGTTGTTTATTGTTTTTGATTTGTTTTAATGTATTTGTTCGCTTAACTCAGCTCAGAATTTACTCCTGGTTTTCAGACTCCATGAGATGGAGTACATAATGCTGCATAACATGTCTATTCTCTTTAAACAACCATTTTTAAAAAAAAAAAACAACAACATGTTTTTAAAGTACATGTCAATCATCGTGACCTCTGAATTATAGTTTATTTTTTTTCAGAATCTATGCATCCCCAGTATGTCCAAACAGGACTCATGTTAGAAGACTGTCCTCTGTTCTCTCTATATGAGGAAATAGTTTTCCCTTCAGTTCCACTTTTGTAGTTTCGTTCTTCAGTCACCTGAGGGATCACTTTCTAGCTGGTGTCTGACTGTAATTGAGGCACATCATCATCATGCAATGTGCACACTCAGTGAGCACTCATCTAGCTGAGTGTGATGGCACTTTTGTGAATGGTGCTGCCTCGGCTCTGACCCATGAGTGAGTATTATGAGGAGGGCGGGTTGCTATATGAGCGCTCGCCTCCCATGCACATTAAAGTGGAGTCGCCTGAAGGTGCCTTCGGCGGTCGGGTCTCCGAAGACGGCTTCCCCCGTGAAGACGACGACTCTGAAGGCAGCTGCGATCACGCAGGCCTGCCTTTCAACGTCGTGGTCGTGCATCCCAACATTGTTGCTCCTGGAGTGGCTTCTGATGACCTGCTACCCATTCAACAAAGTAAGCTGCACCTATCCAATCACTGAAGCACTTTGAAGCTGCCAGTAGGCTTTCTCCATCAGATAGGTCACTAATCGAAGGTACTTCAAATTCGAATGGTGACCGTTCACAATGAATAATTAAAAAAATGTTTACTGCACACAAGACAAATAATCATTTGGTTAATGCTGCTCAGGTACAAAAGTCAGTTACAATACATCAACATGTTCATATGTTTAAAACAGGCTAGAACAAATACTGTATTCTTTCACTAAATGTTTGCTTTAGCTCTCAATTGGGGCTGTCACAAATAAAAACAGTTTCATCAGATGATTTATTGCCATGTATATATTTGCAATTTATAACTTAATTGTTTTTTTAGCTGTCTCTTTTGCTTTGTTTTAGCATACTACCTTTATAATCTAGCCGTAATTGTATTTTGTGTTTTGGACTGGGAATTAAGTTTTACACACATTTTTGCTACACGATTTTGTTGTCACTGACAAATATTGCAGACTGTAAAAGACTCCTTTGGGTTAAGATCGATTGGCTGGCGATTTAGTGTCACTGTGACATAGTGCTTATTCCTGACATCACCAATAGGAGAATAGTATAGGATGACTCTGTATTTGAACTGTGAAATTAAGTGTTACTATTCGAGTTAGCGATCATGTTAAGGACTGATCAATCATCTAAAAAATTTGCTTATGTTAATACATACAACCTTGTCAGCGTATGTGCCTGGTACCTCATCCAGTGCTTATTCAATTTAATTCAGTTTTATTTGTATAGTGCTTTTAAAAATGGAAATTGTCACAGAGCAGCTTTCCAGAATGAAAAAAAACTGAAAAAAAATGTACATTGAAAATGTAGGGCTAATCATTTAGACTATAAGTATCAGTTTGTTCCTGATAAGTGATGATGGAAAAACTCCCTGAGTTGACAATAGGAAGAAACCTTGATAAGAACCAGACTCAACAGGAAACCGATTCTGATTTGGGTGTTATCAATGCAAAGCTACAATGCATGCTAATGGATAGTATAAAAAATATTTCCTTAAGCGCATGTTGTGTATGAGATGAATCTGAATTAAAGCTTAGCCAAATCCAGCCTGTCCATTTATTAAGTATACATATTAACACATAATGTAAATAATAACTAAAATACCACAGCACAGTTGTAAGTGTAATAAGGTGTTTATACAAAATCTCTGTAAACACGAATCTAAGGCTTTGACCACACACACGCACGCATTTTTTAAACGGGTGCATTTGTCTGTTTTTGGCTTCACATCCACAGAAAAACTGTTTTAGGTGACTGAAAAATTGCCCTTCTGGAAAACATTGAAAATGACATTTCTGGCATGTCGCATGTGCTGTATAGTATCTCATATGTTTGACATAAGAGTGTGACATACTTGGCGGGACCTTTTTTTAGGCTTCTGTGTGGCCAACATGGTGTTATAACTAGGTTTATATCATCGTCTGCTGGTTTGGTGTACTTAGACAGCTGGTTTTTGCATTTTAATGTGGACAAAAGTACCTGTGTGCTGGGACTGTGCAATTTAATCGATTATACTGTTTCATTGACCTGTTATTGGATGATTTGATTTATTAATTAGTGTTGTTAAGTCTAATATAGCAGTTTCCCGAAATCAAAGTGTATCAACATTCCAACTAGAACTTCAACTCTAGTGTATACAGTAGTGTGGATGAGGCCTAAAATTAAGCAAACTGACACATTTCAGACACAATATGGCAAACAATTTTTCAAGTATTAGTTGCTATTTAGAACACACAGGTTTTAGTAAGCATAGTGACAGTTTTAACGGAATGGACTGTTGGTAGGATTTGAGTTTTATGTAGTGAACACAGACAAGCAGAGCGATACACAAGGTGGCGCAGAAAAGACAGACAAGCATAATGGTTTAAATAACATTGACAAGAGCCAAATTGGGATCTCTTGTGAGATGTTCCTGGTCTGCAGTGGTCAGGACATACCAAAAGTGCTGCAAGGAAGAAAAAAAAAAACCATAAACCGGTAACGGGGTCATGGCCATCCAAGGCTCACTGACGCACGTGGGAGCGAAGGCTGGTCTGTGTAGACTGTTCCAATAGAAGAGCGAGTGTAGCTCAAAAAGGTTAACACTGGTTCCACTTGAAAGGCTGCAGAACACACAGTGCCTCGCTGTTTTGGTGGTGAAAGGGGGAATCTACATAATATATGCAGCAATGATTGCGAGATGAAGCACCATTTAGGTGATGAGGCTTCCCAGTTAATAGTTTCACCAAAAGGTTCATTTCATGAAGTTGCAATCATGATTTTGTGTGCGTTTTCCTTATAAGAAGTAAATGTAAAGTTCATTGTGGAGTGCAAAAAAAAAGAAAGTTTTCCTGAATCTTGATTAAAGAATTTAAAAACAAAAATCTCCTTTATAATGATTCAGTCATGTGATTCTGGCAAACGCAAGGCTTCATTTGGACACGCCCCCTTTTACTCAATACATGGTTCAGAGCTTCTGTGTCATAGTAAGATCACTAATATGCAGAGTGTAAAAAGTTTTTTAAATGAAAAAGAAAACGATGAAAAACCTTATTGAGTCAGTGGATTAATTAGTAATTTAAAGTCAACACTGTGTCAGGGCAGGCAGTTGAGAATTAACAGGAAATTTGTATAAACACACACCACTACAAAACCAGCTCAGGTATAACAAAACATCACATCCTGACTACAGACACAGAAGTTGTTTGGTTTTGTTCCAGGAGTAAAAGTGTGAGAGTTTAAACAAAGCAAATGGGAGTCAGTGATTTTTAGCAATTTCGGGTGGGAGGCTAAGGATGATGGCAGATTTACTCTCTTTGTGGAATTTGTATCATTGCACAGTTGAAACACTAGTCAGGTCAGCTCGGTGTTTTTCCCAAGCTAAAAAACAATTGCACAGAGCATAGAATGAAATGCACTGTAAGAAAAATACACACACAGGAAATAAAGAGTGGTGGCAGTTTTGTTACAGTAAATACAGTTACAGTAAATCTCCACAGGTTTGTGGTGTTTCTCACCACTGTTCTGAAAAGGTTTCGCATTATATTTTGAAACAAGCCTGTAGAATGCAACAAAGCTTTCCACTAGACTTTAGACTGTTGCTGTGGGGATTTGCCCATTCAACCACAAGAGCATTAACGCAGAAAGGAAAAATGCCTGTGGATGCAGTGCTATTTGCAGAGTTGCTCATACAAGAGTGAGTCTTCAGTAAATGCAGTGGTAAAGCTTATCAGCAGCACCTGAGTAAAAGAAATGACTGCATAAACAATACTGCTTTGTTGATTTTAGTCCACTTGTTCACTTAGAAAGGCTGACACGTTTCTAAGCATAACCTTTGTTCTTAAAAAAAAAAAATCTTGTGGATTTTATTTGTTGTTCATTTGTATATAAATAAGAGTTTCTCTTTTTAGGTCAGTAGTCCATAGATCAAAGCCAGAGAGTTACATACAGCAATTGACTTTTGACTGAGAAATTTATCATTTTTACAGGTCATGGTAACAGTTGTAAAAACTTAGTGTGATTTATGTAATTATGACAGGCCTACTCTCATGCTACTGCATTAATATGTGGTTGCCCATTTATGCTTGTCCTTTCTTTCTGCTGTCTATTATTATTATTATTAGTATTACTTTAAAAACAAATTATCACTTTTTGATCATAAACAAAACCTTATTTTATTATCATGAAATTAGATCTAAGGTATTCTGTGGCTTAGTCTTTCCCTCTTTATTAGGTGATGTGGTTGTGATGGAGTAGGGTAGGCACTAAAGCATCTACAACCTGAATTTGAGATCACTCGATCTAATGTCCTGGATAATTCCAAAAATATTAATATTGGTTATGAGGAGCGTCCGTGTCATTGTGACGGCCCAGCCCCTTCATAGACTGACTCCTGTCTATGCCTTCATAACATGTTTAGATGTTCACCCTGATGGACAAAGATAACACTGGCAGCTTTATAGGTTAAGGGTCAAGTGAGGTTATCATAATGTATTGCATTTATTTTTGTAGTTTATTTTTAAAGGTGTGTATGTTTGTTTTATGGCCCATAACACACTACAAAGCAGATTTGCTCTCATTATCTTATTATTATTATTATTTTTACAACATTTGTTTTACATGTTGTATTTTTAATTCTCCAGTAGTATTAACACATTTGCTTTTCCCTATCAGACAGAAGTGTTTCTGCAGCGCTGGCTTCAGGAGGTGCAGGTAAAAGGAAGAGTAGGTTTAGCGGTGCTGAATTGGAGGTGCTGGTCTCAGAAGTAACCCGGTGTGAAGGGGAATTGTTTGGCCCAGCTGGCAGACTGCGGCGGCGTGAGAGAGAGCGAATATGGGCTGGAATCTTGGAGCGCGTAAATGCTGTATCCCGAGTCCCACGCACCCTTCGGGAAGTGAAGAAGCGCTGGGATGACCTGAAGAGACGCAACGGTGGAAAGCTGGCAGATGCAAGGTTCCGCTCTTGGCTTCCATCCAGTAGAGGAAGTGCAGTCCTGGGAGGCCCGAGCCAGTTGAGCCCCAGGTTTCACCAAGCCCGACAAAAATTGAGTACAAGGGGAAAGGCCAGTTTCACCTGTTTGTCTGACACTGATCCAGGTGAGGAAGGTTAATTTTGCATAAAAAAGCAGATTCCTGTTGCTCGGTTTGTATCCTTTTTTTTTTCAGTACAGGATGTTGTTTGCACATGTTTTTTCATATCCTAAAGTAATAACATGAACATAAGTATACCTTTTGTAAATGTTTTAAATGTATTTGGTACAAACAAAAAAAAATGGTGTTATTCTTAATAAGAATAAAAACATTTTACATGTACTGTACACTCACACAGCGGGTAAAATAAGTTTTGAACACACCACCATTTTTTCTCAGTAAATATATTTTCAAAGACTAGATGTTGGTAACAACCCATGCAATCCACACATCAAATCCAAAAATCTAACTATAGAGGTCCATAAATTATGTGCAATAATGTGAAATGATACAGGGTAATAGTATGGAACACACCTACTGAAATGTATTTAATACTTCATACAAAAGCCTTTGTTAGTGAGGACCGCTTCATGACATCTCCTGTATGGAAAAACTAGTTGCGTGCATTGCTCAGGTGTCATTTCGGGCCGGTCTTCCACACAAACAAACAGTCTTCAAGTCTTGATCGCTCCATGGGCCTCTTCTATGAACTTTGACCTTCAGTTGCTTCCATAGATTTTTTTATTTATTTTTATTGGATTCTGGTCAGGTGATTGGTTGGGCCATTGTAGCCGCTTTCTTTTCTTTTTTTTAAATTAATTGAGAATGTCCTTGGCTGTGTGTTTGGGATCGTTTTGCTAAAATATCTACCCTTATTTCATATTCATCACCCTGGTAGATGGCAGCGGACTTTTATCAAGAATGTC
Organism: Clarias gariepinus; assembly: GCF_024256425.1. Lineage (NCBI taxonomy): Eukaryota > Metazoa > Chordata > Actinopteri > Siluriformes > Clariidae > Clarias > Clarias gariepinus. The sequence goes on along the minus strand of NC_071103.1, from coordinate 8,220,989 downwards.
TCAGGATATTTTTCCGTTCATCCTTATTTCAATTATTTAAAGTTTTTCTGGAAAAAGCCCCAAACCATAATGTTCCCACATCCAAACTTCACTGTTGGTATGATGTTTTTGGGGTGATGTGCAGAGCCATTTATTCTCCAAACTTAATGTGTATTATTGCATCCAAAGTGTTCAATTTTGGTCTCATCTCTCAGTATTTCATAGGCTCGTCCAAATTTACATTTAGGCATTTGGCAGACGCTCTTATCCAGAGCGACTTACAAAAAGTGAAAAATGTTGTGCAGCAAACTTTAAGCGAGCTTCAACATGCTTTTTCGTCTGAGTCTTGCGTGGAAAGCGTGCATGCAGGCCATGGCGGTGGAGTGCATTGCTTATTGTTTTCTTTGGAACAGTTTCTGAAGCTCTCCAGAAGTGGTCCTTGGCTCTTGGATAACTCTTCTGATAAGTCTTTTCACTCCTCTGTTAGAAATCTTGCCAGGAGCACCTGGTCGAGGCCAGTTTATGGTGAAATTCTCTTCTTTCCTCTTCCGGATTATGGCCCCAACAGTGCTCACTGGAACATTTCAGAAGTTTTGAAATCCTTCTGTAACCAATGCCATCAGTATGTTTTGCAACAATATGGTTGCCACGGTCTTGAGAGAACTATTACCCATTAGATAACGAAACACCTTTTTATAGGCTGTCATTTGGGACTAAACCAACTGTTATTAAGCTGGATTGCTTTTTAATTACTGACTAACTTTAACTGGTGTCTTGGCTTTCCATACCTTTTTGCACCTCCTTTTCTTCATGTGTTCAATACTTTTTCCCCTGTTTCATTTCACATTATGACACGTAACTTAATTCATGGACATCAATGGTTTGATTTCTTTTGATTGCATAGGTTTTTACCAATATCTGGTGAAAATTCTATGTCAATAGCACCTTTAGAAATATATTTACTGAGATAAATTTACATTTACATTTAGCAGACGCTCTTATCCAGAGCGACTTACATTTTTTATCTTACTATACATCTGAGCAGTTGAGGGTTAAGGGCCTTGCTCAATGGCCCAATGGCAACTTGGTGGTTGTGGGGTTTGAACCTGGGATCTTCTGCACCGTAGTCCAATGCCTTAACCACTGAGCTGCTGTGTGTTGTGTGTGGTTTGTAAACATCATCATTGGGCTTTAAATAAGCGACAATTTAGTGGCGTAAATAGCTAAGCTAGAAGATGTATACTGTGGTCATGGAAAAAAATTTTTTTTGATGGTTCAAATTATTGACCTGCATAAAAAAAAACTAATAGGATTGCTTAGATTAATGAAATTGGGTTAAGAATTGGGTCCAATGCAGTATTAAAACCTGGAAAGATAGTACTAAAGCGTTTACTTTTCTAAAATATGCTCCAAAAAAATACATTTGATTATGATCAGAGAGCCTTTTAGTGCTTCATAAAAATCAACAGTAGAAAGCATTTCCACACACTCACAATCACAGGATTGGGTCTTATGGCTGGGTGGCCATAAGACAACCACTCATTACAGAGGCTTTTCTGGGAAAAAGGCTTCAGTTCATTAGGAAGCATGAAGATTGGACTTTGGAGCAATGAAACAAAGGTCATGTGGTCTGATGAGGTCAGATTGATCTTATTCCAGAGCAATGGGCAGGTCAGTGTAAAAAGGGAAGCACACAAAGTGATGGAACCATCATGCATAGTGCCTATTGTACCAAACTGGGGTTGCTTCAGTTGCTCAGGTCTACACTTAGTCAGTCTGAAAATCTTATGTGGCAGTAAAATGAAGTCAGCTGATCACCTGAATGTAGTGAATGACTGGTGATCACATCAAAGGATTTTTCTCCCTGTTGGCACAGGCTTTTTATGACACAGGCAAAATCTTTTTCTTAAAAATTTAACTTGGTTGTCTTAAAAACCCCTAGAGTTTTTAAGTAAATGCTTTTCACTGTTGTTTTTTATTGTGTAATCTCACTTAATAGGGAAAGTTTTTGATTATGGGAAAATAACTATTACTGAGTTTGCTTCTGTTTCAGTTACAGGAGGAGAAGGTTCTGAGCGAGATGGCTTTGAAAAGGAGGATGATTCTCATGAGCAGGAAGGTGAGGAAAGCACTAATTGTGAAGGCGTAGATAACAGCATGGAAGACAAGCTGGGATTAGGCCTTGGCTTGGGAATCGTCCCAGCCCCAACATCTGAGCGCTGGCTTCCTCCTTCGCCACTCTATAGTGCCCCCTTTTTGAATGGTACTCCTCAGCCGAGTCCAGAACCATCACTTGGAGCTCATCAGGGCCCCATCGAGCCTCCCCCTTCACGTACTTCCTGGCTGGAGGATGAACTTCGGGGCCTCGGGGAAGCAGCTGTGCAGCTTGGAGATCGCCTCGAGCAGAACTTAAGGGAGTTCGGCGAAGGTTTCAGGCGTGACATGCGGACACTTGTGGCCTCACAAGAGGCTCTGACAATCAGCTTACAACAAAATAATGTGCTCTTACAGAGACTCTTGGGCCTACTTGAAATGCAGCAACAGCAAACGCAGCCCCCGCAGCACCAAATTCCACATCATCAGCTTCCGCAACGGTTGTCTCAAGAACATTTGCAGCATCGTCAACAAGAAGATCTACCACAGCAAATTTTATCCCAGGAGCTCGAACAGCAAATTCCTCAAAATGCAAGTGAAGAAATATCAACAGCTGCTACTTCCGTACCCCTTCCCCCGGATATTTTGGATGGCACTTCACAGCCTGAATCAGCAACTGAGACGAATGCTCAGAGGCCATGCCGGGGTAGAACAGGAGACCACAGGCGGAAGCGTAGGCATTAGATGTGTAAATTATCTTGAAATACTGTTTATTTCTACAAAGATTTTATATTAAGGTGTGCATTTGAGTAAGAACAGGTTATGCCATGCAAGACTACATTTTGCCTGTTGCAAAAAAAAAAAGAAAAGAAAATGTTATTAAGTTATACATAAAAAGATTATACAACTTAAATGAATGGGTTATTCTGTGTTAAATGACTGTGTGGAGTTAAGTAGAATTAGTTTACACAACACAGCATGGGATATTGATTTACTAAAAGAAGTTTAGGTGACGGATGTAAAAACAAGGTTGTCTTTCCCTATAAAAAACAAAATCTCCATGATGGAACATAGATTTGCATCCCTGGGTCTGGAGTAACCTTGTCCAGCATACTTTAGTGTTTTCACTTCTCACCAATAATCAGCTAATCCACACCTCTTCACACCTTCGTGAGTTGAAGTGCATTTGTGTGTGACAAAATCTGAACATGGGTTGCTCCAGGATCAGATTTGCAAACTTTGTACAATAAAAGATATGGGAACCTGAACAGTTTCATCAAAGAACTGGCATGAAAAGACTGGTTAACTTGAGGTTTTTATATTTTTACAGGATAGGTCTACTGTTACTGTATATAAAGCTAGTCATGTGGCAGCACTCGCAATGCATGAATTCATGTAGGTGAACATGCTATCAGCTTGAGGTAATATTCACATCAAACATCGGAATGAAGAAAGTGTTATTTTTGTGTCTTTAGGAATAGATATTGATATTAGATAGATGGAGTATTCCAGAAACTACAATGGTGTTCAAAATAATAGTAGTGTGTTGAAAATAAAGTGAGTAAAGTTTCATATCCATATAATAACTTTAAATTTAAAATCACAAAAATGCATCGGACACCATGCACATTCTATTTTGAATCACAACATGAAGAAAGATGTGCTAAATATATTAGTTTAAAGTGAAGAAAAACAAATATTAGTCTGTTCAAAAAAATAGCAGTGTCATCACTCATCTTCATAAAGTGATGAATTTACCATTTAAACAAAAATGCTTGATGTTTAATCTTTCTTGTGCATCTCTGAGAACTGCTTCACATCTGTGACAATTGTGCTACATGCCACAATTCCTCTGCATTTCTCGGTTTTGCTTCAGAAACAGCTTTTTTAATTTCAGGCGGCAGCTTTTCTTTTGGATTAAGGTCTGGTGATTGGGCTGGCCACTCCATAACGTCAATCTTGTTGGTCTGGAACCAAGATGCTGCTCGCTTACTGGTGGGTTTGGGGTCTTGTCTTGTTAAAACACCCATTTCAAGTGCACTTCCTCTTCGGCATAAGACAACGTTACCTCTTTAAGTATTCTGATGTACTCAAATTGCTCCATGATACCTGAAATGTGATAAATAGGCCCAACTCCATAGTACGAAAAGCATCTCCATATCATGATGCTTGTGCCTCCATGCTTCACTGTCTTCACAGTGTGCTGTGGCTTGAATTCAGTGTTTGTGAGTCGCCTGACCAACTGTCTGCAGCCTCTAGAACAATCTTGCTTTTATCAATCCACAAAACATTGCGCTATTTCTCTTTAGGCCAGTCAATGTGTTCTTTGGCGAACTGTAACCTCTTCAGCACGTCTTTTTTTTAACAATAGGACTTTGCGGGGGCTTCTTGCTTATAGCTTGACTTTACATAGCCGTCTTCTAATAGTAACAGTACTAACAGGTAACTTTAGATGTTCTTTCAATCAATTTTGTTATTCTTCGATCCATTCGAATGGTAGTTTTCCGTTTTCTTCCATGTCTGTCTGGTTTTGGTCTCCATTTTAAAGCTTAAAAATTATTTGGTATCATTTTACCAGAGCAGCCCATCATTTTCTGCATTTTTTTGTATGTTTCCCTATCTCTAAACAACTTTTGAATCAAAGTACGCCGTTCTTTTGAACAATGTCTGGATGACCCATTTTACTCTGATTTTCAGAGAGAAATGCACAGGACAACATTTTCTGCATTCATCCTTAAATAAGGGGAACTTGTTTGACACCTGTTTTTTACAGAGTATTTTACCTCTCTAAATGAACTCCACACTGCTATTTTTTTTAACAGACTAATATTTGTTTTTCTTCACTTACATTACATTAAACATATACATTTAGCACATTTTTCTTCATGTTGTGATTCAGAATAGAATGTGCAAGGTATCCAATGCATTTATATGATTTTAAATTTAAAAGTTATTATATGGATATAGAGCTTTACTCACTTTTTTAAAAACACTGCTATTATTTTGAACACCACTGTATGTATCTATATGGTTTTTCACACAACAGATTCGAGTTTATGCAGAACGTTCCTTTTTTTTTAAATCATGTTAGACGTGGGTCTGCAGGCTGAAACATTGATAATGGGAGAGATCAAAGGAGAATCTCTAGGTTAAGCTGACAGGAAGTAGACCACTGGAAAAAAGAGACCACTGCAAAATAATTAGTTTGTTTCTTTTTTCTTACAGATCCATGTACAGTATTGGTGAGATGAATAGTTCTGTTGCATTTTTCGTGAACTGCTGACAATATTTCTTCTAAATCTAAAATATAACTATTTAAAGTATATATTTAAAGAAAATGACATCACAACACCCAAGATCATGCAGTATTTTCAAAGCTTTAATAACTTAAATTAAACAAAATGCAAATAATTTGTAAACAATTTGTGTTAATGCCCCGATTTGCAGTTACAGCTTTCATGAATTTTGGCATACTCTTCACCATTTATTTTTTTTTTTTTTTTACTTTTTTTCACGCAAAAAAGGCAAACATTGCAGCTTTGAGGTTTGTGACTATCCATCTTCCTCTTGATGACGTTCCAGAAGTGTTCTGGAGCAGTGGTCTCTTATTTTTTTCCAGAGCTGTAACCATCTCAGGTCAGAATGCACATCTGTCTCAAACGCTGACCTCAAGCATGGGCTCCAAGAGGAGAAGGCCAAAAGAATACAGGTTCCACTTTTGTCAGCCAAGAACAAGAATCTAAAGCCATCATGAGCACAGGATCACTAAAAATGGACAGCTGAAATCTGGAAAATGTCTAGGCGAGTTATTATCTTATCTTTTACTTCCAGAGTCTGTGCCCATAACGCATCGATTCCTGTTTGCGACTGACCGGAGTGCAACTCAATGTGGTCTTCTGCTTCTAAGGCTGATCCAACCTAAAGTTTTATGTTTTGTGCATTCTGAGATGCTTTTCTGCTTACCAAGTTTGTAAAAAGTGATTATTTGAGTTACTCCACATATCCTTCTTGACAGCTCATGTATATTTTTATCAAAAACCTCTTTCACCCACACAACTGTGGCTCAGTCAATGTCTTTTCCCAACATACTATTCTCTGGACTAGAGACCGATGTGAACATCACCTAAATGTCCTGACTTGTATTTTGCATTGTGCTGCTGTCTCATGACTGGCTCCTTAGAAACCTGCATGAATACACAAGTGCCCCGGATTTACTAATTAAGTGGTGAGTGGCGAGTGTTTCTCTAAATTAGAGTACCAAAATGCAGCTTAAGACATTGTACATGACTTCACTGTAAATGTCTCCTTGCAAAACATTTTGGATTTACAGTAAGAGGTGTAGCAGAGGACAAAATATTTTTTTATTTTATTATTTTTTAATTTAAAACTACCTAACTAGCATAAGTAACAAACCTAAGAAGCTATAGCAATATTTCCAATCATATTTGGTTGTTATTACAAACAAGGAATTTGCTATTTGTGAAAAATCCTTTGTCATTTTGCCCCATAGTCAAATCAGCTATGCCATGAGTTGCTTGGCAATTCACAGGTGATTGGCATTCATTAACATATTCATTTGAATAAGAAAACCATCAGTGTTAAAAAAACAGATTTACAAACCTTTTTTTTTTTTTAGTTTGGTATGACCTATGAACATTCATACACTGCATTACTAAAATATTAAATTGTGCCAAATACTTATATGTATTGTTTAGCTTTGTGAGGTTTACATGGACAGTATACTTTTAGATATTTTCACTTTGAATTTTTCTCGATTCTTTTAAACATCAGTCTAACCTTTCAGCCATCAAGTTGGGACATTAGCACACTTATAGATTTACATTGCAAATTTATAAACCCACACAGTCTTGATCAGGATACAGGTATAGATATATGCAGGTAGAAAAATATATGTTGGTATTTTTTTATATCTCATTATATGTTATTAATATATAAAGCAAATCCTATAATATGTTCATGCTCCAGTTCTGCACCATCACATCATTATATATTTTTTAAGTAACATAAACATTATCATTATCCCAAAGGGCCAGTAAGACATTATACATCAGGATCCTATTTTTTATGCTAAAAATGCTTCTGGGATTTACTTGAAGGCTTTGTATCTCGTTTTCTCCAAACTTAAATTGATCAATAGGTATCCTTGAACAGTCTTTCCATTTATGTCACATTTTCACACATATCCCTATATGAGATTTATACTCAAAGCTCTTTTCTGCAGATTATTTGACATGGAATAACCCTGATGCTGTTATGTATTCACTGGCATAGTCTAAGCATATTCTTAATTACCACATTTTTTTTTCTTTTTATTTATTTTTTATTTTACCACGTCTTGCCTTTATTCATTTAGACCTGTCTTAACTTAATAATTGAATCATTTAACAACTTGAAATGGTTGTGTTGCGCAAACAATTTTTCCCCCCCAGAAATGGTTTGTGAGTAACTGGTGTTGAAGGATGTTTGTACTAGTTGCTAATTAATTTAAATGCTCTAGAAAGACTGCACTGTTAGGTTAAAATGAAATATTTTAAGTGAAATGAATAACCACTTCATGCTCTACTATATTCTCTGCATGCAGTGCAATGTAGATTCAATAGATTGGTGAATATATTTTGTATATTTATAGCCCCATCATGTAAATAAGAAAGCTCTTTAATGAGAAAATGTCTGGATAAAAAACATGGATTAAAGGGGACGCCAGCTAATAAAGTAGCTTGTCCCTTGCAGCAATATACTGTATTTTAAACATTAAAATAATGTTTAAGAGAAAAAATATATATATTAAAATACATTGTTATCTGCTATATATTAAATACCTTACAAATCATATGGTGTACTCATGTCTTATTATGGAAAATATTTACTGGGGTTAAATGCATTAAATATGCATCTGTGATTATGTTGTCAACAAATATTTAATAGACAGAGAGTGTTGGAAATCTATTAAGATCAAAGATTTGTTTAATACTGTCTTTAACATGCTTATGTAGACTATCCCTAAGTACTGACTTGTATCCCATTCAGCCACTTAATAACCCAAAAGTGAAAAGAAAACTGAAAGAAGTGTTTTTGTATTTAATTCTAAACATTTATTTGGAATTATATCTTTGATGCATACAGCTAAAACACAACTACATACACAACTACAGCTAAAGAAAAATAGTTGTAATAGTAGTAGTAGTAGTAGTAATTGGAAACACCCTGCCTATTAAATACACTGACTTGTTCCCTTGGGCCTTCAGGAGCTACAGTAAAATCTGCCTAATCGATCTAATCAAATGAAAGAAACAAAATGTTATTTGGAAGAGTGTACAATAAAACGGTACACATTAGCGTCTTTCCTATGTGCTGTGGTCTGTATAAACTAATCACCCATAACATTAAAGCTAGTTGTGAATAGTTGTCTTATCTCCTCACAATGGCACCTGTGAAGCAATAGTATAAATTAGGCAGCAAGTGAACAGTCAATGTGTTGAAAGGCAGTAATAATGGGCAAGTGTTAGAATCTGATTATCTTTGACAAGCTTGATGGTTAGACGACTGAACCAGAGCATCTCCAAAATAGCAGGTCTTGTGGGGTTTTCTGGTATGCAGTGGTTAGTACCCAGCAAACATTTGGATGTTTAATGACCGTTGCAATGACCATGCCATCATGGTTGAAAAATTGTTAATAATTTATTCAAAATAAAAGTTGAACAAACATGTTTGGCGTTATCTGATTCACAACAGCTGTCATAAATGATCATCAATCGTCCAAATTTTGCTTGGAGGGTGAAGAACACTTAGCTAAAAGACAGAGTAACAGATATACATGCAACCTGAAGCAACTGTAGACATGTACAAATGTATCTGATGGCATTTATAAGAACTGTGCTGGTTCACATATTTTTACCAATTAATGCCTACATTGGTAAAATTTTTACCAATTAATGCCCTACTACCATGACTGGTTTTGGCCAGAGACAGGACGTCGCCTTCGGACCAAGGTTTGCTGGGTACCTACAAAAAATGTTGCAAGTAGAAGACAACCGGTGGAATTAATGGGTGTTCGAGGTTCATATTTTTAAATTACCCTTCCTGACCTCTGTTCCCCCATACTTACAAGTGACGGAATAAGGGGGGCCGATCTGATGAATCTCGTTTTTCTTTTACCTCTGTTGTGTGTGCAAGATGCCACTACAATGCACTATTGATAGAGCACAAGCCAGAGAAGCAATGCCCTGCTTGAGTCATGGCATTTATGTGAATGTTACTGTGTATCGCTTACTTAAACATTGTAGCAGACCAAGTCAAACCTTCACAAGAACAGAAATCCTTAAAGGCGGTGGCCTCTTTTAGCAGGACATTGTATCCTGCCACACACAAACACACAAAAAAAGGAATTTTAGGAATGGTTTGAGAAACACAAAACTTCAAAAACTTTTACTGCTCTCACTCCCACTGAGAATGTGTGGGATGTACAAACAAGTCTGATCCACCAGTATTTAAATGATTTCTTGCAAATGTTTTGATGCCAAATACTAAAGTACAAATTTTGAGGTCTTGTGGAGTCATGCCATAACGGTTCAGAGCTGTTTTGTTGGTACAAAAAAGAGAGCTTAATGATATGGCTGACTAGTGTATCCTATTCCTATAAACAATGTGATAATTTCACCATATCAAGTCAATTAAATGATTTATTGTCCTTCAATCTTTTACACATACGTAAAAAATATGCCAAAAAGTATGGAATAAGAAAATTCTTGTTTTGCATACACCTTTCCATTTTGTTTAAAAGCAAGCTAAAAAAAAAACTTTTACATATACTTACTGTACATGTGTACAGTTGGATGTACTGTAAACCTTTAAAACAGCAGCAATGTACCAGGTGACTGATAAATTTGTACAATTTAAAATTAGGGTCATGTTCAGTTGATAAGTTGGGACTGTGAACAGAGACGGCTAGAAACCCACAAGCAACTCTTGGATGTGAGAGCACATAATCTTGGGTAATTGAATTTACTCAATATAAAAATACATACTTCATAGTGCCAGTGTTGCAAGATGTGTAAACGCTGGCTACATTCCATCATTCCTTAGAAGACCATCTGCAGTCCAGTCATCAGGTACATCTATTGGAACCATCTCTTTCTGTCAGATGCTACAAACCAAAAAATATATGGATTCCTGCCCATGATGCACGTACAGTAAATGCTTGTTGAACATCCTGTTTCAAAGGCATTGCATTAATGAAGAGTTAGCACATTTGTGTCAAAACAATGTCATATTATTTGAGCCTTCAAGTTCCAATGAACTAAAGGAAAATTGCAATTTTATATTCTAGACATCATGCGCCTCTAGCTTCGTAGCAACATTTTTGAAAGGCCCCAGAAATGACGGTTGTTATATGTTTAGTCAAAAACTCACCACTGCTTGGCTCTTATGCAAAGCCTCACCCTCACTAGGATTGCAGCTTTTACGTATATAGGACATAGTATTACATACATGTAAAGCAGGTGTGTCTGTTGGAATCGATTCCTCTATAGCAAATACCTCATTTGGAGGCTAAAATATCAGGTTTAATCATAAATGTCAGATGCTAGACACCAAAAGTATGTGGATTCCTGCACATGACACAAATACTGTATATGCTTGTTGAACATCCTATTTTAAAGAGATGACATTAATATAGAGTTAACTCCTTTTTGTTCAAGGAAAACATCATATTAACATGTTTAAGCTTTTTAGTTCTAGTGAACTAAAGGGAAATTTTATATTCTAGACATCATGTGCCTCCAGCTTTATAACAAAGTTTGGCAAGCGCCCAAGGTGTCCATACACACATTTTTGTTGAGAAGACGGATGGCTTGTGAAAAAAAGCTGTTGCACAGTTTGGATGTGTGTGTCCGAATGCTTCGGTACCTTTTTCCAGATGGCAGGAGGGTGAAGTGAGTGTGAGCGGAATGGTCCGATCAGCGTCTGCAGCGTGTGGTGTAGATGTCTTCGATAGAGAGGAGAGAGACCCCGATGATCTTCTCCGCTGTCCTCACTATCCGCTGTAGGGTTTGCGGTCCGATATGGCACAATTCCCAAACCAGACAGTGATGCAGCCGCTCAGGATGCTGTCGATAGTTCCTCTATAAAAGGTGGTCAGGATCTGTGCTGCAAGCTGGGCCTTCCTCAGTCTTCTCAGAAAAAAGAGATGCTGTTGGGCTTTCTTGTGTAGGGAGCTTGTGTAGAAGGACCAGCTGAGGTCCACCTCTAGGTGGACACCCAGGAATTTGGTGCTTTCGACGATCTCCACAGAGGAGCCGTTGAGCGTAAAGTTAGGACAGTACGCAAATTGCAGTGGGTCCAGTGAGGGGGGCAGCAGAGTCTTGATGTGTCTCATGACGAGCTGCTCGAAGCACTTCAGGATGGTGGGTGCAAGTGCAACGAGACGGTAGTCATTGAGACAGGACACAGAAGACTTCTTGGGCACAGGGATGATGATGGTGGCCTTGAAGCACGTGGGAACAACGGCGCTACTCAGAGAGATGTTGAAGATGTCGGTGAGAACATCTCCCAGCTGTTCCACACATTCTCTAAGGAACTCTACCTGGGATGTTGTCTGATCCACCAGCTTTACGTGGGTTGACTCTGCGTAGAGTTTTCCTCACATCAGCTGTAGTGAGACACAGCACCTGGTTGTTCGGAGGAGGAGTGGACTTCCTTGCCACCACGTCGTTCTGCCTGTTGAACCGAGCGTAGAAGTTGTTCAGTGCATCTGGGAGGAAGCCGTCCAGGTGATGTCGTCCTGTAGTGAGTGATGGCTTGTAAGCCCTGCCACATGCGCTGTGTGTCGCAGCTGTCTATGAAGTGGTTGTGGATTCTCTGGGTGTGCGCGCGCTTCGCGTCTCTGATAGCCCAAAAAAGTTTGGTCCTTGCTCTTCCAAGGGCCACCTTGTCCCCTGCTTTAAAGGCAAAGTCTCGGGTCCTTAGAAGTGCACGCACTTCCGCAGTAATTCACGGTTTCTGATTGGGTCGTGAGATGATATTGGAGACAGTGATGTCATTGGTGCACTTGTTGATGTAGCTGGTCACTGATGACGTTTACTCCTCCAAGTCGGTAAAGTTGCTGTAAGTTGCAGCCTCCCTAAACATGTTTCAGTCAGTGTTCTCAAAACAGTCCTAAAGAGCAGAGATGGCTCCTGCTGGCCAGGGTTTCATCTGCTTCAGAACTGGTTTTGAATGCCTGACGAGGTGGTCTGTATGCATAATAGAGATGTGGTCTGAGTAGCCGAGATAGGGGCGGGGCTCTGCCCGATATGCGCCAATGTATGTATGTATATATATATATATATATATATATATATATATATATATATATATATATGCATAACCTTACCATCACCAAGATTACAGCATTACTTGGAATTGAGGAGACTATGCGTATGGAGACTATGCGACTCAAACTATGCAGTGTATGGTGATGGACAGTGTTGTATACTGGTTTCACTGTAGTTGTTGTTCAACAGGTAATATTTCACGACTGCTGAAGGCAATGGGCCAACACTTTAATTCACTGGCAGAGACAATGCAAAAGGGCCTTTTGAAATCAGATGCATCAAGATTCAAGATTCTAGAATTTTATGTCATATACATGGTTGCAACAATATACGATTGCAACAACTCTTTTGTAAAACTCTTTTGTAATTACTTAATCGTAATACGATTGTACACACACACACAGTCTAGAGTTGTTGCAATCGTACCTGTATGATTACAGTATACAGTATATACACTCACCTAAAGGATTATTACGAACACCTGTTCAATTTCTCATTAATGCAATTATCTAATCAACCAATCACATGGCAGTTGCTTCAATGCATTTAGGGGTGTGGTCCTGGTCAAGACAATCTCCTGAACTCCAAACTGAATATTAGAATGGGAAAGAAAGGTGATTTAAGCAACTTTGAGCATGGGATGGTTGTTGGTGCAGATGGGCTGGTCTGAGTATTTCACAATCTGCTCAGTTACTGGGATTTTCACGCACAACCATTTCTAGGGTTTACAAAGAATGGTGAAAAGGGAAAAACATCCAGTATGCGGCCTTATTGATGCTAGAGGTCAGAGGAGAATGGGTCGACTGATTCAAGCTGATAGAAGAGCAACTTTGACTGAAATGATCACTCGTTACAACCGAGGTATGCAGCAAAGCATTTGTGAAGCCACAACACACACAACCTTGAGGCGGATGGGCTACAACAGCAGAAGACCCCACCGGGTACCACTCAACTCCACTACAAATAGGAAAAAGAGGCAACAATTTCCACGAGCTCACCAAAATTGGACAGTTAAAGACTGGAAAAATGTTGCCTGGTCTGATGAGTCTCGATTTCTGTTGAGACATTCAAATGGTAGTCAGAATTTGGCGTAAACAGAATGAGAACATGGATCCATCATGCGTTGTTACCACTGTGCAGGCTGCTGGTGGTGGTGTAATGGTGTGGGGGATGTTTTCTTGGCACACTTTAGGCCCCTTAGTGCCAATTGGGCATGGTTTAAATGCCAAGGGCTACCTGAGCATTGTTTCTGACCATGTCCATCCCTTTATGACTGGTACCCATCCTCTGATGGCTACTTCCAGCAGGATAATGCACCATGTCACAAAGCACGAATCATTTTAAATTGGTTTCTTGAACATGACAATGAGTTCACTGTACTAAAAGTGAGACATCATGTGCCTGCAGCTTTATGGCAAAATTATGCGAGGGCCCAGAAATGACTTTGTGTTTGTGTGTGTCTGTATTAATTTATATGCAGTATATAAATGAAAAGATAAAATCATTTAAAAGATTAAAACATTTATAATAAGAATAAATATGTACAACAGACAGAATATAAGTTATAAAACTATGTTTATATATACTATAATATTAGTTATATTCTGTAATACATGTGAAAAATATATATTGTCATCGTATGATATATAGGTATGTTGTAGATATCATCAAAGACTGCAGTGAGGTTTTCAACGGTTTTCTACTATAATTTACAAAATGCCACAAATGCATTCGTTAAAAAAAAAATCAGCCGTTTTTGGAAGGCTGCCTGGATACAGTACACTCCAGCCCAGCAGGGGGCGCGCTTAATGCATAGGCCTTAATGCCTACTGTAAAAACGTGCCGGTGACGTCACGGGGGGAGGGAGACGGCGAACACAGAGTAAAACATGGCCGCTGTACGGCCTGAGCCCGAGGAGAGCCTGGATAACCAATGCGAGAACAGTGATTTACGGAGAGATGAACATAAAGAAGGTGAACGCGAGGTTACGGCAGATGGAGCGCCTCAATCCGGGGAGGATCGTTTGCAAGAAAACGCGAACGCACAAGAAGCGAAAGAGCCCGCAGAGGCGCGGAACGATTCACCCGACCAGAGTGGAGAATCGGACCGGGGGAAGGCGCGTGCGAGGCGGAAACTGGGTGATGCTCCACAGGATGGCGAGGAGCTCGCGCTGGTTTGGTCCGGGTCAGAGGAGGAGCTGGTGGGGAGGGGGGCGTGCAGCATCTCGGGCAAACGGGGCACGGGTGAGTACGAGCACGAGCCCGGTGGATTAATTATCACGTGTCAGATCGTTATTAGACCGTAATACAGCACTGCACGCCTATCATTAGTCACACAGACCTAAACAGCAGGGCTGCTGTTTGTCCAATCAGAAATAAACATGACTTCTTTATTCAGCACCATGGGCTCATTGGACAGCACTGATATTTATTTAGTGTTAAAGATTAGGATGCAGCTCCATTCATTAGAATCACCTAGAACCCTGATCTGATTGAAGAAAGATGAGAAATAGGCACGTGATCAGAACTACACACTTAAAACAAAGTGTGTGTTATGCTGTTGCTCCCGCGTGAGATCAATCACGATGACAATGTTAAGTTCCTGCACCGTTCATAAACCAGAGTATAAACCTGACAGTAATGTAATGGGCCAGATATGCAAATATACACAGAAATATAAATCTCAGATGAGATCCATAGCCGACATATGAACAGTTTGACAGTAAAACATGTTAAATTTCATTTTCAGACTTTTATTCCTTTTTCAGAAGAGTTAAATAAACACATCCTAGGTCATTTATTATTAACTAGAGGTTACCAGCGACTTCGCCTGCTTGGCATTGGTGGCTCAGGTGGTAGGTTTCTCGCCAACCATGCGGAAGGCCTAGGTTTGATTCTAAAATGTTCTAAAACCCCAGCCTGATGCAGTGCCAAGCCCAGATAAAATAGGAGGGCAGCGTCAGGAAGGGTATCGGGCATTAAGCCTGCAGATCAGATGGTCTGCTGTGGCGATCCTTTAACAGGAGCAGCTAAAAGACGAAACAAATTATGTATATATTTTTTAAATATTATTCTTTTTATGTACATGTGCAATCTGTAGTTTACACACACACTAGTCATGGCAATGTCAGGCTTGCAATTAATTTTTTTTAACTGTTTTTTTTGTGGTATGATAATTGTGCAGTACAGTGAAACCTCAGATTGCGAGTAACGCAGTTTACGAGTTTTTCACAAGATGAGCAAAGATTTTTAATAAATTTTGACTTGGAAAACAAACAAGTCTTGGTTTACAAGTACAGAGTATCATGTATCACGCATGCGCTTCTTGTTTTGATGCCAAGTGTCATGTGATCACAACTGAGCCAACGTTTTTGTTCTTCTCTTGTGCTTCGGAATTGTGGGTAATCGCCTCCCCCGCTGGGTCTTAGTGCACGTCTCTGGTATAATCAACATACCAGCCCGCATTAACTGTTTACTATAACACTGTGCCCACATGTGTGTGTGTAAAATATATTTTATTTTGTGTCTGTATGCGTGTGTGTACAGTGCGCATGATGCATAAAGCTAAAGCAAGTCTCATTATAGAGGTTAAAGATCCATTTTCTCACTCTGTTCAAGACTTATCCTGCTCTTTGTGTCTGTGTACGTGTGTGTCATTGGACACTGCGCCATCAATGGAAAACTCACTCAAGTGTAGTGAGTGATGCTGGAATTCCATCAGCTTCCAGTTCATGGCAGGTCTATGCCTTGACAGTCTCCCAGGGTTACGTGTTTTTCTCACAAATAGTATAATTGGGATCAAGTATATTTGCCCACACTTTTTAAAAATCTGCAAGAACTATTAACGGACAGTTACTGTCTCAGGCTACGGCTCCTGTAGCTGTTTGTGCTTTTAGCATAAGAGTGATGTACTGAGAGGCAATTAATGCAGTGAATGTCAGCCTCCATAAAAAGAATAATAAAAAGTGTACTGATGGTAACACATTACTTTTAAAACTAACATTTTTACTGCCACCAGAATATGGGAATGATGTCTCAAAAATATCAAACTTGCAAAATGTGCAAATTATCATCACATTAAATATTTTTTTCAAACAAAAACAACCATAAAATCATGTGAACTTATGGATCTGTGCTATTTCTTTGCCTTTTTCTATGTGACTTTTAAAAAAAAATCTTTTGATGTAAGGACTAAACTCTAGAGAATTTCTCACATTTAAAGTGATTACTTACGGGAAGTTGAGAAGCATCGGGCATGCCAGATTAAAAGACATTTCAGGACCTTTCGCAACACTTAGTTAACATCCTAATGTTTCTTTGTATTAGAATTATGCTTTTTAAGAAAGAGGCCAGTTTAAAAAAATATTTAAAAACACAATATTTCCATGACTTTTAATATGACTTTTAAGTGTATATAAAAGAAGAAATAAAACTCTCCAGAAAATAATAAAAATACAGTTTGTATAGTTGGTTAAAATCAAATAAAATTCAGTTCATCATATTGTCTACATTGTGCTAAAAAAGGAAAATGGTCCTCTGTATTGCACAATCCTGACCCTGAGTTATATATATATATATCAGGGTCAGGATTGTGCAATAAAGAGTAACATAACATAGATAGAGGGGAGGGTTTGTAGGTTGCATCTCTGAAATGTGAGATTAATAGAAATATCATATGAATTTAAATATTGTCTTAAAGTTGATATTAATTTGTTGTTTGTAGAAGACCACATTTATGCTGGCAGGTAATGTTCAGCTGGCCTCTCATCGCAAGTATATTTTAGATTTGTGGGAAACACTGGGGTCTGTATGTTGGTTAGTCCAATGAAAGCTGTAGAACAAACTTTCTTATGTTGGCACAGAGAAGCCACCAGCTCTCGTCAAACAGGAAGTTGAAGGACATCGAGCTTGCCAAATTAAAAGACATTCCAGGACTTTTCAGCACCACTTAATTATCAATCTTAGCGATTCTTTGTATAATTTTGGCCCTGTGTTGATTTCAGAAAAAAATGATAAAACTTAAATAAAATTAAACCCTGTGTTCCAAATTCTTGGGGTGTTCTTCTATTAAAGTTTTTTGTTATACAATTATGCTTTTAAAGAAAAATACCAGTTCAAAGAGATATTATAAAACATTTAAAATTATTGCCATGACTTTTAAATCTATGTCAACTTCTAAACACAATTATATATGTTTATGTTTACAGTTTATTCATTGAAAATTTGTTTATTTTATTTGTCACAAACAGTCATTATATGATATGAAGTGAAAATGCTTGTACGATCATGACCTAAAAATTATAAAAAATAAAATATAGTATTCAAATAAAGAATATGAAATAAGAATATACTTAAAAAAAGTAAGAGTATAAATAAAAAAATATTCATATGAGAAATATAAAATCAAAATATAAAAAAAAAAATTTCAAGCAAATTATACAAAGGATCGCTAAGATTGATAATTAAGTGGTGCTGAAAAGTCCTGGAATGTCTTTTAATTTGGCAAGCTCGATGTCCTTCAACTTCCTGTTTGACGAGAGCTGGTGGCTTCTCTGTGCCAACATAAGAAAGTTTCATTTTAAACCATTTTATGCGTGCACCCACACACACGGCATGATTCTTGGCACCGTGTTGCGCAACACACATTGACCTGGTTAATTGTGTCAAACAGCTGTTTTTAGCCTGAGCTCACACTTGTAAGAGACACGTCACTAATCTTCTTGTGTTACATTCTTGCTTTGATCTGCCCATGTGTTTTGCCATTACAGTTTTGCGCTTTGTTTTACTCTTTGTCGATCTTTTCTGCTTCCGTTGCACCAAGTGTGACAACTGACTATTCACTTGCGGCCTAATATATCCCACCCTTTGACACGTGCCATTGTGATGAGATAGTGGTTTTAATGTTTAGAGTTTGCTTCTAATGCAAATTAATGTTTAGAGTTTGCTTCTAATGCAAATTAAACCATCAATAGTTAAATATAAAAATAAATAAATGCATAATGACTTGTCTTATTTCTTTTGCATATTATGTGGCAGCAGCATAATCTAAAAAAAAAATCATGCAGATACAGGTCCGGGGCTTCAGTGGAGAAAAATGTGATCTGTGTGTCTATAAGGATGGCGGGTTAGCCATGGTAACGGAGATCACATGTTCGCATTCTGATGTGTAAGGTAAACATTAACTGACGATCTTGACCTGCATCTGCAGGATTTTATTCCTTACAGGGCTCCATAATAGGTGGCTTAAATTAATACGCCGGCTTCCGTGGAGTACATCGGTGCGTTGCAGTGTTTACGCGTCTCCTTAATTTCGCCAGCACGTGGTGGAATGCGAGATGTTATCTGTGGAACTTTTAAAAAAAACACCATGACAGAAACAAAATGGTGCTCTGCATGCCTTTGCGCGCGTGTGTGTGTGTGAGCCATTTCATTTTAAAACATTTTATGCGTGCACCCACACACACGGCATGAGCTTTGCTCAGACCTCAAAATGACGCCAGAGCAGCCTGTGTGTATTACAGTGCGTTTAATCCCTTTATTAAGTCTGTGAAAAGCCCCTTTCCAGTGCACTGGTGAGCTATAAACTGTTTTTTTCCTCGCATATTAGACTTTAAAACTAAGCGACATAAAGTTTCCTTATCTTCCTGGGTACATTTCATGTTAAAATAAGTGATAAGTGCATGAGCCTTTCTGAGAAGAATGCAGTTGATATTCATAGTTTTATATTTTGATAATCGATTAGTTGAGCGATTAATTCCCCCATATATATATGTATATATATATATATATATATATATATATATATATATAAACATAGATAGAACACACACACTGATTATAAAGAGAAATAAAGGTATAAAGGTAGTTTTTACTCTCATAATTGTGTTCTTTTATTCTGCACAATTAAAAGTCCTGATTTGACTTGAACACACCTCGTGTGGAGCACTCTGTGTGGGTGGATCTATAGATAGATAGAAGGTTAGATAGATGAATAGATAGATAGATAGATATTATAATAAAATGACATGAAAAGCAATAGCAATGTTTAAACTTTGCCTGTCTGGTAAATATATTATCTGTGCACATGTACCATTTTTTAAATATTAAAATATAATTACTATGCACATATCCTCAGCTAAAGAGCAATAAATCTTCTATTATGCTGTTTTTGCACAGGGCGTGAAGTTCATCAAGGCACACCAGAGGACCAGACAACAGAAGACCTTGACTTAGATACTGAAAGTATCATAGAACATGAAGAAATCATCGCACAAGATGAGGAGGAGGAGGAAGAGGAGGAACTGACAGATCTGAGTGTGGACATGGAGTGTGATGGTGACTCTCAGGAAGGGGAAGAGGAAAAAGGAGAGGAAATGTCAGAAGAGGAAGTAGGAGAACCCAAAGGTGAAGTCCAAAGCAAAGAACCCGAAGAAGGAGTGGATAGAGTTGCAGGAGATAATGAGATGTGCCATGGTGCTGATGTTACTGATAAGCAGCGGAAAACCCGTCTGAACTGTCGCGACTGTGGCAAAAGCTTCACTCGACGAGAGACGTATGACCTGCATCGCCACTTCCACATGCATCAAGACGAGCAAGCGTCTCTTACCTGCAAAGAATGTGGCCTCACCTTTCAGCATCGCAGCAGTCTCATCAAGCACCGCAGTGAGCACAAACAAAATGGTCTACCGGATTCGACGTTGGTCTCTTATAAGCGGTCTCAGCTAAGGGAGTTCAGGGAAGAAAAGCTATATGAATGTGATCACTGTGGTGAATGCTTTGCATCTCTGATCCGATTTAAGCTTCACGCCTGCCAGCAGAGCCTGGAGAAGCCTTACCGCTGTCCGCTGTGCCGCAAAGAGTTCCAATACAGAGTGTCCATCAATGCGCACATGCAGAGCCATTCGTTAGAGTGTCCTTACAGGTGCCTTGAATGCAATAAGGGCTTTCAGTGTGCTGTAACATGGCACATTCATCAGCGCTCTCATGCTGCCCTTAAACCTTACGAATGCCCTGACTGCGGCATGGTCTTTAGGCACCGCTCATACATGGACGACCATCGCCGCAAACACACTGAAGAACGGCCACACCGGTGCACCATATGTGGCAAAACCTTTAAATACAGCAGCCTTTTGCAGCAGCACCAATACCTTCACACTGGCCAGAAGCCATACCGGTGCACAGAATGCGGGAAAAGATTTGCCTTTGCGCAGAATATGCGTGCACACTGTCGCCAGCACAAGAAACTTGCTACTTCTGCTGGTTTTGAGGCAGCTATTACAGAAAATAATGAACTGCCCAATGGCAAAGATTTGGGATCGATAGGAAAAGAGAACACCAATACAAACATGGAGTACCAGCGAAACTGTCCACTGTGTCCTCAGCTCTTTTACAAAGCAGCTGATCTTAGGGCCCATATATTGACACACGAAGCAGAATATGAAAACCTGAATAATGGGAAAAAAAATTACAGCGTGTTCTCCTGTCCCAGTTGTCCTCTCCAGTTCTTAGATGAATCCACCTTACAGTCACACGCCTTGACTCATCAGGTTATAGCAACTCCACTAAAGAGGGAGGTTCTCAGTGTGGCCAGCTCAGCTAGCAATGATAATATTTCAGCCGATGGAGATTGGGGAGACCCGATGGAAAAAAAAAGTTTAAGATGCAAGGAGTGTGGTAAAAGCTTTCGTTACCGTTCCGTTTTAGAGCTTCACATGCGCATACACAACAGAGGTTACCAGTGCCACGTTTGCAAAAAGTCATTCCGATTCAGCAGTTATTTACAGCAGCATTTGATCATCCATTCCGGCAAGAAGCCATACAAGTGTCCTGACTGTGGAAAGGACTTTGCGTTTCTTCAGAACATGAAGACTCACCAGAGACTGCATCAACAGAAGCCTTTCCGCTGTACACAGTGCCGCAAGGGTTACAGCGATGAGAGTCAACTACAGCGCCACATGCTTTGCCACTCAGGAGACAAGCCTCACAAATGTCACATCTGCAACAAGAGTTTTGGTTTAGCCTACTTACTTCGTGACCATCTGAATACACACACCGGTGAGAGGCCACACCGTTGCCAAGAGTGCCATAAGTCATTCCCCTGGCTAAGCAGTCTTCTTGTTCATCAAAAAATACATGCACGAAAGCGTCAAGGAGCAAACCAGTCGTACTCTTCGACTGTTGGTTCCCAAAGAGGAAGGACAGGTGCGGGTGGACGGGGCAGGAGAAGTGGTAGATGGGTTTCAAGTTGGCCAAGAATGGGAGGAAGTGTGGACAGGGCAACACAGTTGCAACAGAATCCTTTTACTGATCAGATTTTGCCCAGTTCCGTGTCGAACTTGGTGGGGCAAGAGTCAAATGTGTTTGAATCAGATAGGAATGAGCAAACTCCGCTTATGCCTGTTCAGTTGCAACAACAGTGGCAAATTCAAATTCACTCACAGCTACAGCAGCAGTCTAAATGGACATCTGAAGGACAGTCTAATAATTTCAGGCAACAATGGCAGTCAGCAACACATCTCAAACCTATCTTGCCAAAACCAGATGGTCTACCCAAGAGTTCTAGCTGGGCTGAGGCGGCAGCATCAGGACAAGCTGGCAGTGCTCTCAAACAGCTTCCTGAGAGCTGCACAGCGCAAAATAACAGTGACACGGCTTCAACTAGCACATCATCTCCTACTAAGAGCGATGGCTTATCCAAAAATGAGGCAAAGGTGCAGCAACAACCTTCTTCATGGGTTAATTCACCATCAACTCCAAAGTCACCAGGCACTGCAGATGGGTCTTTATCGTCGGATGCAAAGACTCGTTCACCAGTGGCCAACACTCAGAATTCTCCAAGCCAAGGGTTAAATATTCAAGGTCAAAACACACAGCAGGGTAATGCAGAATCTGATAAATCTGAGCAACCACAATTACAACAATCGACTACTCTAGCCAGTGCAATGATTTCAACACAAACAAGGCAAAATGCAGATTCGGTAGATGACAGTGCTACTAGTAAAAGCAACAGTAAGCCTTTAAATATTGTATCTTCTCTTGAAATCTCTAAGAGTGTCAGCTCAAAAGACAAACCTGTGAATGAAACAGGGGCTCAGCCTCCCCAGCTCCATATAATTCCGTCACCTTCACAGCAGCAACATCAGCAATTGCAACTGGTCTTGCAATCACCACAGCAAATTCAGCTTCTACAGCAGACTGTGCAACCTGAACAGTTACAACTTATTCAGCAACAACAATTCCACCAGGCCCAAACAAATACTTTGGGATCAGTAAGTGTCCAGTTTGGAGCAGCTCCTTTTTCTCATGGGAACGGAAGCGCGGTGTTCGGGTTCCAGACCACTCCAGTTGTTTCCCAAGCTCTGTTAAACGGATCAGTGCAGCAGGGGCCACAGCAGCAAGTGTCTGCCCCTCAAATCATCTTAAATCAGGCCGCTCCATTTATTACCTCACCACTCCCTTTGGCGCCTCCTCTTGCCTTGCCAGGTGCTCATCCCATCCATACTATAGCAGGGCAACTTCCTGGTCCAGCACCTCAGAACATCGTCTTCACTCCACCAGGCATAATAAACGAAAGACCAGTATTGCCACAGGCTTTGCCCTCAACTCAACAGACTGAACCGAAAAAACTTATCGGTCAAATTTCATTTGCCACAGATCACCGCTTTCGTTGCATGATCTGTGGATGCACGTTACCTGGCGAACTAGAATTACAGGTACACTATATGCAACACGTTCAAGGTGAGGTCTGATTTGTATAATGTTAATGTTCAAGTTTCTGGCTGTTAGTGTGCCAAAAGAACTGTTGTAGGTGACGCTTATTGACTCCTCAATTCTGAATTTCTCCTTGTATTCCGACTGTGTGAGATGTGAAGTGACCACCAGTAATTAGTCAGTTAATACAAATGAGATTTTGCAACATGTTCAACATGTACAGGTTCAAATATTCAACTGAGTTTATTTCACTTCGCAGTTTATTTCTCACACATGTTAATCTATTGCTTAGATTTCTAAGTAGTTCATTTTTGTTTGTTTGTTTGTTTTTAATAACTTTCAGTTATAATATTGGACAATGCCGTTGTCCCATTGTCCACCTGGAGAAAGTTTTGTGCTTATACAGACCCAGGCTAATGTTCTCAGTCTGTAATGACACATTGCACTTATTCATCAAAGTTGCAAAGAAACAACTGCAGAGAGTGCAGACTGTCATGTGTGATTTGTGTCCGATTCATAAAACTGTTATTCTACATTCCATTCCCAGTTTATGTAAGTGATGTAATAGTGAAGCAGTAAAATAAATATATTTTCTCAGGCTTTCAAAGATACAATGTAAATCCAGGAAAAGAGGGAAAAATCGGGCGAAGCCAAGTAAAAGTTACTCATAAAATTTTTTTGGGTCAAAATCTGGTTCAAAATTAATCTGTTTTCCAACCTCACATGCTGGTATGTGAATTATATTTATGGCAGAGTATTTTTATTCATTATGAATAGGTCAAATTAGTCACAAGTTGAATTTATTTAGATTTATTTATACATAGATGTGTATTCAGTATGAATAAATAAACAAATCTTTATTTCATATAAAGCACTAAAATAAATTAATTGAACACTAAGGAAAAAAATGACTGAAGTAAATAAAATCATGCCTGGTGTGTTTTGGTCTAATGGAATAAACTCAAAAACAGTGTTTTTGAATATCCTGCCTGTCTAAGATCCAGGACCAAATCACAGTATATGCTGCATCTTGAACATGAATACGCTTATACATTTCAAATACTACTTAACTTTCTGTGTGTTATATGTATTGATTTTTTGTTTGGGATTATTTAACTGAAAATCATGCCTTTTAGGTTGTCAAAATGTGCCCCAATTAATTTTGTCAGACAAAAAGTTTGCTTAGGTTTTATGATTAAATTTGATCCGACGCAACTTTAATGAATAAGGGCTATTATTTGTAGACTTATGGTCACATTGGTTTCTCTTGTTTTATTTACTGTACAGCATTTTGTGTCAAATATCTGAAACACTGAACTGCTTTTAATGTTTAAGGCCTGTATTTGTAAGTTAAAATGGCAAACACAGGAGGAAAATATCACTAGGACCTTCATGTAAGATCACTGAAAGTTTTCTGTCTACCTCCGTCTGATCCTTGTAGTTTTAGATTCAATAAATTTTGATTTGAATCAGAATCGGGTTTGCTGGCTAAGTATGTTGACACACACACACACTCGGCGAGAGACACAAGGAATTTGATCTCAAAAGCATAGGCATATATAATAACAGTACATTTTGTTTGGAGATGACAATCCACAGCAAATAGACAACATTTAAGAACTATATAGATTAAATAAAGACTGAAATATAGAGTCTGGGGCTAAAGAAAGAGGCAGTTCTTGTGTCTAGCAGTTTGGTATGCAGGCATCTGCAACACCTGCCGTCTTTTGGTTCTTGTAAAGTACAAGATATAAAGAGGTGGCAGGGGTGTACCAATTATAATAATGATTATTATTATTATTATTATTATTTTATTATTGCGATTTTTACTGTTTGTTGCAGTCTGTCCTCTTTTGTGGCCGACCAAACCACATGGTGCCTGGGGCAATTCAATGACTGCAATGTAAAACTGTATCAACAGTTCCTGTGTCAGACCATACTTTATCAGTTGGCGCAGAAAGTACATCCTGTGCTGGAGTTTGTTTTTGTGTGTGGGGGTAGTAGTGTTGAGGGGTGTCTCCTGTTTTGAGCGTGTTCAGCTCCAGTTTGTTCATACTGCACTTGAGCACCTCACAGGAATTGATCATCTTGATCCTTTAATGTCTATAAATCTAGTAAAGTTACCTAACAATCATGAAAATAATGAATAATTATAATCATAATTATAATCATGAATTATAATAAATGTTTTTACTCTTTGTTCCATACAAGCCTCCTTTAAAGAGTTGGAATCATGCTGTTCTGAATTTGTCCTGGAATATTATTATTCAGTCTTTACAAAAATGTAATTTAATTAGAGATTTATAATAGAGGAATCTAAAATCCTAAAATTTTATTATTATTATTTAGGTAAACTTAAAAAGTTAAATGCGCTTAAATTTATGATTACCAGAGCTTCTGCAGAAAATTTATTTATTTGTATGTAACAACTGATGTCATTAAGTTAAGAAAAACTAAGCTGCTTGCATCTTTCACAAATACTCATGTTTTGCTGTAGTAAAAAGACCAACACAAACTGTTCATGCAGATTAGTCTAACTAGTCTCTTAAGCTTTACTACACTACCTTTCACTGTAGTTAAGTCAAACAAACCAGTTATTCAAATAGTTAATGTCCTGGAAACTGTGTTTAAAATTACCAATTTCTTATAAAACTTTTTCAGGTAAGCACAAAACCAAATCGTCGTTGCATTTTTTCACTGCCTGCAGCCAAGTTGTTTTTTTCAAAGCCTTGTTTTCAATAAAAACTATTTACGTCTGAGTAGTAATGAGTGACAAAGTGCTGCATCAGATCACCTGCACTCCACAATCACCAGATCTAAATTCAACTGAGATGATTTGGATCAAGTTGAACTGGAGCGTGAAGGAAAAGCAACCAAGCAGTACTTAACAGGTCTGGGAACTCGCTTGATTGAGGGAATACAAAGCGTGTGTAAAGCTGTGATCGAAGCAAAAACTAAAAAAAAAAAAAATCTAAAACATTTTGTTATTTTACGTTTTTGTTGACTTCATGATTCTGTATTTGTTCTGTCATAACTTCAACGTCCTCAGTATTAACATACAATGTTATACAAGGGTACAACCAATAAAATAAAGAAAAAACATTGAATAAGATTGGGTTTCCAAACATTTGACTGGTAGTGTGTATAAATACGTTTGTATTCAAAAGTTAGTACCCCCTCTTTTATTTCTGTTTGCGCGCGCGCACGTGTGTGTAAAAACATAAAAAAAATCATGTGATCATAGCGAGCCTTGGTATTAGGCAAATTTATCCTCAGACGAACAACATATAACATTTTTTTTTACTAAGTAGCCCACTAGTGTTTCAACATTTTTTAAGAGGGTAAGTTGTAGCTAGGTGCAACTGAAAATACCCTTTTACAATCTTGCTCATATCGCAAAACCCGCCTGTGCAATATTGTTAATTAATACCTAGTACTGAACTGTGTTCAATTTTATTACATTTTTAGGAAAAAGTACTTATCATTACTTATACGTAATTATTTAATTGCCCTTATAATTATTCTACTTTTAAGTATTTCTGCTGAGAAAACAAAAAGTGTAATGCAAGTTTGTAGAAATGAAGTTTCATTCACAACTTTTTGTTGAAGCTTGCTCATTTTAGATAACTTGCAGGAACCAACATGCATGCCTAAAGAGCTGAAAAGTTCAAAATTGAATAACATGCAGTACAACTGTGAACAAAATGCCTCAAAGGAATCCTATCTGTGTGTGTGGATAGAGAGATGTATTTGCCTTAAGCCTAAAAGTCTTGAGGTTTGTAACTAAATGCGTGAGCAAAAGGTATGAAAACAAACACGCGAAATGAGGTGCTGTATAAAAATGTAACCGCTCCCTCAGACAACATGGAGGATCAATCCCACGATGCAACACGATGTCACTTCCTAAACCATAAATTATTATTAGCGTTACGACACGGCAGTATGTGCGTTCACATATGTTGTAATTTATAGGAATATATACAAAAGATTGCTTAATATATAGTTAAAATAAAGAGTCTGTTCATTAAGTATGGTAACATTTTGAAGTCATGTTTGTTTACAGAAGACTATACTGGAATATCTCTAATTTATAAAAAGAAATGCTTTTTTATTATAACAATTGTCTGTACCGCCAATGAACCGCTGGATTACGTCGCTAGAAACGGCCGGAAGTCCATCACGGTGTTGTCATTTTCCACCTGTTTTCGGAAGTGTTGTTTTGGATTGGTTAATAGCTCACATTAGCAGCACGCGCACAGGTGGGTTTGTATTATTAAAGCAACACAGTGTAAGGGTGCTAGTATAGGAAATATCGATAAGTACCTTAACACAACTTGAACCCAATAAGAATAAATACATTTAAGAGCAATTAAGGGTATCTTTCATCAAATTAATAATTTTAAACCAATTTAATTGCAATTAAAACTGCATTCTGAATGTATGCTGGTAAGCATTTTGACTACTTAATGTAAGTTGTCTTTATTATGGAAGCAACGGTGAAGAATTTACATGATAAACTCATGTCATTTCTTTCATTGTTTATACAATATTTATCTTAAATTCTCAATATTTTACTCTCTATCTCTGTCATTTATGAAAAGGAGAAATTCAAAGGCATTTATATGGAGCAATTTATTAGCTAAAATAGTAATCAAATATCAAAGTTGATGAAACAAAAACAGCACAACGCAACATGCCTCCTGTGGTACTTTAATTAAAATGTTAGGGACATATTAACACAAATCTATTTTGTATCCAACTATGGATTTATTTATTGTTTTTATAAATGCATCAGTCGGTGATGACTGTGTTGATTGTGTTGATTTAATTTTGTCAGCAAGAAATGTTTAAACTTTGAGCATGTTTCACTGGATTGCATCAATTTTGCTGCAACTATAAAAACTCTAACAACTACTGTAACAACTGCAGCTACTGTAACAACTCTAACTACTACTGGAACAAATGTAACTACTGTAAAAACTGTAATACTATTGTAACATAACAACTGTGCCTTATGTAACAAGTCTAACAACTACTGAAACAACTGTAAAAATACTTTAACAACTGTCGTACCTTAATTAAAATGTTAGGAATATGTTAATACAAATTTATTTAATGAAGCATTTTTTACTGGATAGCCTTGATTTTGCTGCAACTGTAAAAACTGTAACAACTACTGTAACATCTATAACAATTACATGACAATTATTAGTAGTGTACAATTGCGTTTTATGCATGAATGCATAGAAAATAAAATAGGCCAATTAAATATAAATTAAACAGTCACTCTCTTTTGGACGAAACAAAAACAGCACAACGTAACATTCCTCCTGTGGGACTTTAATTGAAATGTTAGAAATATGTTAATACAAATCTATTTTGTATCCTTTTGTATTTTGTATTGCACTAATTTTTTAAGTGCATTCGAATATGTTTCACAGATTAGCGTGAATTTTGCAGCAATTGTAACAACTGTGACAATCGTACAGTACAATTATTAGTATGGATGAATGAATAGAAAATAAAATTAGTCAATTTTATATAAATTAAACAATCGTTCCCTTTTAGGGAAACAAAAACAGCACAATGCAACACTTCTCCTGTGGTACTTTAATTAAAATGTTAGAAATATACGAGAATTCTTTACATCACACTTTACTGGATAGCGTCAATTTAGCTGTTTCTCTGGCGCCCCCTAGCGGACGTTTAAACCTGGACGCCTGTTTCCTGTGTAACCAATCCTGGCGCAGAAAAAAAGGGATTATTCGGAATAGCGGTGTTACGAAGTAGCGCTCCTCCTCTTGACTCTGATAATAGGTCCTTTCCCGCGAAATGCACCGTGTGTTTCCGTGAGAGCGGCACAAAGGGAGGGAGGAGGCAAGGAGGAAGAGCGAGAGAGATCTAGAGCGAGGGAGGGAGAGAAAGCTCCCTGAGCAACATGGCTGCTGTTTACTTGGGGAGGCAAACCAGGTTGCGAGAAAACGTCGAGAAGGCGTCGTCGGAAAATGAACCCGACTCGTGCGCGGAGCGCAGCGCAGACCCAGCACGCCCTGGTGAAGCACTGTGTGCGGAGAGCCGCGCTGCGGGACAGGCTGTAAGAACCGGCGCTCCCGCACCCGAGGCCCAGGAGCACGCAGAAGTTGCGGCATTAACGAGCGCATCGGTGCCTGCTATAAGGATAAAGGAAGAGCCGGCCGAGGAGGGTGAATACGTGACCGTGCACGTGGACGATGTCGGTGAAGAGGGTTGGGAAGAGCAGTCGGACAGAGGGGAAGATTTCGGACGTGATGAGGGTAAGTGTGCATGAGGGCCACCGGAACACCGCCTCTCTACCAGCTTTGTGCATTAAACATTTTATTTTTATTTTTTATTTTCAAGGTTTAAATGTTTGAATATTGCAACTGCGAACATTGATCATACTGATCAATAGATGACATCAAAGGGAGCTATATAAATGTTGCTGTGTAATACACACGCGTGGACATGATTACTGAACCAGAGCTCAGGTCGAAGGATTGACCGTTGGTTATTATTTAAAATAAATAAATAAAACACTTTGTTTCTATTGTGTTTGATCAGAAGTTCTGTTTAACACTTGCACGTGTTTTTGTTTCTAGCACATACATTTCAAATAAGAGAATATGCAAGTGGTATCTAAATATTGGTCATGTGTTTCACTATAATTATACAACAGTTTAACTGTAAAATAATTGTAACTAAACAAAAATGAAATTATGCGAGGTTAAAATTAAACTGGGGCAAAGTTTTACGACCAATATCTGGCAATTAAGAAAATAATGGTCACGTGGATTAAGTGCCCTCTGTTGACGTGCCGCCGTGCAGCATGGGAAGTGTAGTTTTATGTACACTGTAACACATGATACTGTGCTTCCTTTCAGGTAATCAAGCTGACTCGCATCAGATAGTATGCGGATGTTAAGTAAGTCAGGTGGAGATTTTGAAATGCAGTGTAAGGAAAAATGGGTGAAGTTTTAAAATAATAGAAAATTGCAAAACTGAACTACTTTTACATGTTTACTTTGATCTGAAAGAGTTTGTTTATACCACATTATAATTTGTTCCACAGTGCGGTTCAATGAATAGAACCTGATTGGTCAGGATGTGTGTGTTATGTTTCACATCGTACAGCTTGGAAAATACTTTTTGCTGTCAGAGATGGTTTAATATTAATACGCTTGTTCTAGTAAGTTATTGTTTTTATAGTAAGAGTTACTCTGCACATAATCTTCGAATAATAATCATTTGTTAAATTTTTTTTGTTAAAAAAAGTATAATTGGTCATTTATTATAACTGATTTGTAACAGTCATGGTATGCCTTAAATGTCCATTTATAAAGTTTACATGGTAATTGATTGAAAATCGCTGCATAACACAGTCCTAATGCTCAGATGTAATATTTGATTTTTTTTGCCGAGTTGTTTACATATCGTTAACCTATGATGTGCTTTACAGAAATTGGATTCTTTTCCTATTCATCTGCAAACAGGATTCTTCCTGACATTTTCTTTTTTTTTCTGTTTTTAGGAGATTGGTCATTTTGCGGTGAAGAAAAGAGCGAGGCTTTTGGGAGCAAGGAGGCGTACCTGGAGCACCGCCGGGAGCACACCCATGACGGCCCCATAGTCTGTTTGGACACTGACTCCGAGTGGGACAATTTGCTCGTCTCCACAGACGGAGGTCATCAAACCTTGTGTTGTGCTCTGTGCGGTTGCAAATTTTCAAACTCAAAAGAGTTTTTTACTCACCAGCTCAAACACCGTAATGACATTATTAAGCAGGAATCATTGGTGGAAACTGGTGAGGGTTTATCCAAACAGAAGTCTTTTGAGTGCAAAGAGTGTGGTAAAACTTACTCATCAGTCGGCCAATGCCTTAATCATGAGCGTTCACACAAGCAGGCCTCAAAATCTGTTTTCCATCAGTTGGCCCATTTGAAGAAAAAGTCCTTCCAGTGCCCCACCTGTGGCCGTTCTTACTCTCGTGCATCAGCTCTCGATGCGCATCGCCGTTGTCATGAAGAGAAGCTGTTCAAGTCGAGAAACAGTGAAGGGGAAAAACACCTAGCTGAGGAAGTTACAGTTAAAAATGAACCAGAGCAAACTGACACAATTTCTGAACAGTTAGATGAGTCTCCGAAAAAACTTTTTGAATGCTTGGACTGTGGAAAATCTTTCCGCACTATGTGCGGCCTCGGGACACACCAGCGTTTCTCTGTCAACTGTTCGAGCACTACAGTTAAGGGGCGTGGCAAGCGATCGTTTGACTGCACTGAATGCGGAAAGACGTTTCACCGTCCCATGGCAATGGCATGCCATCAACGTTGGCATAAAAGACGAGAGCAGCTTCCCGGTAATGAGCAGCCGTTCAAGTGTAAGGAATGTGGCAAGGCTTTTATTTCGGCCACATTCTACAACAAACACGTACGATCGGCTCATAGCGAAGAGACGCCAGCCAAGAGTTTCCTTCATCAAGTCTTTCAGCTGCAGAAGAAGGCTTTTGAATGTCAGGAATGTGGCCGACGATTTTCTCGTGCTTCTGCCTTGCATTCACATCAGCTCTGTCATACCGATGAGTTTTGTGACATTATGGAGGGGAGTTCTCAGAAGTTCTCTGCTGGACAAACAGTTGTGCCTTTTCAGAATATCCAAGACAGGGCTTCTTATTTCACTGGAGGTAGAGTGCATTCACAAAACATCGTTCAAACTAATGATCTAGTAAAAGAATTTAAGCATGATGGAACAGCTAGCACAGAAGGGCTTAAAGGAGATGATTTTAAACCTGTCATAATGGCAGCTTCTGATAGTCATACACACGACTATGGCCCCCAACAAAACCCTGATCTCGAGTTATTATGTGAATCAGACCAGGAGGAAAAAGACTTGAATTTAACCCCGGAAAAAGAATCTGTAAACCTTTTGCAGCCAGAAGATCCAGAGAACGATGTGAACGTTATGCAGATAGACTGTCTGAATTTCAGCAAGGCATCAGGAGAAACAGAGACGGACCAAAATCCTTCACCGGAGGATAAGAAGTATGAATGCTCAGAGTGTAATCGGACATTTGATAAGGCTGGATCTTTGCGTTGTCACATGTTATGGCATACAGGAGGAATAGGGAAGAAATCACGTTTCCGGAGAAAGCTTAAAATGGCAAATCCAGTCAAAAGAATTTCGATGAAATGCGAGATCTGTGGCCATGAAAGTTTCACTAAGACTTCTCATTACGTTCACCTGGCAAAACATGAAGACCGAAAACCTTACAAGTCGATTCAATACCAGCTTGCAACTTTGCAGAAAAACAGCTTTAAGTGTGATATATGTGGAATGCATTTCTCGCGCCTCTCTGCCCTACAGTCTCATCAGCAGCATCACAACAAAGTAAAGAAGCCTTACGAATGCGACAGGTGTGACAAAAGCTATTCGAACCTCAGTACTCTTAATAACCATCAGAAGGTTTGCACTGGTAAAGGAACGCTTTCAACCTGTTCTCACCGTGACGACAATAAAAAGACAGTGCAGTTTAATCCGAGTAAGACACTACTGGGTCCTAAAGTTCACCATTGTAAAAAATGTAAGAAAGGATTCTGGTCTACGGGAGCTTTGTTTCATCATAAACAGTATCATCCGCAATGTGCCGATATTACCACAAACAGTTCCGAAGACACTGGTAATTCTGAAAATGGGCACATAAGACGCAAGAGACGAGGTCGTAAGAGAGGTATGATGAGCAGTTCCAATCACACACCTCGGGTAATGCCTAGTCGCATCAAGTCAAAATTGTATAAATGTGATGTTTGTGAAAAATCCTATCGTGTTATAGGCTGCTTTCTTAAACATAAGCTTATTCACCAAACCCAAGCTACCCAGCCTCCAGTAAAGTCATTTGACTATCAGGTTAAACATATGCAGAAGAACGTGCATCGTTGTCCTGATTGTGGGAAAAAATTTTCACGAGCCATGGCCCTTCAGTTCCACATGAGAAGCCATGGCTATGAAACCGGCCTTCCAGTGGAAATGGAACAGTCTAATGGCTCTCAGTGCCCAGTCTGCCATGCTGTTTTCACTTGTGAGTCATCATTAAAAATGCATAGAAAACGCTGTTCAAAAGCAAAACGGAAGCAGAAAGAGATTAATCAAGAAAAGGAATTGGATCCCAGTGCACCGAAAGACGATGTTCGAAACGAGGCGTGTGAAGATGTGGACGACATTTCTGAAAACAAACTCAAAACACCATCCTTTACCTCTGACATGAAATATTCCTGTAATGACTGTGGCAGAGGCTTTTCTGTTATTGGTGCACTTAATTTTCATAAAAGAATACACCGCAAATCATCCACTTCCGTGGAATCACTGTCTGAACATGTAAATGAGTCTCCTGTCAAACTTGAAGAACCGACAGGAAAGGCTCTGTTTTATTGTTCTGAATGTGGGAGGAAATTTTCTACAAATTCTGCCCTTGGAACACACCGGAGATGGCATAAGGACAAGAAATTAGCCCGATTTATATTAAAAAGTAGTAAAATGTCAAGGAAAACCATGGAGAATGGTCCTTTTTTATGTAATTTGTGTGGGAAGGGATTCTTCTATCTATGTGTCCTCCGTCGCCACCAAAAATATCATCCGCCGATTGTGGCCCAGCCGGACCCCGAACTAAATCTTAAAATTACTGAACTTCTCAGTGGTGATTCTCCGAAGAGAAACCTGAACTGCCCGGACTGCGATGCATCTTTTAGTAGTGGATCTCTCTTAGCAGACCACTTTGCCTCCCATCATACCAAGCTACCTGAGGTTGAACCAAAGCCACAGGTTCATGAGCCCGACCTAAGTAGAGTACAAGTATCAGATCAACCTATTAAACCAATCGCAAATCCATCCAAAGCTGAAATCGGAAAAGACAAACCAAAGAAGAAAAACTACTGTCTCCAGTGTAACAAGAAATTCATCAACGCAAGAGGTCTCCGTGCACACAAATGGCAGAAGCACAGGCGGCCCAGAGGACGACCACCAGGTAGCGTTAGTGGTGGAATAAAACCCTTCCCTTGCTTACACTGTGAGAAGCGCTATGGATCGCTAGGATCCCTGCATAACCATCAACGAATCTGTAGTGCAACCAATAGAAGTCCTGCACAACCAAATAAACCAGAGGTAGTAGAGGAGCAGCCATCGCAGCAGAGACCTTTAGAGTCCGGTACAAAGTGCCTTTTTAAATGTCAGAAATGTGGTAAAGCTTTTCCCAGTGAAAAGCAATTGGATGCCCATAAAGAGGCAGCAAGGACGCGTCCTCACTGTTGCGCGCTGTGCTGTCGTGGCTATTGGACAGAATCTCAGCTACAGCAGCATCTCATTTGGCACGATGAAGTACGACGGCGTCTCCCAACCGAGCTTCGTTACAGGCTTAACAGCTCTGTAGCATCGGGATCTTCAGCTACACTGCAGGTCTCAAGCACGAACTTGGCATCCCCAGCAAAGCTACCTTCAACTGCTGCTAACCTGCAAATGAACAAAAATTTCAAATGTCACCAATGCAACAAGATGTTTCTTTCCCCACAGGCACTCAAGGAGCACAAAGCTCTCCACAAGTGCACGGAGGCTTATTATTGCTCTCTTTGTCCAAAGACATTTGCTGAAATTGGGGAGCTGATCGAGCATCACCAGGAGTGTATGGGTGATGAAGAGGTAGAGGCGACCCCTTTACCTGCATCTTCCAGGGATACAGAGAGCCTAACATGCATTGAGTGTGGGATCTCTTTTAAACAGGAAACAGACTTGCATCAACATTACATCGATCATGCACGTGGAGAGTTTTGAGTTAGTCCGAGGTAGCTTAATTACACATCTCTCTTGCTTTGTTGAAAAATATTTAACTATTGTAGTTTTAGTGTGTGCAGATGATTTGGCTCCGTTAGTCTCCACTGTTATATGATAGCCTGTTATGTTACATTTGCTGCTCTTTAAACAATAGTAGTCTCATTTCTAATTATTTTTACACCTGCTATGTTTTCAATATCAGAACTAGTAGCAAATTAAAAAATTAGTTGTCATCAAGCATTTTCAAGCTTTGGTAATTATTTAATGAAAATCTGCAAGGGAAAGCAGCCCGTTCTACAGAAGAAGACTGTCTTGTAAATGTTCTAATGCTGTTGCTTCCTAGTTATTTAGCAACTCCTTGTGATTAATGAATAAAAAGTAGAGATATTATACATCCAAAGTCTAGTCCAAGATAATTTTTTTTAAAGCTTGTGGCATTTAAACAAAAATTAAGTTGTTACAGTGAGCAACAGTGAAGTTTGGAATGAATATTCTGTATGGAACAAAGCCCTTTATTTAGAGCTGAAAATATTTAACAGTATGTAATTTTCTGGACACCTTCATGCACCGGTGGTCCTGTCATTTACTGTATATAATAAGCTGGTTAATTAATTGCTTTTAAGTTTTGATATATATTAACATGTTAATAAGTAATGGTAATGACAAATGATGAAACTTCATTTTCAGATGACAAATTTGAATTAAACAAATAAAACAAACATCAGTAGACTTCATTATAATGAAGCGCTTTGACCAATGTAAAAATTTAATGGAAAATTTTGCCACATATTTGGGTTACAGGCTTCAAGGACTCTTCATGTGAATACACCAGGTGGACCATGTCTTTGGAGTAACTTTCTCTCCCCTTCCACACTTTAATGTAGACGTTTCAAGCTGCTGTAATTAATTTTGCAATTGTGCTGTACATATATGTTCCATGTAGATTCCTATTCATGGACTGTCATTGTTCAGTAACAGTGCATTATTATTATTTCATAACTGTGCTTACTCTGTGGTCAAATCTGACAGTACATACCCAAGTCAGATAAGTACAGGGTTAATGACGATGCCTTAAAAAACCTGAACTTATTTGTTTAAAAATGCTTTTAAATTATTAATTGCTTTATATATGTTTTTTTTTTTTTTTTTTAAAACATTTGGTTTCATGTTCAGTAAATTTTAGTTACAGTGAGTAAGCATTAAACTGAATGTAAATTTAAGAAAATTACGATTCACATACTGCATCTTTAATGATGTGATCACCTGTTCAAAATAAGACTTTTGTTTTGTTTTTTGTCCTCCCAGTGTAAAGTGACATAAAAACAGCTATCTCTTACAGAGAAACATAATGTGTAAGCTGTCTTTGGAAAAGAACTCTGTTGTAATTATGTGTAGTGTATGTAAACACATGAAATAATTCTATGAAGATGAGTGAATAAACCTCTAAATATGCTACGTGTTTTATGGTGCGCATTTTACATTAAAATAAACATTAGACAAGAGTATGAATTACAGTACAAAATGGTTTGTTTCAGCAACATAGAGTTTGAAAATGGATTTCTTTGTAGTTTACTGATTTGTTTAATTAATTGTATTTCTCCCTTAAATTTTCCTCTTAATTGCCATAGAGAACCTATGCTGTCCTAGAGCCCTAAGATTACCTCAAATTATGTCCGGTGCAGGTAGCAGTTTACTTATTGGTGTGGAGGGCAGTTTAAAATGGTAAGTAATAACCAAACAAATTATGAAACAACTTATAAAATGAGTCCTGTGTAGCTACATCATATGACTTAAAGTATGTGGGCACCTGTTCACACCCATTTGTGGGTTATGGCCTTAACTACACGCAACTATTCAGAATCTCTCCTCACTGGAATCATAGGGTGAAACGGGTGAGGGGGTTAAGTTAGAGCTATTCCAAGTGTCAATGACATGGCCTTTCAATATTGGTATGGAAGAAAAAGTTATTTTATTGGCCAGCAAAGAACCTTGATCTCAGCCCCACTTAAACGATTTAGAATGTATTAAAATGCAGACCGTGGAGCAAGTCCTCTCACCTGACACCAGTTCCCGTCCTCACTAAAGCTGATACATATTTCTACAGCCACACTCCAAAGTATCAGCGTTTAAATTATATTCCCTTCTCCTTTATACTAAATAACAATGTTAACTAATTTTATGTTCGAATACTACTGGACTTTTTCCTTTTCCCATTTTTTGTGCTTTTTCGGAGAACAACAAGCGGAATCCATTACTAACCAATTAAAACTCCAACACAGAGGTACGTTATCATGTCTACCCTTCAGCTTGTTCAGTGTGTAGAGTGCAGGATGTTACTGTATTTGTGATAGGTGTGTTAGTAAGCACTTTGATGGAGAAGATATTAAAGTTAGAGGAGCACATCCAGACTTTAAAAGGGGGTTAGAAAGCGCTAGAGCAGTGTTATTCACGTAACGGAAAGTCTGGGTGCCGCAGGCGGAGATAGCCAGCCCTCGACTCCGGCATTAGATCCCTCACAGCGGAGTGAGTAGGTGACGACTTGGCGGCATACTCGTTCAGCCAAAGATAAGGCTTGCCCACCAGATCACACCTCCTATGTGCTTCATGTGTCCAACAGGTGTGCTCTTCTTAGTAATACTGAGAGAACCCGCTGAGAAACCTGAAAGAGCTTTGGTTATAGGAGACTCTATACTGAGGCATGTGAAATTAGCTAGGCCTTAGGGGCAGTAGAGGTTAGGTGTATCCCGGGAGCCTGGGAACTGGACATAATTTGAGGTAATCTTAGGGCTCTAGGACAGCATAGGTTCTCTAAGATAGCTACATGCAGGAGCTAACAATATACACTAATATAAACTTTACAGAGGTTTAAATTAGCATAGGCGATGTCCGATGAAGTAGTACTCTGGTCGACATAGCTTACAGCAGGTTATGGTCGCTGAACCACTGGATGTCCAGGTGGTGCTCCGAAAATAATGTGGGCTTCATAGATAATTGGGGTACCTTTGAAGGCAAAGCTGGCCCGTTTGTGCGGGACGGTGTCCATCCCACTCAGGAAGGTGCTGCTCTCATTTCCTGTAGTACTGTATAGCGCATAGTCTCAGAAGAGGCCTAGTTAATCTGTGACAATCCAGAGCCCAGCCCAGGGGGCAGACAAACAGGCTAAACCAGCCATCTACTAGCTGCATCACTCAGGGTTCACTATATTGAGACTGTGTCTGTTCCTGAAGCTAAACCAAAAATTCAAAACACACTGAATACACAGCCAGCACCTCTAATCTGAAGCTAGGACTGTTAAATATTAGATCTTTCGCATCTACGGTAAAGCAATAAGTGTTAATGAAACTATCACAGATCAGGAGTTTGATATATTATGTTTAACAGAAACCTGGATTAAAGAGAACGAGTATGTAGCTCTAAATGAAGCTAGTGCTCCTGGCTACAGCTACATACACCTGCCTCGGCTAACTGGTAGAGAAGGAGGCGTCGCAGTTATTTACAATGATAATTTGTCTATCGTACAAAAACATGGATTTAAATTTAATGCATTTGAAGCTCTCTATAGTAACATAAAAAGTGTTTAAAATATGACAAATCTGAAGTCAGCTCAGTCAATCTCACTGATTATCATTTACAGACCTCCAGGGCCTTACTCTGAGTTTCTCTGTGAATTTGCAGATTTCCTCTCAAACCTAGTCGTTTCAGTAGACAAAGTGTTAACTGCTGGAGATTTTAATATTCATTTTGAGAATCCAAAAACCCTCTAAGAACAGCATTTATGTCCATACTGGACTCAGTAGGAGTAAATCAGTGTGTAGTAGGACCCACTCCTGGCAGGTCACACTTTAGATTTAATAATATTATTCGGATTAAGTATAAGAAATATCATCACAATTCCACAGTCTGAAACTATCTCAGATCACTGACTTGTCTCAATTAAGGTGTGTATAGTAATAATGTTCGCACAGCACCACGCTACGGCTTTAAAAATACATTTACATCAAATACCACACAGAGCTTTATCAATAATCTCTAAGAGTTATCAACTTTGATTGGATTGCCGTCTGACTTCACAGAACTTAATCTGAATATCTAAATATTTACAGTCAACATTTCGTTATACCTTAGATAATGTAGCTCCAGTTAAAAGAAAAATGATTAGGGAAAAGAAACTTGCTACTAATGACCACAGACGCACTTTAAATACAAACCGCTTTAAAATTAGAACGCCATCAAACTAAATAGTAAGTATTCCAAATAGCATGTAAGAAGAGCATCCTGAACTGTAAAAAAAAGCTTTCAGTGCTGCTAGATCGTTGTATCGCTCCACATTTAATGATAAAATAATAAAAAATAATCAAAGATTTTTATTTAATACCATAGCTAAATTAATTAAAAACAAGACCACTGC
This sequence comes from Clarias gariepinus, assembly GCF_024256425.1. Lineage (NCBI taxonomy): Eukaryota > Metazoa > Chordata > Actinopteri > Siluriformes > Clariidae > Clarias > Clarias gariepinus. Next base: position 8,181,639 of record NC_071103.1, on the reverse strand, counting down.
AGAAATCTCCACAACAACATACACTAGTGATGATTTCATGAACGTTTTCAATAACAAAATCATAAATCTTAGGCAAAAATTCAGGCTTTGAAACCAGACAAGCTTTGATACAGATGATAAACTAACCACACCACATCAGAACCTAGAATACTTTACTCTCCTTGAAGAGAGTGAACTAATTTCACTAATTTTTCTTCAAAATCAGCAACCTGTGAATTAGATCCGATACCGACACATTTTTTCAAGGAATTTGTACCAGCATTAACAGAACCCCTGTTGAAAATAATTAACTGTTCACGCAGCAGTGGGTATGTTCCCAAATCCTTTAAATTGGCAGTTATTAAACCGCTAATTAAGAAACCTGACTTTGACCCCTGTCAGCTGTACAATTACAGGCCGCTATTATAAACCTCCCCCTTATGTATCAGTCTGGATTTAGGCCTCATCACAGCACAGAGACAGCAGTTGTTAAAGTTAAACTGCTGACCTCCAATTGGCCTCTGATCAGGTTTGCGTCAGTATACTTGTGTTACTCAACCTCAGCTTTTGACACTATTGATCATAGTATTCTCCTTCACAGATTGGAAAATGTAGTAGGAATTAAGAGAACGGCCCTCTTGTGGCTCAGATCCTATTTGACTGATCGTTATCAGTTTGTAGATTTGAATGGTGACCATTCAGCATGTTTAAAAGTGGAGTTTTCCACAGGGTTCAATTTTAGGTCCACTGCTTTTTGCTTCTTTACATGCTTCCTCTGGGCAACTTAATTCAGAAGCACGGTATTAGTTTTCATTGTTATGCTGATGGCACACAGTTAAAGGTCTTAGCAAAACCAGACGAGAAAAAACAGTTTACTAAAGTTGAGCAATGTGTGCAGGACATAAGAGATTGGATGTTAATTAACTTCCTTCTGCTTAATCCTGATAAGACAGAAGTTTAAGACATAGGACCCCAAGCAGCTAGAAGTAACCTATCTGATCACACTGTAACTTTAGATGACCTTTCTGTTCCATCCAAGTGCCACAGTGAAAGACCTTTTGAAGCACATGTAGATAATATTACCAAGATAGAATTCTTTCACCTCAGAAATATTGCTAAGATAAGAAATATATTGTCACTAAATGATGCAGAAAAACTAGTGCATGCTTTTTTTCACCCCTAGGTTGGGCTATTGTAACACCTTCCTGTCTGGCTGTTTAACTAGGTGCATAAACAAGCCTAAGGATGTGTGTGGTGACTGGGGACAGATCCACTTTCCGCTTTCTCACAAAGTATGATGCAGATCAATCCCTGCTATCCGTCTCACCCAAATGAGGATGGGTTCCCTGTTGAGTCTGGTTCCTCTCAAGGTTTCTTAAACTTAAACTATTTTTTTGAGTGTGTAAAGCTACTTGCAATGTCAATGTTAAAAACACTATACAAATAAAATAAAATTAAATTCAATTTAAAGTCTAGTAGAAAGACTTCCCAGAAGAGTGCAGGCTGTACTTTCAGCCATAAAGTGCAGGACAAAAACAGTCTGCGCAATTTCCACCCAGGTGCATGAATTTCTAAAAAGGTCCAATCCTTAGAGCCTCTCTGATGTAAAGAGATATTTTATCTTTGGAGGTACTTTCTTGTCCAAAACGTTAATAATTACCACCTTATGAAATACAGCAAAATTTTGGTACCACTTAAATGATTTACTGTTTATCCTAAAGGATTATTATTTCTAGGTCTTCCCATATATGCTCAATGGCTTGCCTAAGTATTTACCCTCTTGAGTTTTGATTGTCATGTATCTACTATACATAATCCATATTTTTGTTGCAAAGGGGAGTCTTGATTACAAAGAAGGTTGGCTCCATGCTGTAATGTTGTTTATGCCAAATTCAGACCCTACCATCTGAATGTCACAGCAGCAACTGAGATTCACCGGACCAGGCATTGTTATAAAAATAACATTTTACATCTTCTACTTTTAACATGTTGTGCATTCAGAGATGCTCTCCAGCATAACTCTGTTGTAACAAGATGTTATTTGAGTTACTTTTCCCTTTCTGTCAGCTCAAACCAGTTATTCTTCTATGAGCTATGACATCAACAAAGCATATTTGCTTAGAGATCTGACGCTTATTACATATTTTCTCTTTTCAAACAATTCTCTGTAACTTGTAGAGATGGTTATGCATCAAAAAAAGAGTAGATCAGCAATTTTTTAAATACTCAGATCAGACCATCTGGCACCAACAAACATACAATGTTCAAGGTCACTTAAATCACCTTTCCTCCCCATTCTGACGCTTGGTTTAATTAACAGCAGATTGTCTTGACAATGTCTACATGCTCAAATGCATGGAGTTGGTCCCATGTGATTGGACAACTATATATTTGCGGTAACAAGCAGTGCAACAGGCTCATAATTAAGTGTACATATATGAACACATAAAATCCTTGGTATACCAGAAAAAGTTAAAGCACAAACAGCTTTTCACAGAATGCATTCAAGAATTGGAGGAGTCACTTCATGTGTTTACTAAGAAATGGCAGTCATGTAGAGGATGATTTTAATAAAGCTTTTAAAAAAATATTTTGCTAAAAAAGCGGTACTTTTGGGTTGTCTTTTACGTCTAAATGAAATGTAACCTGACAATCACACACATATGTTGGCCTTCCCTTGTCATAAAAGATGAAAGGACACACTTTTTGTGTTCATTGATGAGGGCAGTCATGAAGGTCATACCACATCCAAACTATAATGCATGATAATGGCTTCATGCTGTTGTAGCCCCTAAATTTTAACCAGTATGTGTAGCCTATTCCTCTGGCATCCACTTGTGCAGGGGCAGATGAGCATTGCCTGGTTTTTGGCGGTGAAAAATTGATATGGCAAGTAAGGTAACAGTAAGACAAAAATAAACTCAGCAAAAAAAGAAACGTCCCTTTTTCAGGACTGTGTATTTTAACAATAATGTTGTAAAAATCCAAATAACTTTACAGATCTTCATTGTAAAGGGTTTAAACAATGTTTTCCATGCATGTTCAATTAACCATAATCAATTAATTAACATGCACCTGTGGAGGCCTGTACCCTGGAGCGGGATCGATTTGGAGGTGGAGGGGGGGCTGTCATGGTCTGGGCCGGTATATCACATCACCATCGGACTGAGCTGGTTGTCATTGCAGGCAATCTCAATGCCTTGCAGTACAGGGAAGACATCCTCCTTCCTCATGTGGTACCCTTTATGCGTGCTCATCCGGACATGATCCTTCAGCAGGATAATGCCACCAGCCATACTGCTCGTTCTGTGCGTGAGTTTCTGCATAACAGCAATGTCAGTGTTCTGCCATGGCCAGTGAAGAGCCCGGATCTCAATCCCATTAAGCACGTCTGGGACCTGTTGGATCGCAGGGTGAGGGCTAGGGCCATTTCCCCCAGAAATGTCCAGGAACTTGCAGGTGCCTTGGTGGAAGTGTGGGGTAACATCTCACAGCAAGAACTGACAAATCTGGTCCAGTCCATGAGGGGGAGATGCACTGCAGTACTTCAAGCAGCTGGTGGCCACACCAGATACTGACTGGTACTTTTGATTTTGAGCCTCTCTTCATTTAGGGACACATTGTGAAACATTTTTAGTTTACTGAAAGTAAAAACAGTTGAAAGTCAGAGGACATTTCTTTTTTTGCTGAGTTTAGTTGTGAAACCTAATAGAAAAATTTCACCAAGTGATACTTTGTAACAGGGCACTGGCACAGTGGGCAATAATTAAGGGCTTATCCAAGCTCTGAAGCCTTTTTGGTGCACAACCCAGATATCTTTCAAAATAGATTCAAAATCATTATCAGAAGCCAGAAAATGATAGTCCCTTTAGTTTATCTTACTTTATTTAAGCCAATAAGGAGTTCTTGTCTTTGCCCTTTTTTCAGAACAAGCCTCTGTTCAGCTCCACGGTTGTAGTGGCGGCTCCTGAGAGAATATTTAATTCTACAGTGTTGTAAGGGAAACTTCATTCTTTGCCCTGACATTCAGTGTACTTCTTATTATTTTATTATATAAATGTCCTTTGGCTTTTCTGGTCATCTAATACTTCTAACAGTTTCTGAGGGTTCTCAGGTTTTCTCAGACTGTACTTGTCATTTTAATTAAACTCCTATGTGTTGTTACAGACTGCAATTCTCTTCTTCTCTGTTTTTAACTATGTTTGAAACTGTGCACCCTTAACTGTTATGTGATGAATGTGTGATAAAACACGGTATTGCAATTTCCCCCATCCTGTCATTTCCAAAGGGAAGCCAGGCTGAGTTGGATTCAATTTCTTTTTTTTTTTCAAAAAAATCGAAAGATTAACCAATCAGAGTATTGTTCAACTGTAAGAAGTCAGAGTGAAATTGGCTTACTTGATAAAATGATTACGAAATATTAACCAATAAAGTGAGATTACCTTCATAGCACCATCAAACTGTGTAGCCAGACGAACTGCTACTACTTCACCGTTAGCAATCATTAGAAAGTGCAATTTTGGGGAAAAGAGATTTTGAATTATTAAACACCAGATTGACAAATTGACAGGGAAAAATGGGGTATTTGGACTTTCAGTGAAGAACATGAAGTGCTAAATTTCAGCTGTTGTTTTGATGGCCCTTATATTGATTATTGTGCTTTACGTGACTGGATTAGCAGTATATGTTAATTTACTGGTGTGGTCACTGTTAAAACACAGAAAATACTGCATATGGAAAGAATTTGTTTGTCAAGTTCACAACACAGGGTTTATAGGTCATAAGTTTACATTTAGGCATTCGGCAGATGCCCTTTTACAAAGCAACTTATATTTTTATCTCTTTAAGAAATAAGGGCCCAACAGTGGTAACTTAGTGGTTGTGGGGTTTGAACTCAGGACCTTCTGAACTATAGCCCAATGCCTTAACCACTCAGCTACCCCTGGCCAGGTGATTAAATTGTTGCTTCATACATTAATTGGAAGGAAGTTGCATGAATTAAATGTTGAGAACCCTGTGAGAGAGTGTGTAAATGCAAGCATTGGCTAGAATATGTGCACATACTGTACATGTGCAGATGTGTAGCAGCCTGTCTAAAACAACAGGAATCTGCATAATGCAATTTTGTGTAAAAATCCTACCAGTGTTCTGAAAGTTTTTCTGGTTGTTAAAGCAGCGGCATATGATGTGCAACACACATGCACACGCTGTAATTAAACAAAAAGAATATGAAGGTTGTCTCAGTTGGCTTTCTCAGAAAATTTCCCCATGCCAAGGTCTGTTCTGCTGTGTTTTGTTGTCCTGCCATCATGTGACTAAGCAGAGACTGTTGGTTGTGGTGAGTGAGGAATGGCAGAGAGAAACAGGAGTTATTTTATGGATGTTAATAAAAACATTGCTAACTGCGATGTGTTTAGAAAGGCTATTCACCTCTGTTACAACACCACCAATTTATACAAATATATTAATATGATATAGAAAACTCCAAGCTGCAACTGAAACAAGGAGAGGAGTCAGTAGTATAGTGTCATTTCAGGAAGGCAAAGAATATTCAGGTAACTAATATATAGTGGTGAGAGTAATATGTTGAGAGTCATGTATGATCTTTAGCATGAGTTCTTGATACTTTAGCACACTGATTAAATATAGACGATATTCATAATGCATTCGCCTCATTAATGATGATACACTGCTCTCCACTGCAGGAAAGTATTGGATATATCGATTCCAAATCGTGCAGTATCGCCCATCCCTATCTTTCTCTACATCGACTTTCTTTTAATATACAATACAACAGTACCACATAGTGGTCCAGAATGGCATAACCCCATTAGGAAGACACAATAATGTGCAAATATTTAACTATAAATGGCTGAAATTCATCAAACTTAATATATGCATAGTCAGGGAATTTATGGCGATTCTGCCAATCATTTATGTATTTGTTTTTTAGTCCAAGTACTGGAGAAACAGATGAGTCTTGAGTCGTCGTTTAAAGATAGTCAAAGTCTCTGATGTACGGACATCTAGAGGAAGTTCATTCCACCACCTAGGTGCCAGAACAGAAAAGAGCCTAGATGAATGCCACCCTCGATCCCTGAGAGATAGTGGGATGAGGCGAGCAGTGCTGGAGGATCGGAGGGTGCAGTGCGTGGTGGTACATGACACGCCAATGGTTTGCCTCCTACCAAGACAATCAGTTGTATAAAGTGACATAGATGGGATTCATATCTGCTCCATGCAGACTCTCCACTGGTGTCCCACAACACTTAGTAGTTCTGTTCTCCCTCTATTCTTAATCATTTGGTGAAGTTATATCCTCACCCAGCTTTTCATACCATTGTTATGTGCATGACACTTACATCATTATTTCTTTTTCTCCCTCAGACACTTAGGATTCCACCTGGATCTCAGCATGTCTGGCAAAGGTCAGATACTGGATTGCATCTTGTCTACTAAAACTTAATCTCAGTAAAACTAAACTGCTGCTTAACTGTTGATTCATCCCACTGTCAGGATCTAGCATTCAGATTCCTCCCTTAAGCTTGGAGTAACTCTGGACAATCAACTGTCAATCAACAATTATTTTCTCCTAACTTTACTTGCTCTTATCAACGTCTATCAACATTATTTCAAGACTGGACAGCTGCTAATCACTCCTGGCTGGTCTTCCTCTGTGCACCATTTGTCCTCTGCAGATGATCCAGAATGGAAATGTATGGCTTGCTTTCAACCTTACTAAGTTCTTGCACACCACCCCACAGAAATTGCTGTATTGAATCATATTCATGCAAAGTTGAATTAAAGGGAAAATTGTGGTAGGTAAAGGTGCACAAGCAACAAGGATGACTGCAAGGAGGTTGTCAACCTCAAGCCAATTCAAGAACTAGGGAGAGCTTCACAAGGAGTGGAGTAAACTGAAGTGAGTGCATCAAGAGCCACCACGCACAGATGTTTACAGGAAATGGGCTACATCTGTTGCATTCCTAGTATCCCAGGTACAACATCATAAGCATTTTTCTTAGGCTTAGAAGAAAAAGAATTAGACCGCTGCTAAAACAATGTATCACTATTTATTTTATTCATAAGAAAGCTTAGGGGCTAAAAACCTTGATTAATAGAGAATACATACCCAGTATGGTTTAGGGAGCATGAAATATTTTTTACACATGGATTGACCATCGGTGGCGGCTGGTGCAAATTTTTTTGGGGAGGGTGCAAACAAAATGAAAATTAAACTTTTAATAATCGGATGTAAATAGCCATAAGAAGTGCTGGAGTGTAAGCTCGGCCACAATCACTTGACTGCTGCTTAATTAGAAGATCAGGTCGATCTGGTCCAAGCTTTTTAACTTTTTTCTTTATTTGTCCTTGCGAAGAGGTATTTTAGCAAAGAAATTACAGAATTTCCTCTCATATTTAGCTGGCTTCCACATCAATCACTATTCATTACATTAACTAACAATCTGCTGACCATTAATAGGACTCATTGAGAATGGTCCAATCGCATAAGCCAAATACTTTAAAACAATATTGATTGCTAAGAACAAAAGTGGGAGGGTACGGTGCGCACAGTGCTGTGCCCCAAGGATGATTTGAAAAAAATCCAATTAGAGCTTAGCCTCAAATCACATGCTTTAAAAATGTACGTTTCTACATAGACACTCGTTTGTCCGGCGCCCCACATACATGAACACAAATGAACGTAATACAGTTTAGTTTTTTTTTCTATTGTAAATAAATTATATTAACAAATACAGCAGGATATTGTGACTAAATGACTTTATTTCATTATTTAAATAAATAATTCTTATGTTGAATAATTACATGTTAAAAGTAGCATTCTTCTCTGCCTTACTTTTAGTAAGTACTGCCACTGCTGACCACCAAAGGGTTTAGACCTTAATCCCATCAAGAAGCTTTGGGAAGCACTGGAGAAGCAGCGGTCTGACTCTCCCATCATTGATATAAGATCTTGGGCAGAAATTAGTGCAACTCTTGACAGAAATAAATGTCGTGACATTGCATAAGCTTATCAAAATAATGCCATGACCGTAATCTAAAGTGTTTTTTGACTAGGCAGTTTATATACAATCTAATAAAAAAAGATTTAAGGTAAACATAAAATAAAAATAAAAATTATTTAGAAAAAAATTATTCATGAATCATTAGAATATATTTTTTGCTTTGTTTTACGTAGCTTCTTTTTTATTGCTTTAGTATTATACATTTTTTTTAGGGTAGACTAGGTAGGAGAAACATGAACCTGAGTAAATCAACTTTTAGATATTTGAACAGTTTTCTGCTTGACATATGTAGAAATAGATGTTTTTCCCAAGGTTTCTGTATTGTATTTATTTAGGTGGGCTATATTAAGCGGTCTGTGTGTGTAACCTTAAAGTAGTTATGTTTATTTACAAGTCCATCTGATAAGATAGTTTGAACAGTTGCTAGTTTTCAGTTCAGGTATATTTTACTAAATCTGACTGTGGGCAATGCTCCATGACATCACATGTAAGATAATAACTTGTGTATATATACACATGTCTATCATACCCCTTTCGGTTTTAATCATACCAGTGGCAATGAGGCTTACTGTTGTTGTTTTACTGTTGGTGTTTGTGCGTAAGTCGAAAATCTTTTTATTTCTTACTCAACTGATTCATCTTAAAATATATCTACAGTTTTAAATGTCATGTTTGTTGTATTTCATTAATGTCTGTTTAAATGTTTGTAAATTAGACCACAGCAGAGCTGATGATGATAAGATCATCGGGGGTTATGAGTGTGCTCCTCACTCGCAGCCCTGGCAGATTTATCTAACCTATGATGACGGAGAACGGTGGTGTGGAGCGTCCTTAATTAACAGCCGATGGGCCGTGTCTGCTGCACACTGTTATGTTGAGTGAGTATCCTACAACACTTTTTTTTTTTTTCTCAGTTAAAGAGTATCACCGTCATCATGATTCTAAAAATTTTAAATGTACTGAACCTTAAAGATTTTATTATTATTATTATTATTATTATTATTATTGTTATATAAATTATTATTTAATATACTTTTAATATTAATGAATGTTACAATAATGTCAAAATAATTTCCCAACACTACTAATTTATTAAGTTACTTAAAACAGAAGCCTCAAAAACTACCATTAAACTACATTTATAACAAGTATTTTAATGAAAACGTTACATGTATTAAGTATATGTGTATTTTACTGGTAGTATGAATATAATGCAAAATAACCCAAAAAAGCAGATTATGCCCTTTAAATTGTATTCATTCAAAGGCCTCGTCGTCTTGCTCTTCACCTGGGAGAACACCATTTGTTCAGTGATGAGGGCACAGAGCAGAGGATTTGGGCTGAGAAGGTCATACCACATCCAGGCTATAATGAGATAACATATGACAATGACTTCATGCTGATTAAACTGAGCCAGCCTGCAGTTTTTAACCAGTATGTGCAGCCTATACCTCTGGCATCCTCTTGTACAGTGGCAGGGGAGAATTGTTTGGTGTCTGGATGGGGAAATCAGATCAACACTGGAGGTACGGCAGCAATAATACTAAATAGAAGGGGATTTTTATTTTAAAAAATCACAGGTGACAAACTTTTGCAATCTTTTCCAGTGAATTATGCAGAACTACTGCAGTGCTTGAATTTGCCTGTACTTTCACGCTCACAATGCAACTCAGCCTACGTTTCCAAAATCACTGATAACATGTTCTGTGCTGGATACTTGGAGGGCGGCAAAGATTCATGCCAGGTAAAATCCCAAGAGAATTATATTTATAGTGTTAGTACAGTAAATAATGCAGAATATTTTTTATTGTATTCTAAAACTCAAATCCAAATGTAGTATTCGGTAAGGAACAAATAATTTCTGTACAAATATTATTTCTAACAAATGTTTTGAAAATTATTTGTTTGAAAAAAAACATTAATAGCTGGCCTGAGCATGGTGTGTATATAATAAATATTATACATTATATTAAAATACATGAATAATCAGTTTTAAAGTATTTAACCTGAGTATATTGCTACAAATCTGAATTGATAATGTCACATTAAAAGGTGTTATTGTTGCGTTTGAATTTGATTACTGTTGAAAATGATGGGTACATGACTGAAGATGAAGGAATGGATGAATAAATAAATGACCTGATTAATTCATTGACCAGATCATGCATTCATTCATTTGAATAAATGAATCAATGCGTGATCTAGGGGGCCAGGGGTAGCTCAGTGTTTAAGGCATTGGACTACGGTTTGGAAGATCCCAGGTTCAAACCCCACAACCACCAAGTTGCCACTGTTGAGCCCTTGAGCCAGGCCCTTAACCCTCAACTGCTCAGATGTATAATGAGATAGAAATGTAAGTCGCTCTGGATTAGAGTGTCTGCCAAATGTTTTTTTTTTTTGCTTTATTATTGTTAAATAAATAATGGCACAATGAAAAATGTTATATATTGTTGCCTGTCCGAGGTTATATTGGCCCAATACTGAGACCAATGATGATCAAATGTTTTTTATCATGTTTTTACACAAAAAAAAATTCAAAGGCACTAACTTTGGGTATAGGAAAACACCACTTTCCCTATAGCCTGTGTGTGTGTGTTTGTGTTTGTGTGTGTAAACACCTATCCAGGGTGTACCCGACCTCATGCCCCACGTTTCCTGGGATAGGCTCCAAGTCCCTGCAATCCTGAATACAAGATAAAGCGTGAGGTTCATTTATAATGTCATGTATATCACTAACTCATTTATCTGTATGTCTATCATTCCAGGGTGACTCTGGTGGTCCTCTTGTATGTAATGGAGAGCTGAAGGGTGTCGTGTCCTGGGGCTATGGATGTGCTCTCGCTGGTTTACCAGGCGTCTATGCTGAAGTCTGTCGCTACATTGACTGGATCAATAACATCATGGCTACCAACTAAGAAATAAATTATTATTTAAGAATGGTCATTTGTTTTATGTATCTGATTATAGCCATTCTTTGAAATCTACAACCTTGCCACACATTGTTTCGCATCCTTATTTATTTACTCAAGGAATGATGTCAGCATAATCATTTGTACATCACAGCTCTAAACTTAAAATCTGGTCAGCAATGTAGGCATGCGGTTTGTTTAAGCCCATTAACAATTTGTACGTACAAAAAGCCTTTATTTTCAAAATGCATTTTTATTACACAACTGCATTTTCAAATTCTAACAAACGTAATATTTGGTTTCACTCAGAAGCTGATTTAAAAGAGTTTAAGACCCACATGGTTATATAGCTTAACTAACTGTGTAACTTACACTGATTAATAAATCAAAATGTATTCAGTACCTTGGTTAGCTGTCTTAAAGAGACACTTTAAAAACACTTAAAAGTGCCTTACCCAAACTGCTGGTACAAGGGAAGCATCACAGAATTCTTGAGAATGTCTTTGTGTGCTGTACACTTACAATTTCACTTTACTGGAATTAAACAATGCACACCCTTCCTACTGTCATAATCTTAATTAAAAAAGTCTAAATCAGCCAGTTATTACTAAGGAAATGTACAAGATTAGTTAATCATTAAGAAGTGTGACTACCTCCATAAAAGCGGCACTCTTGATGGTTTAGTTTTCTCTCGTTTTAAGTCATGCCAAAAATGAAAGGACATCAGTTATTACCTCCGAAAAGCAACTGTTAATGGAAATGGGAAAACTGGGAGGGTTAAAACCTACTACAATAGACACCCCAGCCATGGGGACACGTGCCAATTTTCCCAATCCTCCCAGCAAATAGATTATTAAATGCCTAAATAAAAAAAATGAAAGCTACATCTTGTGACATACAAGCTTTTCTAAGTGCATTATTTCATGTTCATGACAATTCAACCATAAAGACTACTTTAAAAAAAAACGCCTTGAAGCAATTTTGGCAAAATGTTATGAGAAACCGAAAGCTCCTACAGAAACAACTTTTTTTTTGAAAATTGCTTGTTTTTTTTCCTGTTGTCATGTGAGGTTATTTGTCTGTTTATAGACATTGGTGAGGACCTCACAGTTATAATTTAACCCCTAATAAATAGAAATATAGAACTGAATGAGGATTTATTTATTTTTGTTTTTCTATAGATAAGACTTATAGAAAGACTTTCTTTAGGAGGAGGTTAAAGCAGCAAATACATGGTTAAAACAGGAATGATCAGGTGACTCTACAGTGAATCAGTAATTGACACTCTTAGGCACACAAATAATATGAATCTCTTAATATTTATGCATTTTTAACGGCAATTTGAAAATGCCAATAAGCTTATTCCGCATGTCACACAGACCCGAGCATCAAAGACACGTAAAGACAAGAGAGGATCTGGATGAGCAAAAGCAAAGTTTTATTACTGCACAAATGACACATTTTTCACAAGACTTTTGGGAGTAATTAGTAAAGCCCTTAGTAAACCAATAGTTCAATATGCTGTTATACATCCCTTTGTTCTTTGGTGCTGCGACTGTGGATGTATCGAGCTGTTGGGACGTCATTGACGCCCTCTGAGGGGAGAGGCTGAGGGAATGGTCCTGTGATGACATTCATCTAGGTCGTCTAAAACAGACATAGTACTCTGGACAGATAGATTATGTGCAAGTTTATCATCATTAGATTTTGTCTGACAATTTTCAACTATCATGCGCCAGCTGTTCACCGTTTAAATGCATAGATACAAGTAAACAAACATAGCTTCTGTAAGAGATAGGTACTTCCTATTTCTCTCAGCTTGTATTTATACACACAGTCGCACACATACTGTACAGACACATAACTAGTACATACAGAACCACCCCCCGCCCCCCAGTCTCTTTGCTGGTGTCTCTGTCTATAAATCATACCGAACAAGCTTTCATTCAAATTTTCTGAAGTTTCAGTTAGGGGTTCGGTAATAACCGTCTATTTCAAAAATGAGATGCTCAAGTTCAGGACACAGACCGTCCTTCTCAGAGGGAGAAAGCTTACTTAGTATCGTGCCTTAAAATGTTCCATTTCTATAGATATAAGATTATTTGCTCCAGGTGTGGTTGAGCTTCTGAATATAGGCTATATGTGCATTCCCTGTGCGTGCCCCATGATGAACTGCCAGCTCATCTAGGCTATATTCCCACCTCATGCTCAGTGTTCCTGAGATAATCTTTAGTTAAAGGTCTTCAACTACAGTCCTGCAGGGTCAGTGTCCACCACAGTTTGGACAATTATTTTTCTTAAACACAGCTGGTTTAACTAATCAACCAAGCACAGGGAGAACATGTAAATCTCATGCACACAGACCCCAAGGTGAGAATCAAACCCAGACACAGGCTGTTCATGGTGACAGTGCTAATAATTTATAATAATAATAATAACAATAATAATTATTATAATTATTATAATTATTATTATTATTATTATTGTTGTTGTTGTTGTTATTATTATTATTATATATATTTTTTATTTTATTTTATTATCTATGTATCTATCTATCTATCTATCTATCTATCTATCTATCTATCTAAGCCATCATGCCACCTAATGTGCATATAATCCACTTACGGGCATCTTTTTTGGGAAGAAACTAGAAAATTATAAGGAAACCCCCACAGGTGAACAGGCACAGAAACACGCAGATGAATACTTGTGTGTAAGGTATTACAACATGATGAGAAGTTTCCAGGGTGGCATGGTGGCTTAGTTGTTAGCACTGTCGCCTTGCACCCCCAGGGTCCAGGGTTGATTTAACAAGCCACAGATCTGTGTGCATATAGTTTGCATGTTCTCCCTGTGCTTGGTGGGTTTCCTCTGGGTACTCCGGTTTCCTCTCACAGTCCAAAGACATGCAGGTTAATTGCCAGGCTAATTGGCATTCCCAAATCGATCGTAGTGTTTAAATGAGTCTGTAAGTATGCGTATGTGCGAGCCCTGCGGTGGATTGGTACTCCATCCAGGGTGTAACCCACCTTGTCATGCACAGAAACTAGCAGTTGAATATCAATGCAAAAGATTGAACCTTGTAGCTGTGAGGCAGTAATGCTACCCACTGCACCACCCATGCCACCTTAAGTCATATTTCTACCATGAAAAGACAAAACATTAAATGTTCTGGGAATGCTGTGATGCTGCTCTGAAACGAAATGTCTAAAGGGTAAAGAGCATTTGTTCATGAACAGGACTGGTTTTACTCTTTTGTCCCGAACAAAGCAAAGCACTTATTATACGCTATTATACACTCCTATTGAAGGGAAAAGAGTTTGTAGAAATAGTTAAAAGGTTAAAGCTGTTGAAAGATTAAAATAATTTGATGAGCTTTAATGTAATCAGTGATATTAATATTTCATGTTGAAGCCCACATACATGTCTGTCTGTACAGCAGAACTCTCTGTCTAACTTATTAATACAAAGAAATAAAGTAGTAATTATTAATTAGTAGTCTTATTAGTAGTTGAATTTAAAGTAGATTAATAAATCCAGGACACATAACTGTTCAAACATCAGTTTTACTCTGCATTTTGATTTCAACTACGGTGCAGGTTAACATTAAAGCAGATATCTAAGTACTGCAAAAGTTTCATTATATTCTGTCCAGCCAGTTTTACGTGATGCTGTGATATACTGTAATTTAGATAGACAGAAAATTTTCTGAGACTGTTTTTGGGTCCTTCAATGTATGAAACATAAAGATATCATTGAAAAAGCGAGTTCTAACCAATGTACGTACATGTATATGCTTTTATTTATAACTCCAAGGGTTTATTGTTTATTTTCAGGTGGTGTTGAGATAATAGCGAAATTAACATGTTGTCATTGACCTTTTTTTCTGATTAATGCAGTTATTCAATTTTATTCAATATTATTTGGATTTTTTAAATTATTTTATTATTTCTACATGATGTAAATTTAAAATTCTTTTGACAGCTAAAGTTTTAAATGTTACTTTATCAGTTGTTTTTATGAATAAATGTACAAAAACCACATTTAACTTAATACTACTCATATTAGGACACAGGGCATTGATCAAGACTTTGGAAATCATGCTTTCTAAGCCATTATATATTGCCAATTGAATCTGATTTGCCCTGGTCCCCCGCCCCCGTACTGGTTCCTGTTCCCCCCTGTGCCCTCCCACTTACAAAATCCTAGAATCGCCCCTGCCTGGAAATAAACCCAGAGGAACAATGCTAAGGACTACAATATCCATGAGGATCTGCCCCCTCCCGTGTGACGTCACACCCTCCGGATTCACGTTGATATGGTGGAAGCTGGTGATGATGCGAAGGAGAAACAATGCAGGCTGGATAAATGCGGCAGCATAACAGCGTTCTGGTAAGGTTTTTGTTCATTACAGTGGCTGTAAGGGATGTAATTTATATTAAAAAAAATTTAGTAGACATGTTTTTTGGTGAAGTGTATGAGTAGGGTCGGGAGAGAGCGTTATAAGGGTGAATAAATCAGGTAGCCTAGCGTCAGCTTCCATAGTTAGCCGTCTGCTCCAGGATAACAGTGGGCGAGTCGAGGAAGCGTCGGGGTGAAAGAGAGAGAGAGAGAGAGAGAGAGAGAGAGAGAGTCAAGAGTCAAGCCGTTGTTAGTCGAAATATGTGTTTGGTTTTTAAAATATTCGCATTATTCTGGTGCAGTTAGCATTCTGAATGAATGTAGCCACCGTACACAGTCCCTACACAACACATCAGTGGGTAATGAGCACGGTTAGAGATTATTGCCAACACTTATTCATTCTCTGCATAAAGGTATATCATTCTTTCTTTTTTTTTTAACCGCTTTTCAGTTTTTAATACCTTTCAAATTAATATATATTTTTAAAAGCTGCAGTCTCTCGTCTATATTGTTGTTTATTGTTTGTGAGGTCTGTATACTGGGTGGTATCAAAAAGTTTCAAGACTAGTTTTGTAACACACCAGCAGATGGCAGCACAAGGCTGCATGCACAGTCACAGGGAGCACCCGCCTTCATTAGTCAGCGTGCCAAAAGGCATCGTCTTGAAGCTATGCAGCTGCGGCTATTCCGGCCACCTGCGATACCACGTCTGCTTTTTCGTCATGGATAGCAAGTTAGAACAAAGAGCGAATATGAAATTCTGCATGAAACTGCAAGTTTACAGCGATGCTGCGATGGGTCATTCGAGGTGCTTCACGCGCTTAAAGACTGAAACCGCCAGACAAAAAATCAGGAAGACCTTCAACGAGCTCAACCTCCAAAAATGTCGAAACCATTCGGCAACTTGTGTGTGATCACCGTTGTAGAGCAAATTGCGCCATTGCTGCCGTTGTCAGTGTGTCGTATGGAACGGTCCAGGCAATCCTCATGTGTGGTATGAACTGGCGCCGTGTCGCTGCCAAGTTTGTCATCAGACTGCTGACTCAGGAGCAGGAGGAAGATGGTATTAAAGTCAGCGTGCCGTTGATGATCTGTCCTTCATGTCGGGGATCATTACCGGTGACGAAGCAACAGTCTTCAAAGTGGAAGAGCCCATCATTTCCACGACCGAGAAAGACGAGGAAGGTCCGCAGATCGACTGTGTGCATGCTCATCCTCTTTTTCGACATTTGCAGCATTGTGCTTTGAGAATTCAGGGGCCAGACTGTTAATAACGAATTCTACTGCCAGGTTTTAAGGCGTCTGTAGGAGAACGTACAGCAAAAGCAGCTGGATCTGTTGTGCGCAAATTTCAAAACGTTTTGATACCACTTCATACCACTGTGTTACTAAACTGTGTGATTTAAACAGTTTGCATTTGTTAAATGTCCCATCATTAACATTTTTTTGTTATTATGTTTTGTGCATTTCAGGAGTTTTTTTACTACTTCTAAATCTTCATTCATCCGATTCCTTCTGGAGAATTTAGGATCATGGAGCTCGCCAGTCAGTCAGTCACTGATATGTTTTTTGCCAAAGGTATAACTCTAGAGTTGGAGAACGTGTCTCCCGCAGAAACAGCATTAGATCAGGACCTTACAGCACAGGTCATTGGTCTGGGCGAGGGGAAAATCGACCTTTATGTCCCATCAGAAGCAATAATTGAACCAATATCTCCAGCAGAGGACATGCCAGAGGAAAGTGTGCTTGCAGTTCCAACATATGAGGCTACTGAAGACGAAATAACCAGTCACCCTGTTGAGTCAAATCAGTATCCAGATCAAGGTATGCCAAATGATATAATGGCGATCAGCAGTTCAGTACCAGACTTAAATCCCAGTGAAGCGTCAGAAGGTTCAGCTGAAACCCCATCATGTGAAGAGTCCCTTGGAGATGTGACATCTAGCCCTACAGCTCCTGGAGAGACGGGAATCTCTAAAGTAGGTGCAAGTGTCAGAAAGTTCATCCCGCCAAAAAAGGACAGAATGGATCCTCTAAAACTGGACATGTCCAAGCCTACAGTGATGCCACTCACCTGTAAGTTTTTCCTGACCTCTTTGCTGATTTTCATGTATCTAAGACGTTAGCTTTTAAGTATTGTCATAGTTGTGTTTTTCTTCTGTTTTTTTACCTGTATTACACTGAATTTGAACTTGCAAAGTTAACAGTGTGTGAACGTTTTTCAGCATCTCAGCTTTCACTGCAATGCCTGGAGTGCCACATCATCTTCAGTGACAACAAGAGCAAGCAGCGCCACCTTAAAATGAACCACCCCTCTGAGTATGAACAGTGCATTCTTGGTGATGCGCTGTTCGCGTGCTATGTGTGTGATCGACATTTCACCTGTTCTACGGAGCTCATGGCGCATCAGCGCGCTCACACAGAGAAGCAGCCATTTAAGTGTCCCATTTGCGGAGAAGCTTTCAGTCGATCGTCCGAGCTTACAAGCCATAAAAAGGTACACTATAACAAGCAGGGATATACCTGCTCAGAATGCGGCAAGCTCTTCAAGACCCTTACTTTGCTTAAGTACCACCAGCGAGTACACACTGGAGAAAGGCCATACGTTTGCATACATAAAGAGTGTGGCAAGAGATTTACCATGCCCAAAGCTCTGCAAAAGCACCTGGAAGCACATGAAAATGAGGGGACGGAAGGTGTAGAAAACTCGACAAATGCCACAAGCAAAACCAAGAAAAGGAGGGGTAAGGGTAAGTAGTACTCTTTGTCTAACAGTTAGGTTTATGGCACATTCTCCTCATGCATGAACTTTCCATGAACATAGTGTATGATTAACTGACATGAAGGTGAATCATACTATTGTTTTCATGAGGGAAAATTGTGTAGTAAAATGCGTTCGCATGTAGACCATCACTCTTAGTGATCATAGAATTCATGATCACTGTTGTACTGTATCCATTTCTTTATTTTACACCTATAGACTTTACCCCCAGATGCTGAACCCCATGGCCCACTACTTAAAAATGTTAATAATTGCAGTTCAATTCCCGGTCTGCTTTTCCCAGTAAACATCTGTGCGGTAGGTTTTACCCAGAGAATAAACCTAGGAATATTGGACACAATAAGATTTTAATGCAGGATGTATTTAATGGAAAAGCAAAAAGGCTATTTAAAAAAAAAAAACTTTAAGCGATAACGAAGTTATTGCACATTCATAAGTGCGTATAAAAGACATGTACAGCGTCCTCTGCTGAATTTTAAGATGGACTTAATTTTTTTTTTCAAGGTGTTTTTTTTTTTTTGTTTAAATAATATAATTGCGTTTTTCATTTAAATTTCAAATTAGCATATCTCCTGTTCCTGTGGCTCGATTGTGATGAAGCGAGTAGGTTACCTCAAGGTCAGCCAAAAATGGGGTGAAAACCCTATTACATTTCGTTTAGTAGTTTTTACGTGATGCGTGCACAGACAGATAGACAAAAATTCTGAAAATAACTGGTCAAGTAAATAAACAAGCCATAATTTGTTGATAATAAGTGGTGAGAAACTGCATGTTAATGTTGGCGCTGGATATAGGATGGCTATGTTCTTTTGACACTCAGCTAACTAGGACTTAAACATATTATTATTCTTCTCTGCATAAGGTAAATGTCAGAGTTTGTTAGGTAATTTAAAACTAAATTCAGAGTAGAATTTATTGTTGCATAAGTTTCTATGGCCTGATTTTAACAAACTTCTAAGTCTAAATTCTAGTCTAATTCTCTTCAGTTTTTAATCTATTTTCTGTGTGTAACAGCTAGAATCAACACTTCAGGTTCAAGTAACTAATACAGTAAGTTATATCAAATAAAATAGTACATGCCTGGCCCTGTTTTTAGTATACAAGAGCACAAGAGAGAGTGGAAATACATTTTGAGTGTGTGAAGGGAAAAAAATCTTTTAGAAAAAAAAATGTTTTAACAACATTTTCCATGTTCCGAACAGATTCGCATGAAAATATCAAGAAAAAAAAAGCTGTCATTCTGCTCTGTCTCTCTCTTTTTTTTTTTTTTTTTTTTTTGCTGTTCTTTGTATAGCAAAAAAAAAGAAATTGGTCTTACCTTTTCAGTCAATGATGATAATCCAAATGGGTGCATTATATAGTATTCCAGGGAGTGATAGTGGCATGTAGGGATGGGCAGTAAAATGATATATAAAATTGGTATTGCTATAAAATTTATGTTGATAGCAATGGTAGGTTTTGGTCAACTTTACTGAATATATATTCATGCTGTTGGATAGGTCTAACAGCTGCTGTCACACAAAGTATATGTCCGAATTTGAGAACGAGGCACTGTTTGGGCTGAAGAAAAATTTGAAATAACATAAAAGTGAGTGAGATTTTTCATTGCTGTTACAGAAAAGTTCTTTGCTGAAATTTATGCAAAGCAGTGACAAACTGAAGCTGCATGTTAATGTTGGTGGGAGTAATAACCAAATGAAAAAGGAACGGGGCGAGCAAATATAAAACATCAATCCTATACCTACAGTACCAGAATGAAGTCTTTGGTTTGTGCTTGTAGTCAGTATGCAACACACGCATCGAAGGAGTCCAGTTAAGTCTTGGCAACCGGTCACTTTCTGGAACAACACCGGCCTGGACTGTGCCAGGGCATCATCCTAAACTGCAGATGCTTTTTATTCTGGAAACGGCACAGTGTTATTGTCATTTAACTAACGTTACATAATTGTTTTGGTGCCTTTAATGTTTATTACTGAACGTTTGCTAGCAACACAATTGTACTCATGGTACATTGTAAAGGTTAGGAGAAGATTAGGACAAATGTAGTGGCCAATTCATGTGTGAAAATTATTTCTTTAAGTTCCTAGAACCACTCTTTCACAATTTTAGCCTGATGAATCTTGGTATTGTCATCCTGGACTATGGCCATGTCATCAGGGAAGGAAAAACATTTTATTTGTTTCATACACAGCATGATATGCAGTGAAATACGTATACGACCGCTCGTGACCTAGAAGATAAGATATATGGAAAATGTAATGGGATAACATAATTTAAATTCTAGTCATTCAACACATTCAGCCAAGTAACATTACTGATCCTAAGCATGACCAATTGAAACAACATCAAATCATGACACTGCCTCCAGAGGCTTGTACAGTGGTCATTATGCCAAAGTACTTTTTTTCCTAAATCTAAATGCTGACTTTTTTTTGGCCGGTTAGTGTAGAAAGGACCACTTTAGGGCCTTCCTAAAGGCATGATGCAAAGTTTTTGCATGCAAAATACATTTATGGGAAATGTATATGGTTTATCCTGTTTTAAATGAAAAGCATTTCTTTCTACTTTCAGGTATATCGTCTAAGAAATATTCATGCTCACAATGTAACGAGTCTTTTAAGACGGCCAAATCACAGCTGCACCACTATAGAACAAGGCACTCACAGGGCTCAACCATTACATCATCCAACAGTGCTGTGGGAGAAGGAGGCCTGTGTGTTACACCTCTGACTGAAGTAGTTCAACTACCTTTACCACACGTTGAAGCTGTTGGACAGGCAGTACCGCAAATAAGCCCACTTGGAGTTGAACATATTAAAAGATTAATAGAGAAAATGGGAAATGTCCAGAAAGTAAATCAGCTTGTAATACTTGGAGTTGATCAGTTACCTTCGCAGACACCAAGCAATGGAATGCAACAGCCACAAGGCCTTATACGACCTTTGCATTTTGATTTCACGCAGCCAACAGTACAACAAACTGGACTTCAGCAGGCGGAGGATGAAAAGGAACATGAAGGAACATCATCTACTGGAACTCAGCAAGACGTGTTATTAGAATCATTACAGGTTGAAGTTGCTGTTGAACAAGAGCAAACTGTGATTGATGGTGGGACAGCTATTTCTGCAGAGAACCATGTCACAGTTGTTGAATCAGACATCACAGCAGAACTGGTAAATAATGTTCAGTATGAACTTTTGCCAGAACAGGGTGAAAAGGACATTTTACCGCCTCAGTTGGAAGCCAGTCATCCACTTGTTCTTACAACAGAAGAACAGCAGATTGATAACATAATAGATGTCAAAACAGCAGAACCAGAGAACAATTCATCTTTGACAACTGATTTTGAAAGTAGCATAAGTGAGAAGGAACCTGTAACCAAGCCACAAGACATCGCCTTGTCAGAGAAGACCAACATTAATGCAGAACCAAGTCAAAAGGTCTCTGAAGCTGCAGACTTAACAATTGAACATGAGACCCAAACTATGCAGGAGAGTAAGGTTATTTTTGATTTAACCAACACCAGTGCAGATCCTCAAACTCAAGAGGCAGCCGAGGTAATAGGTTTAGGAGTAAACCCTGAGCCACAAACTGAGCCGCCAAATTTAGATAAACTCACTAAGTCCCACTGTCAAAATGCAATCGAGGCAACTGAGCAAGGGAATCCACAACTTGATGATAGACAAGACAATGAAATCCAGTTGAAGCAACAGAATTTTAATGAAATTCCACTACCAGAGGATCAAATATTAAACATGAATAACTCTTCTCTTAGGAACATACAGCCTGATCAAGAAAGCTCTTCCTTGGAGCAGGCAACCTGTAGTAAATCAGGTGTACAGCAAGGCAACAAAGTGGAAACCAACGATCAAACTCTTTTGGCAGAAGATTTCCCAAAGGTTAAGAAGTCATTGCCAATTAAGAAGAAAAGTTCTAAAAAGCAGGTAAAGTCCCGGCATTTGAAAACTCAGGATAAAGTTGCAAAAAGTTCATTACCCATAACACCAAATCAGAAAATTCAAGCTGGCTCAAAGAAACCGAAAAAACAAGAGAAGACAAAGAACCACTTTGGATCTAAACAAAATAAGAAAAAATATTCAAAGCAAAAACTGTTAAATATTTCTAAAAATAGTCCATGTAAAGATCAAGAAGACATTGATCTAGGAAATATGCCTGTTTTGTCAAAAAAGGAAAATTTGAAACAGAAGCACAAAAAGGGAAGAAAAACTGAAAAGTCTTCTGGACTCACCCAGGCCCTTAATTTTCCTTGTGACAAAAAAGTAATGAAGGTGTCAGAACAAGCACACAGAGGGAAACCTCAAAAAAGAAAATCTGAAAACCAGAGAGATATGGCAAAGGAAGGAAAGTCTACTCAGGAGTCAAATCAAGATGAAACCCCTGTGCCGAAGAAGAAAAAGTCAGGTAAAGTTCCTGAGGCAAAATCTCAAAAGAAAGCAAAGAGTAAGATCACAGTAAATAAAGTAAATAAGGTGAGTAAAAAAACCTACAAGTTAGCAAAACAAAGGGAGAAAGATAAAAATGTATCTGAGACCCCAGTCATCGATCAAATAAAGCAACAGGCCTTGCTTTTGCTAAAAGGTCATAAACAACCACAACTGAAGGTGCACAAGCTGGATGCTAAGACGACAGGTTTAGATCACCAACTAATACATACATGTCAAACAAAAGAAATTTATGACCATGAGACGACAGTAGAGCCAGCAAAGAAAGGGACACAAAAATCACTGCAAGCACCCAGCCAAAAGAAAAAGTCAAAAACAATTGTAAAAAAATCCAAAGTAGATTCAAAGCAGTCTTCTCGTTTGCACGCATCTCGTGTCGACAGTGACATGCCCTCTGGGGCAAATCAAAAAGCTGTGAGAAAGCGTAAATCCTCTGCAAAAATAGATCAGGAAATTGCATTAAGCCCTCCTTATTCTCGGCTCATAATTGGATGCCATGATTGTGGGAAGAGCTTTTCGGAGGTATCTGCTTTACAAGAGCACATGGCATTGTTTCACTCTGTTGTGCCCTGTGATGTTTCTGAAATGAGTGCAGTTAGCCTGAGGTCAAATGAAATAATGCTTGCAAGTGCAGTCCACTCGAGTGACTTTGAAATGCATGTACCAACAGACTGGGACGTAGATTCAGAAATGAGAGTGATTGGTTTAGGAGATGAACAAAGGAATGAGCCCAGGCTTTCTTTCCCAGCCCTCAGTCCTTCGCCTTCTTTTCTTGTGACAACAACTTTTGTTGAAGGAGAGGATAACCACAATGACAATCTTAATCAAGAACCTTCACTTGGACATAAAAAAGCAGCTGGTGAATCTTCTGCCAATCATGTTGAATCAGATAAAGTTAAGAGAGCTGAACAGGAGAATGTAGACGCTCACTCACTCACATTGTCTGAGCCACAGGAAGGAATGGCTATTAAAGGGGCACTGCCCTCAGATGTGCATTTGATCAATTTGGACAAAAATGAAAAAGATTCCCAAGTATCTTCTCAGTTATATACCCCCTCTCTAAATATCGCGCTTAAGGTCTCTGATTCACAGGAAGGAGAATCAAACCACAACACATTTGGTAACAAAATTACCTTTATTCAGAACGAACTGCCTTTAAAAACTGTAAATCCAGGATCCCCTCATAATGCTGGATCTCACATAACGGAGCAATCTGAGATTAAGCAAGAGGCAGACGAGATATCTGTTCAGACACTAGCCAGGCAAAAAAACAATTCTATTCCAAAAGGAAAAAGAGGACGAGGAAGCAAAGGTAGGGGAAGGAGACAAGTTGGAAAAAGATGTTCTGCTGAAAAGAGACATACAGAAGAGCTGGTTGCCAGTGAAGAAGACTGCCGGGTTGTCTTTGAACTTTATTCACTTACGGGTAACAGTGAGGAAATGAATGAAGAAATGCTCAAAACGAGAAAAATCATTAATGCCACTGCAGCCTTGAAGGAATCTTCAGAAGCTCAGGAAGTGTCTGTGTTACCACAACCTGGTACTACAAGTGCTTTGGAGATGATGAAACCAGAAAGTGGTTCTCTAACTCAGAAGTCTGGAGAACATGAGAAAAACAGGCGTTCCTCCAGTAGCCTAAAGAAGGGACGACTCTCCGTACACTGCCAGAGTGGAACTCGAGAGCAGGTATGTTTTTCTGTATACAATATGTTTAATCTTGTTTATAGGTCTAAATAGTGCATTTGGCTAAAAATTTTCTGTATATAAAATTTTTATATGTAAGTCACATACTGTGTTCAGGATGAACACAAAAGTCTGAATCAAGAATATTATTTAATACTTAGATTAATTTTTATAATGTTAATTAAGGGGTGCTCTGCCACAACTGTGCTTTTTATTTGTTGGTTATGTTAGCATTTTATGTTATTTAACTCTTCCATCGTGTGAACTTACCACGACTTATGACTTCACAACACTAAAAGCAAGGAAATAGTGTTACTTATGCTTTCTGTATATTTGCCCAGTATAACTTGTGTGAAACAAAACTTGTAAACAAGAATATAAGTTATACATATATTATCCTTATTAGAGGTTTTTATTTTTTTAATCTGCTCAGTCTGAAGTTGTTGCAATTGCATTTCACTACTGTCACAAAATTTAAATCTTGAATTTTAAAATTTACAGTCAGATAATGGATTAACTTCTGGTGGCACCTCTACTGATGTGAAAACAGAAGTCAGTCCATCTATTCTCACACCCCAGGATGTTCAGGTCAACGATGGAGATTTTTTGCAAGGAGTCGAAATGATTTTGGTAAAAGCAGAAGATCAGCAAATTTCAAATGATCCTCTGATTTCACAGGAAGCTCAAGATATGCAAACTGATCATACTGCATGTCCAGGTATGTATTTTGTTAATAAATGTGGTTGTTTTGTATGTTTTTGTCCCTTGTATTTGGTGTTTAATCACTGTTTCTCACACACTGTAAAGAAACAGATCATTCTGCAGTTGGAGTTTCTTCTGGTTCCCCAACAGTGGCTCAGTCTACTGCCAAGCAGTGTATTTTCTACCCTGTAAAGGAAGAGGAGGGGGAGATGATGGTGGAGCCTCAAGCTACTAATCAAGGCACCTCAGGTTCAGAAGTGATGGAAGAGAGGACTCGACCATGTAAGATCAATAAATATTTGAAGTCAATGACAATTCGGAACTGAAGTTCTAGACAACAGATAATGTATTTTCTGCTAATCTGTAGGGGCTGTATCTGGTTTAGAGGAGTGTGACATGAGGATAGGATGCTCACAAATGGAAATGCACCATAATTTATACACCAGCCCTGAAGATGGTAAGTAACAGCAGTATGACTGAAGCTTATTTTTTCTGCTCGATATTAAGGCAATGTGATGTCAAGCAAAGTAAAAGAATTTTCATTAAAAAAAAACTTTTGATTGTCACATGTAGGCAATGTTGGTGCAGAGCAGCAGAGCGCTGAAGATGTTCTACAGTTCCTTTCCCGCCCATCGGATACGGAGAACTGCGAGAGCGTCCACTCCGAGCCAGAAACTGAAACTCATCTCATGTCTTGTTACCATGATATCTGTGCTAATGGAGCGGTGCGACAGTGTGAATCGACCGACAGTGAGCAGCATGCAAAAACATCTAAGTAAGTTTTATTGCCATAAATAATTATATTAGTAAAAGTGTACCTTCTGCCTTCTGATGTGTACATTCTTTTGTGTTGTTTTTTTTTCAGTAGAATTTTAGGCTGTCCTGAAGCAGATGACCAACCGACAGGCAATGAAGAGCATTGTGAGCCTATCGACTACTTCATTCAGTATTTTGGTTGGAATACATGGAAAGATATTGCAGCTTGTACAGGGCAAGCGTCAAAATTGACAAAGCCTGTTACTGAAAAGGAGGTGGCCCAGTTTGTAGGAATCCACATTGCAATGGGAACCTTAAAGGTGAGTAAAAGCATTCAACCAGGTCTATAAATATTGACAGTCATATTGTAGTTATTTTAGCTGTGTTCAACATTTTCTTGTAGTTAAGCTCACTGGTGGGCAAAGTGCACAAATTTTGTACTTAACCAGTAAAATAATAATAAAGTAAAAATACAAGTCCTTTATTTACATCTTTTACATTGAATAAAAATACAAAAGTACTCATCTTCAAATTTACTTAAGTATCAAAAGAACTGAGCTTGTATTAGCTCACAGTAGCCTTTAAGTCTCTCTCTTCCGTCCCTCGCTTCCTCCTGACTATGAACTTACTGTTTATTGGAGAGAAAAGTGATCACACATTTAAACATAACAGTCAACAGGTGGCGATATTCCCACTTAAAATGCTACACATGGCTAAAGGCTATGCCAAGCAGAAATGATGTGAAGTAGAACTCAAGTACAGTACAGATATGTGGAATATGCACAGTAAATTTTCTACGTTTGTTAACAACATGTACAATAATTCAGACTTCCATCATGAACTTGAGAGTACCACATCCAAATCATAGGAATGGTGTAGGAATAACAGCACATCTTATGTGTGGCGTGTGTCTACATCATCTGGGCTGTATTCTCTTATTCCCAATGTTCTTAGGATTGGCCTCATGATTCACCATATTTCTCATCACAATAAAACTGTTACTGAAGGTTAATGATGGAATTCTGTCATTAAACAGTTCTGTATGATCCTCCTTTGTCAAACATTTTCTTTTATGTTTTTAAGAAATTTAGTGTCAGGGCTTTTTTCAATAAGTGAAATGTATGCAGACAGCTCCCTCAATTACTAGCATTTAGCATTAGCAATTACAGTTAAAAAATGGTCAAATTGATTCAAGGGGGAAAAAACATACAAAATAAAAACATTCCAAAAGTCTCAGGAGGAAAGTGCATTGTAGTGCTACAGCAAAAAAACACATAATAAGCAATTCTGTATTTCCAACTTTGTTGCAACAGTTTGGGAAAGGTAAGCATGTGGCTGTGAGGGTCAGATGTTATTTAGTGCAGTATTAAAATTGTTTGCGTTTTCATTTGACTTCCTGGTTCACAAGAAAAACAAACAAAAGCCTGATTCCAGTAGTCATTTATCAGCATGGGAAAGTTTAGAGAATGCACAAAGGAAAAGAGACAAAAGTGTGACCTGTGTTAACATCAAACAGTGGTCCTACGAAAAATAGGTAGGTGGCTGAAAATGCCTGTATTTCACTGTTGAAAGTGAAATACAGAAAGATATTGGGGCTGTAATGATCCCTTGTAGAAGAGGACACATATTTTGCAACCTTTGTCACGACCGTAGTTGGAGACGAAAGCCTGTTCTTTTGTCCATCAACAAACCTAAGCAGCTAGAGTTCACTGTACACAACTTGAATTATTGAGATTTTATAATCAGATAAAACAAACAGCTTTTTGGCAATGAATACAACAGGAAACATTATTGTAAAATAGTTAATAATGATTGAGGACCTTTATAGAGGAGGCTGTATTGCTCTTCAAAACCTATGGCTACCTTTAGCACTGTGGCCTTGCACTTCCCAGGTTGGGGGATTCCTGACTCGCCTTGGTGTTCTTTTGTGGCTTTCCTCTGTGTACTCAAGTTTTCTTCAAAAGTCCAAAGACATAGAGATTAGGCTAAGTAGCATTTACATATTTCCCGTAGTGTGTGTGTGTGCTTGTGGCCTGCGATGGACTTGCACCCCTCTCCAGGTGTACCCCACCTACGGCCCAAGTCCTCTGGAATAGGCTGCGGCCCTCCAAAGACTCTGTACAGGATAAGTGGTACAGAGAACAACAAAATACATATGGCTTTATACATTTGTTTGGAAGCTATTTCTAGTTCTTGGAATTAATATTCTACCTGGATAAAAGTCCAAAATATCTATCCAGACCAACATAAAAAAAAGTTTAATTGACCACATAATTAAACTTTGAAGATGATTGCTGCATTGTACATATGTGGTGTGACCCGAATATGAGAGTTTACAAGAGAGGACCAAGTTCCTGGATTAGGAGAGGTTATGTGTGTGGTGGTGAATAAAGAAAATTTAGTCTTTTAAATATTATATCTGCAGGACATTTGTGTCAATTTGTGACATGTGGTTTTGGTAAAAAAAAAAATAATTTAAACATGGAATTGTTTTTTTTCATTTGACTATATTTTTCTCATTTTTAGTGTCTGATTATGAAAATCTATTTAATGTAATTCTTTATCAAGTGTGCCACTAACTCTTGAGCTGCCTGTGTATAATTTTGATTAAATTGACATTTAGACCAAAGTGAAAATTAAAACAAAAATTAAATAAAATTTTCACCTGCTAAATACTAAATCTAGATTTATGCTAAATCTTTCTCCTTCTTTCACTTAGTTTCCAAGTATGAAGCTGTACTGGGAGGAGTTTACCAGAGTGCCACTGATTGCTGATGCCATGCCTGCAGACATGTTTTCTGAAATTGCATCTAATCTAAGATTTGCCAGTCTTGGAGGGGAAAGATTAAACTGCAGCGGACAGGATACACATAAAGATCAAGATGCACAGAATTGCACAGACGTTTTGATATTTAAGAAAGATCCCCTATGGAAGGTTGAGGCAATAGTAAACAGAGTTCGAGAAGGGTGTCAAGCACTTAAACGAAACGGAAACTATGGAGTTGACCAGTATCTCCTTCCCTTTCAGAGACACCCAACACACTCATTACATCACACAGTCATGATAAATTCTGCTGGATTGGTCATGGATTTTAACTTGCGAGTCAGTGACTATAACAGAGAGGAGATTGTTAAGAAAATGGTTTCTCGAGAAAAAACTGATAATCACGGAATGGTATTTCTTTGCAAGCCTGAGCTATCAACGCCCTCCATGTTGGAGCATCTTCTAGAGGCAGGAGTGCGCAGTGCTGGAAAAGTTGGTGGTGCTAGGGGGCAAATAGGTGATGAGTTTGTCACGTCTGATGGTAAACTGAAACTGTTCAGGTGCCATCATGGCTTTATTCTGTCAGCAGTAACAAAGGAAAAGTCACGCTCAACATCGCTTGTCAGTGGTTTTGAGAGAGCCATCAAAGCTGCAAATCTGAACAGAGATTTGAGAAGCCTTTATCGCACACCCTGCACAAGCCCATCACCCAGTGCCTGGCCACAGTCTGTTCTTTGGGACCTTATTGATCTGGCATTAGTTAATTCTTGGCTACAGTACAAGCAAAATCAAAACCATCCTTCAGAGCCACTGTCACTTATGGCTTTCCGACTGGAAGTTTCTAAAGCTTTAATTCATTCCAGCCATATTGCTGTACAAGACTCCTCGCCTCCATATCTCCCAATACCAGCACAGCTTGGATCAAATGCCTCCACAGGACATTCGGATGTCTTTGAGACCCCTTTACCTGATGCAGTCACACGATATGATGGTTTGGGTCACTGGCCAGAACAACTTTCCGAGGGTGAAGAGGCCAGGTGTAGATTTGGAGGTTGTGAGCAAATGTCTAGAGTACGTTGTCTTAAATGCTGTGTTTTCCTCTGTATATCTCGCAATCACAACTGCTTCCTGAAGTTTCACAATCAAGGAACTACATAAATCTGCTAAACTGCTTTGATCATTAGCCATATTAAACCAATATTTTTATTGTTTTGATTTTTTTAACCTTCTTGATTTGTTTCTTGGTGTAGGGCAGAATCATGTTTTAATCTGCACTCATTTTATTAAAAGAACAAACACCAATAAATGAAGGAAAAATCTTATTTGCTTAACTTGCTTGCAAAAGTAAGATAATAACCACAACTGTAATACTCAATTATAGAACCCAGTTGAATATAACTATACTTTTCACTTGTTGGAATCACATGTTGAGTGCCTAATACATTTGAAGCCTTATACATTGTTCCACAAGTTGTTTGGTAGGAATAGTACAGGGTAGCAAGTTATACACATTGGTTTGCCACGCCCAGGTGGGCCACTTGTGCGTTTTTATACTTTTTTAAGTAATCTCTGAGACACTACATCAGAGTGTGTAGCCACCAGTTAAAATTTTTAAACTCCAATCAAAAAAGCAGTTTTGCTTGGTTTATATGTATTGAGACCCAAAGTATATAACAACTAAATAGTTTTAGCTCTCGTGTTCATTTTTCCTTTATTTTCAGAGACCCTTTTTTTTAACCCTTATTTAACATATGGATTATGTAAACATATGCATTTACCAGGGGCTAGTCCATGTATACTGTAATTTATTGTTACCACATGTATCTAAGACTCTTCCATTTTTTTAATGGATTTGATTACATTTTTTTTTCTGTCTTCAGCATACTATTTTAGCTAATGTGTGTGTTAGTGTGTGTTGGGCAGGGGACCTCCAGTTGATCAAATATTCTTGCTAAGGAGATTTTTAGACAGGTGTTTTTACAACACCTTCAGGGGTATAACAGACATGTCTTCTTCAAAATAAAATCTAGCCCAGAGCTGTGTGGGTTTTGTTTGTTTGTTTAAGATATCTATTTTTTTAGGTTTTGCTTTTTTAGTCAAACCATTGAATTGTCATATTATTTATTTATTTTGGTTTGAAAACAACCAATGTTAGAATTTTGTTTACATGATAAATCAATTAGACAATTGTTTAAAAGTTAAAGTTTTAACCATATTTGCACTGTGTAGGTATTTAGCGTCAGTTCAGAATGTATCCACAGGTCCACAATTTGTACAAAAAATATTAGTTGGACATTATAAACTGTGAAAAGAATAATTTTTTTAATATATGGTAGATGTCAGTAAAGCATGCATCGTGTCAATTTTGTTTTACTTTTGAACTGTTAAAATGTCTTTTGTTTTGTCCGATATTATTTTTGTAATGAATTCATTGCTAAGTAAAGAATGTGTTCCATGGTGTGTTTTATTGTTTATACTATTATTTAAATGTGTTTGTATGTACAGTACATAAAAGAAGCTTGGTGTGTTTGTAAAACTGTGACCTTGCAGATCTATAATTTTTGTATATTTTATGCCTCAGTTGTCCTCTTTCTATGAAATCAATTAGAATTTTTATTTACAGTGTATTTAAAAATAAACACGTTTACACACTAACTCGATAATGAAACTAAAATGTTTTGTAGAAGAGTCAAGAGACCCAAGGTAAAGTAAACAGTGTTAATGATCATATATAATTAACCAAATGTTTGCTTCAAGAATTTGATTAATTATACAAATGAACTTTATATCCTAATGCATGTCCGCCAATTCTACGAGTAAATCTTGTGAATTCACAATATAACTTTTATTCTTGTTTTTCATATGGTATATTGAATAATATGAATAATACTGGTGAATTTATTGAGATAAAAATTAAAGGGTTGATTCTACTGATAATAAAAAGTGAGTTTTTGGAAGTAAATTGTCTAAAACAAGCTGATATGGCTGGACTCACTGTAACTTTTAGGAGCGGAGTTAAAAGGGGCCAATGGGTACTGACAATTTTAAACATTATACGTTGTAAGGTGGTATCTAAAAGTTTTGAGATTGAGACGCAACAACAGATGGCAGCACAAGGCTGCACGTACTGTACAGTCACAGGGAGCACCGACTTTCATCAGCATGCCAAAAGCCATTGTCCTTTGTACATCAAGAGCTGTGCGACTGGTGCTATTCTGACCACGTGCATTACCACTTTGCTTTGTCTCATGGTCAGACCCATACACCCAAATTTTGTCACCGGTAATGATCCTTGACATGAAGGACAGGTCATCCATGGCATGCTAATGGAGTCCTTGCTAGACTTTGCTGCCAAGTTTCCCATCCTTCATGTTGAGGATCATTACCGATGATGAATATATAGTAAGTATATAGTTAGGTCCCATACATATGAACATTCGAGTTACGGCCCTTTAAAGATGCTACCATGCATTCACACATGTTCCATCGCAGATGTTCACATGGATCACTTGTCCGGCGATGAAGCTGGTTCTGCTAAGAAGCGCCAAGCAATTATGATGGATACAAAAGTGAAAATAATTGACAAAAAAGTGGCAGACATTGCTTGTTTTTTTTAACACAAATCGCTCAACCATCGGCACGATTCTAAAGAACAAGGGCAAGAGCACGGATCATGTTAGATTTATACTGTCTATATTTTATATCGTTAGTGTCCCATTACATAGACAATGTTCGTTGGACTTATGAAACTCGTTCGTATGTTGGGGATTACTGTATAATGTATTAAATGATGTATTGTTTTGCAATTATGTAAACGTACTCTGTGAAATACAATGCTATTTTTTGGTTTATTGAAAGGTAGCATAAAACCTCACGAAATAACTTGAGCCATGACAAGAACAACCACCGGTCACAATAGCACAGCTCAAGCTTGTATCCGAATCAATGATTCAGACAAAGAGTCGGGTTTTTTTTTTTGTTTTGTTTTTTTGTGAACCGAACCATATGATCCGATTTACCTGGGGGAGGCGGAATTTGGGTCACGCATGCGCAGTTGGCCCCTATTAACTCCACGCCTGGAGCTAACCGTAGGCTACAGTAACGGCTGCCCACTTGCGCCCCCTTTACACCAACTGCAGGAGTAGTTTGTGCTGGTGTTTTCCCTCCATAAAAAAGTGCAGCTATATAAGGTAAGCGAGCAGTAACCCTCGTTGTTTGTTGTTTACCGTTCCCCCTTCCCGGGATTGCTAAATATTTTGTACGCGAACCGAATTGTTAAGGCGTTGCTTAGCAGCCAGGTTGCTAACAAATTCGGGTCAACAGTTGGCTAGTTTAAATTCTGAGGGTATTAGCTTAGCTTGGTGACAAATTAGCTACAGCATACATACATACATACAGGATGGTTTGTTCTGGGCCTGGAATTCACGCAAAAGTTAGCTTTTATCATTAACCAG
Source organism: Clarias gariepinus (assembly GCF_024256425.1). NCBI lineage: Eukaryota > Metazoa > Chordata > Actinopteri > Siluriformes > Clariidae > Clarias > Clarias gariepinus. The sequence goes on along the minus strand of NC_071103.1, from coordinate 8,148,719 downwards.
GTATGAGCTGAATCACTGGAGCACATGCCCGCCGTTTGCTCGGACTGCTGGCGGTGTGTTTTTCCTGCAGCTGGGACAAGGCCATGTCACCAGGCCCCGGGTTGTTAGCGACGAGCTAGCTAATGTCTAACTCTTTCACAGCTCATTACTAACATACGTTTTACCTGCGCTTTATTTGACTCTTCTGGTTATTTCTTTTTCTGTTCTTTAACTTTCCGCACATTTAGTACAAATCAATCATTTACATCTGTCCTGCTTGCTGTTTAGAGCTAACTGGCTAATTCGTTAGCTAGCCGAGCCGTCAATGGTGGTGGTGGTGGTGGTCACGGCAGGATTTACATGACTCTTGAACTTTTTTTTTTTTTTTTTTTTGAAATATTAGTTACGAACTCCTCCTGGCAATTTAATTACGTTAGCAGGACAGGCTACACCAACAACCAGGTCCACTTTGTGATGAAAGGAAAGTTTACCGTAATACACAAGAGTGCCTTAGGAGTAATGTTAGATAGTAAGAGGTGAGGGCTTCAAACCATAATAAGAGTCTGTGTAAAATCTCCTCTGGTCTCACTACAGCTGAGGAAAGACTGCAAACTTGGTGTACTTCTCTGAACTTTTACCACTATTGTTTCTCAAGTCTAAACTTGCCTCTTAGGTGTGTACACGTTTAAAGATCAACTTCATCATGAAGCAGCTAATTAGTACGCAGAGCTTAGCCTGTAAGATCAATCCACTCTATCTGATGTCACTCACATGAGTTGAGGCTTAGGTGTCGAAAAGGCCTTTACAGTTCAGTACAGTACAGTGTGAAAGGAAACACAGTTCCTTCTGGACCAAACAACATAGGTTAAAAACTAGCTAACTAAGACATCTAATTAGCCGAGACAAAACAGATCTAAATTTATTATACAAAAAAAAAAGACAACATAATGTGCACGTGCAATAAGAGAACACGACAAACAACATGACAATCCAATGTTCTGGTAATGAATTGCGAACTGTAAACATTTCTTGTAGTTAGCAGCGAAGACCTAAAGACAGTTCTCACAATTAATATTGTGCAAAGCCGTTATAAAGCAGGTTTTTATGTGAAATTTGCTGAATGGTTGTTGATTGTGTTTGCACGTGTGTGTGTGTGTTTATCAGTTCTGTTTTTTTTTTTTAAGTGATTAAGTTTATCTGAGTGAGTGTTTGTTTTCTTATTGCTATCTCAGGAGTTTTTCTTTGCCACGTTTGTCCTCGGATGATTGTTACGATTTAAACATATTTCTTTACAACTCACTTGCTCACTCATCGTCTATACTGCTTTATCCTGTATACAGGGTCCCGTGGGGGCCTGGTATCTATTCCAGGGGACTTGGGGCCAGTCCAGCACAGGGCTCACACTTGCATGCTCTTTCATACACTATTGTCAATTTGGGAACACCAATTAGTCCAATCTGCATGTTTTTGGACTTTGGGAAGTAACTCACCAAGCACATTTGGTGAGAACCTGCAAACTCCATTCGTGCAGGCCCGAGGCGGCAATCGAACCTCTGCCCCTGGAAATGCAAGGCCACAATCCTACCTTCTTTTACAAAAAAATAAATAAATCTCTGATGAAATTGTAACATCCCTAAGAAGAACCAGACTTTAAAAGAACCTATTTTCATCTGTCCAATAATGGAATAAAAAAAACTTTACTTAATAGTCTTATTGTTTGATAGTCTTGTAAATATCCATGTGTTTCTTTTCAGTTGTGCATGTCCATATAGGCCTTCAGAATGGATTCTGATCTACTGAAGATCGAGGAGATCGTGATGGGAGGTGGAGAGACGGCTGCCACTGCTGATGTGAATGCCGAGAAAGCAGGGAAGCCGTACACCGCGATCCTTCTCCCTGATCCTCCTCGTCCTCTTCCTCCTCCTGTCATTCAGTCCTGTAAGAACTGCTTTCTGTTCTCACCTGTGAAGATGCTCAAGACAATCAAAGCAAAGTTAGACTGAGTATAATAATATTGATTATAGTGGGGTTGTATTGTTTTTTTTAGTATCGAACAATTCCTGACTTATTATTAATTGTCCCTGGATCCATTAATGACACTTCTGAGCATGGATCAGTTTTCACATCCTGCTCTGGAGCATTAAATTTAATTTCCAAATGCGTGTTGTGTCTAACAGCTCAGATATTATTTTTGAGGCACATGTTTTGGCATTTGTAAACGGCTTCTTGTGATCCTAAGGTTTCACTGAAGCTTAAAGCCGTGGTCTATGTGAAAGCGTGTGCTGTTAGTCTAATTACGATGCCATTTTTACATACTTCTGCTTTTATAATAAACATTTGCGTTTTATGCAGGTTTAAATGATCAACCAGTAAAAAAAATAAATAAGAAGGATTACACGGGATTAAATGATGTATCTAATAACTTTTTCGGTTCATAGATTAGGAAATATGCATACGTTAATAACTAGAATAAAAAAAGATGGGACAATTTGAAGCTTGCGTCTGTCTGTTCAACTAAAGGAAATGTAATCATGGAAAAAAAGATCAGGTTTTTCTTATTTACAGTAATAACTGTAGGTAATTGTTTTGGGGGTAAAAATCTATTTTTGTTCAATTCACAGACCAGCATGAGAGCTTGCAATGTTTCCAGTGTTTTATAACCTTCTGCAACTCTAAAGCCAAAGAGAGGCATATGAAGAAGAGTCACCGTGAAGAATACAAACAGCAACTGCAGCAGGTTAGTTTAAATCCTTTTAGATGACCGAGTTTCTTGAAAATTTTAACCAAGGTTGTTGTACACATTCATTTTTAAAAGTGTATTAATACCAACAATTGTTTAGTCCAATACAAATCTACTTATTAACATTTACTTGTTAAAGAATTTAATGCTCTGTGACGTTAGACTAGTGTATGTTGCGCCCATTTGAACAAGCAATACTAAATGAGGGCGATCTAGACATATTTCATTACAGACTACAAAGTAGTAGACTACTGTGCTATGAAGCTACAGGTAGGTGTTACAGCACTATCTGACTATATGACTGTGTAACTAGTCATTGATTACAGACGTGGTTCTCAAAGTGTGGGGAATACAGACATGACAGGTGGGGCGCAATGAATGGGAGGGAATTAGTGGAAAATAATAGGAAAGTACCTATTCTAATTCATGCTTTTCTTTATTGACAATAAAGATTGGACACTCTAAACTAAACAAACACACGCAAAGAAATGGATCATTAATACAAGTAAATTAAAATAACGTCAGAGAAAAAGTGTAACCGTAGTGCAACAATAACGGTTTAACGTCGGCATGTTAATTCCAGAGGAACAATATATAAGAAAACATTTGTTATTATTTATGTAATTTCATTTATTACAATGTGTATGCTGGATGTGGATGTTTCTGTATTTTTGTTAAAAATTAATATTTTATCAGGCAGTACTAGTCTGGCATTTCTAGTTTCCAGTTTGGCAACAAAGTTGCTTTTTGATCCTTTAGGCGCTGAACAGAAGGGAAGATCAGTATCGTTCTACACTTCTTGTTGGTGTGCAGCATTTTACAATGATCCCTAAATCATTCGTGCGCCGTAGAGAATAATGGTGTTTATGCTTTTAAACATGTATAATTTAAGGCAGATGTTGCTTAAAGACAATGTAGAGAGGAAATATACGTGGGTATCTTATTTGCTTATTAGCTATTGAATTCAGAGATGCGAATATAAAACTATAAAACCGCGGACACAAACCGGGTCAGTAGCGTACTGTATGTAGTGAGCATAATCACGTCAATGGGTACGTTTGTTGCATGGACCACAAAAAAGTAGGTGATTCAGCACCTGCAGCCTAATCAACCAAAAAGCCAGTCGAAAGGAAAACATGATGAAGCCTATGTTGCGCTTGGATTCACGGTGGGGATGGTGGGGGCAGAGAAGAGACCTGTGAGACCTCTAGATAAGTGACGAAGTAAGCTTGTTATAACAATTGCACGTTTATTTTATCTGTTTTGAACTTATAGAAATTGATAGGGATGCACCGAAATTTCAGCCGCCGAAAATTTTCGGCCGAAATAGCATTATCGGTTTCGGTCGAAATGTAAGAAAGCGCCGAAAATACAAGCCGAAATTGTTGCCACGCCTCTCCCATCCTCCCGTCTCGTTCGCGCTGTCATTATGCATCAAACACGGAGTATGTCGGCGGTTTGGAAGCAATTCAAAGTTTCAGATGAGGACAGCAAAGTTGCAATATGCAACATTTTTTTAATACAAACAAAAATATATATATTTTAAACGTTTTTTGATGAAGCCATTTTCGGTTTCGGTATCGGTTTTCGGCCAAGTGCATCCAAAAATTTCGGTTTCGTTTTCGGCCCAGAATTTTCATTTCGGTGCATCCCTAGAAATTGATACTTCAATAAATAGTAAACTTGGCCGATTTCGTTATCATTTTGTTGACAAGTGGGGCTTAAAAATTCGCCCACTCCCTTAAGCAGGGAATGACAGAAAATGTTTGAGAACCACTGGATTACAGCAATACCAAACAATAAAATGTAATATTCCCTATTGTTTAATATTATTAAAGTCACTTGTTTGTTTTTGTTTTTATTGAATGACAGTGCTTTTCTGAATATAGAGCTGTTAAATTTTTTAGGGAGTTGTATTTTATAAAATTATAATGTAATTTTGTCTTTCCTGTAGTGTGACACACTCTTCACCTGTTATGTGTGCGACCGCACGTTTCCATCCTCCGAGGAACTAACTCTACACCAGTCCACTCACAACAAGGAAGACAAGCCCTTCAAGTGTGTTCACTGCAAAGAGAGCTTTCGTACATTCTCGGAGGTACAGGGATATTCCTATGACTTTCTTTGGCGTCATTGCATGTGTCTGTGTCCTTAGAGCATAGGCTGGTTTTGACTCCTGCTGCTCATCATCTTGTGTAGCAGTTTGGAAAAATCAGATGCAGCTACTGTACATCCTGGTCAAACAGGAACAAAATTGCTTTCTAAACGTACCTGGATAAGGAGCCAGTTTATTAGGTTCAAAGAGTTTAAAATCGGTCTGTCTAAAGAATAAGTTGACAGCACCAACCTGATTGAGCTAATTAGCTATCATTTCCATACCAGTGATCAGTCAAGTATGGAACAGCAATGAATCTCATGTTAAATGTTTTTTAACATGCGTCACACAGATGCGATGATTTCAAGCCCATTACAAAAATGTGTGATATTTCTCATGTGTAATCAGAGGTGAAGGGTAACTAAGTACATTTACATAGTTTCTTTACAGAAGTATAGATTTCACATATCTGTATTTAATAAGTAGTTTTATTAGATGCTATTTTTTTATTTTTATTTTTTTACTTTTACACCACTATATCCTACAAATATTTGTACTTTCTACTCCAGTACATTTCTGCATAATATTCAATTAAATTTTATTTGTATAGCGCTTTTAGCAATTGTCATTGCCGCAAAGCAGCCGTGATATTGCATCACATACCCCGAACGGTGCGTAGTATTTGCACCTGCTGGCTGTTATGCATAATTGCATGATTTGCCTTCCCTAATTATGTATCAGGTTTTTGAAATCAGAAGAGGAGACAGTTACAGATACTGACGAGAGAGACAGACTTTTTTGGCTTGACAATGCTGTTGTAAGCTACTGATATTGATACTATATGTATGTGTGAAGGCGATTACTTTTGCTTAAGTAGATTTGTAAGAAAAAGATTTTTACCACTGCTCGAGGTGTTTGAAGTCGATCACAAAAATCAGAATAGCCGACTGGTGTGTGGGTTACCGTGATCTTCAATTTAAAGCATTATATTTATTGCTTGTTTATTTACTATGTGTAGCTGTAAAAATAAAAAAATAACTATTTTAAACAGGAGTACACAAATATAATTAAGATCTAAGAAAGTATTATTAATTTAAAACTTCAGGAAGGCAACATATGCGCCATATTCCATTCTTTTATTATTTCATATAGATCATAAAGAAACTGAAACTAATATAATGCTGTCCTATTAGTTTTACCTAATGCTGTGGTAACTAACTTGTATAGTTTAAATCAGTTTTTTTTTTTTATCGGCCCTGTTTAATTGGTCAGTTTGTCTTCTCATGTCCTTAGTTGACCACACACCGACGGCAGGTGTGTCCTGAGCGTCACTTTGTATGTAAAGAATGCCCCGAGACATTCCGGAGCCCGGCACTTCTCCGTACACATCGTCTGGCTCAGCACGCTGCACCCGCAGATGGAAATGACACTGACGATGCAAACAAAACTTACCGTTGTGGTAAGTGTGGCAGGGGTTTTGAAGATGAGTCCGAGCTGCTGCAGCATCAAGAAAACCACGCCTCTGACCAGCACTGCAATGGCAGCGCCCCAATCAAAAGGCGCGGCCGGCCTCCCAAAGCCGAAACTAGCACAGCGACTGGAGAAAAGAAGCAAAAGCTGAGCAAAAGTGAAGAAACCGAAATAGCGGAGACGCCTGAGGACGTGCCAACACCAACAGCAGCACCTGAAGCCGAGGCTAAACCCAAAACAGCGGGAAGGCGAGGACGACCACCGAAATCTGGCGTGCAGGATTCCAACCCTGACGAAGACAAATCCGACAACAAGAAACCAAAGGCGGCTTCTCCAGCAGCTCGCCAAATCCCGTGCACAGAGTGTGATCTCGTTTTTTCTGCACCAGCTCAGCTCCGAGCACACAAAAAAGAGAAGCACACACAGCGCAAACCACATCCATGCCAAGAATGCGAGGAGAGCTTTAACCGTGCTGAGCAGCTGGAGGCCCACATGGCTCGCGCACACAAGGCTGGCCGTTACTCCTGCGCAACATGTGGCAAGAGCTTTGGTCGAGAGAGCAACCTTAAAGCCCACCAACAGAGCCATGAAAAGGAGGAAGAGAAGTCTGCTGGGGCCAATAAGAGATAAGCTGTGCATAATAGAGGAACGAGGGTTTGACAGAACAGGGGAGAGGGTTTCAGTTGTTTTAAAGTGGACTTTAGTGAAGGAAGGTGAGAGAAATGTGTTTTTGTTAATATGCTTTGAGTGGGTGACTTTCTGGAGTGTTTTATGTGGAAACTGGAAACCCAAAAGTCTCAAATGGCTTCATTTCATTTTGATGTTTTTATAGATGTGGCATAGTATATGGTTTGGGCCACGATTTAAATGTATAGCATAATCAAACCCATGTCTACAACATGGCAGAACTGTAGGGGCATGAACCTGATTATTAATAATAAAGAAAAGCCCACTCCTAGTGAAAGGCTTTAAATTTGGCTTTTATTTCAATATTTTAATGTAATTTTTTTATAACTATCACGAGTGAGTTGAGTTGTTTTTACATGATTTTTTAGAGGTTTGGGGAAAATGGTATGCCTAAGTGGAATTAGTCTTCATCAATTAGAGAACTAGCTGATTATTTAATTTCCTGATGCTACTTTTAAACTTTGTTACCAGCGACTACAGTTTCAGAGCTGAGTGATAAGAGATGATTTTCCATGTTTTCCCTGAGTTTTTTTTTTTTTTTTTTTTTAGAAAAAACTAATTTCATTTGTTTATAATCTGATCTGTGCCTCCTAACCCTGATGATGCGACAGGATGCCATGTACAGAACCTGTTGCTATGTAGGAGTGAATTCAGTCTCTTTCCAGTTTGTTTTGAGAAGAGATGCCTGGTCTTTTGTTTATCTGAGCTAACTTTTTAAAGGTGTATGTACATGTACTCCATTAAAATCATGCAAACTTCAACCAGCAAAGATATTACTTTGATTACTTAGTGAGAATTGTTCATTGTGAACTTTTATATGGCCTTTCATTCTATCATAGTATTGCAGGTAAATTTTTGAGACTCTTAAAATGATGCACAGAATAAGTTTAATTGTTTTAATTTGAATCAGAAGAGTTAGCTCAGGTCTGTCTGTGTTACCAAGCAAGTTAAACTGTTTCATATGACATCTGTAAATTAATGCCTACACAGTGGCCCTGTGTTTTGATGATGATTTATTTTGGATGATTTTTTTTTTTTTTTTTTTAAGTAATGCACAAACCTTGACCACTGTATCCATCTGGAAAAAAATGTATTCTGCTGTGTCTGCAGTGTAATTTCCCCATGTTGGCTAAAATTAAAGAATACCACCTTAAGGAGATGTTTTGGAATCAGTGTGCAAATGTTTACGGTCCAGAATTTTGTCTATTCTGATTCAGACACTTTAAGTAAGATAAAGCTTACAATTGATTAAATAAATAATCAGTTAAACAAATTCACTTTAAAGTCTACTACAAAGCATGTGGTAGAAACTGACAGTTCAGTTCTTCATTCTGTAGTTTTAGTAATTTAGATGTGTAATGATGTTAAAAGCTAAAACATTTACTGACTTAACAATGTCTCTTCATATCAATCCATATAGACTACAGTGTCCTTTGGGACAAATGAGAAATAAATAATATAATAACTTGTGACAGGAAGTGAGTTTCAGTGCCTGAAAACACTTCAGTAATTTCACTGTACTTGATTGTTATATAATGCTTATATTGAAAAAACAAAGGAATTAAAAGCTAAATTAGCATTCAAACTGCAGTAATGGCATGGTGGATAAAAATGTGACCATCATCTGAAGATCCTGGCTTTATACACCAGTCTAATGTATCAGATATTAGATTAGATGCTCATGTGTGACAAGATAGCCTGATTGCAAAAGTGTGACTTTCTGATTCAGCAAATGGATGGCAGCTCCAAATTTCAAGTTTTTTTTTTTTTCAACAACAAAAGTTAGTCGTCTAACAGCATTGATCAAACAGTTTGGGATTAATTACAGCTGTGGTGCTGAACAGTTAGCTCAAGTCTCTCGATTGGCTAGAATCAGATTTTTCCTGATAGCCTTATGCATTCGGTAATAATTATTTAAAACACTATTGTTATTAAAAATATCTCTGGTATGCAGCCCTAATTATTTGAGGTAGGAAAATATATGGTTCATGTATGAGTTGTCTGGTCATAGTCACCAAGCTGATCAGCTTTAATGTAATCAGTGATATGATTTTAGGTTGAGGACCCACGTACATGTCTGTCTGTCTTACTGTACGGAAAAACTGTCTGTATAACTTATCAATACAAAGAAACACAATTTAAACAGAACTCCCTGTTCAGTAATCAGCAAGTGAATCAGAAATGATAAATTGAAAAAGTAGATCATATAAAGATGACTTATACCTTCAGCACTGTTAATATGGACTAATCCCAGTAAAAGTATTTAGTTTGATTTTTTTTAAAAATATCTATTGGTGTATGAGTTTGTTTACATTGAGCAAAGAGCTTATCAGTAATTTATTTTAAAGTGGATTAGCACATAACTCTTCATAACATTTTACTTTTACTTAACATTTTGGTATTACTTATAGTGCAGGTTAAACTAAGTACATATCCAAGTACTGCAATGTGCATGCAACGTATTGAAAAGACAGCTCTGACCAAAACCTTTCTTTTATTTATATTTAAGGACCTCCGCACTCCAGTACACTAGATGGCGCGGTTACGCTTTATCCTGTCATAACAACCGCCAAACCCCAATGGAGAGGAAGAAGAAGCAAAAGAAGCAGCAGGCAGTATTAGAAAATGGTGCATATTTTTATTCTGTAAACGAGTTTTAGTAGTTATTTATTTAATTTGTTGGCCTCTTGAAAGCAGTTCTTTGCGAAATCCGTGCTTTCGGATGACTCGTCTGTGAAAGTCAAAGCGGAATCTGTGAGGTGGATTAGGAAGGTTAGCTAGCAGCTCTTAGCAACACAACACTAACAGCACACCAATCCTTTTCACACTGCGCGTGCAGAAAGAGAAGAAAGTGTCAGTGCAACGGATGTCTTTATTTTGATTATTTATTGTTTAGCAGACATGGCTTCAGAGTTCACTATTGACATCCAGCTCACTGAGCTGGGCTTTTCAAGCTGGGACTTCCAGGTATTAAAACAGAAAGAGACACATCAGGACAATGCAGACCTGGACAATGCATCTGCAACAATGACGTCGGCGTGTCCCACGCCAGTGGACATGCTCGTGCAGGAGGAAACATCTGTGAGGCATTTTACTCCTGTTGTTCATCCAATTTCTCTTCCCAGTCATAATGGCTCTCAGGAATTTAGTACCAGTTCAGTGCATGCAGATTCCACAGAGACGAGCACAGGCGATGGCGACAAGACTGTACATGAAGAACAAAGTTTATGTGTTAGAGAAAAAAGAAGAAAATATCCATGGTATGATGAAAATGCTGAAGAGCGACTTAAAGGGGACAAAAGGAAAAAATTACACAAAGATCAGAGAAAGAATGCTGAGCTGAAAGAAGGAGGAGCTCAGAGGAAGCTGGCTAGCGATGCTGATGTTTCTGAGGAAGAAGACGAAAATGATAATGAGGAGGACGATGAGGAAGATGATGACAACGATGATGACAACGACTCGACAGAAGATGAGGAATGTGATGATGGGTTGTCTTCAGGTGAGTGAGTGTGTAAACAAATATTTTCCTGAGTAGTGCAGTTGTGGAGACTCTTAGAGCTATATTTCATAAACGCTGAATGTGAGGTATTTAAAAAGTCATCATGGATCTACAAGAACAGGCCAAATTTTATATTTTTTGAAGACACAAAATACAAGGGCATTGTTGTCTCAGTAGAACAAACAGTGTTTCAAGTGAGTAAATTCATTCAGTGTATCTTATCTGCTTGTTGCAAAGCTTAAACATTAACAGTTTATTTTCAAGGTAAAGCACAGTTTCACAACTCAGTTTGCCAACTATGTTACTAACAGAACTTTGTCCTGCAACAAAAAATGATTTAGGATTAATATGATTTTAGAATTTTGTAGGAAATTCAGTCCTCAACTATTGAGTGACTGCAGTCACAAGTCATCAGAGAACAGCTGTCTGCATCAGCCAAGTCTGAGACCATCTTCATTTTCAGGTGTATCCGTCCCCAGTCACTACACGCATCCCAAGCAGACTACGCATTCCTCCATGCGACAAGATCCCCAACAAGAAACAGGGAGAATAGACAAATCTATTTACAAAATGCTTGGCTATAATATAGATAAGAAAAATAAATAGGTTTTCAGCCAAGACTTAAACAGCGACACTGAGACTGTGACAGAGTCCCGATCACTAATTAGAAGGCTTTTCCCCAACTTTGGGGCGTTGTAAGAAAAATCCCTCCTCCCAAATGTAGTTTACATTATACACGGTACTTACAAGCAGCCTGCATCTTTCGATTAAAGTGGGTCTGTTGGATCATAAAATACTTGCTGTGCTTCTCTCTGTTTCTCCAAATACACTCCCCTCAATGCAGGATCAGCACCCTAACTAGCTTTTTGTCTTCTCTTTTCAAACAACTGGATTGAAAAATTTTGATGAGAAAGAGTGTAAAAGTGTACCCATATAAATAATGTGTGACACATAGACTGATTACGGTCACTAACAGGTAACATATTTGACAATTCCCTTATTTTGACCCATATTTTCAGCAGTAGGACTCGCCTGGCTGAGCACTTCTGATTTTCATGAACAGTTTAACATCATATTTGAACAAGTCACACACTCAATGATTTTCTTTGATTGCTTTAGCTCTGATTAGTTCATGTGTGAAAATGATTCCTTGTGCTCCTAGAACCACTTTTTTACAATTAAAGTCACATAAATGTTCTCCTGGAATATGGCCCTTCATCAAGTGGAAAAAGCAAACTCCATCGTTGTAATATCCTGGCCGTTGTCAGCTGACTTCATTGTATTGCCACATAACTGGGGCTAAAACGATTCCTCGAGTAATTCGATTACATAAAATGATCGAGGCCAAATCTTCTGCCCTAAGCTTCTTTTAATTAATTTTAAAAGCTTGCATTATGTTTTTACGCAATTTATTGTTGACAGCACGCTTTTAACAAAGTGCACTTTCAGGTGCAAGCCGCCAGTAAACACCAACGAAGAAGATGCGCTTACATCACCCACAACGCGTAAAGAGACGCAATCAGTTAGCTGTGTATTAATTTGAGGGAGGATTCTGGTGCGGGCTACAAAATGGAAGGGAGCGATAAAATTATCAGCGAGCCAAGAGAAGAAGAAACCAGACAGAAATCGTCAGTAAAGGCTTATGTTATGTCTGAGCTGTAGATTTTGAAACTTTTAGATCTGAAAGTTTAGTTGCACACCTTTTGTGTTTTTGTATAATTATAAATTTTAATGAGTGCCTTAGCTTTTTTGACCCTTAAAGTCATTTGAATTTAATTTAATTTTTTTAGTTTTTGCATCTGAAAAGAGGCTTTAAAATAAGAATGTATGGCACTGTAATACACTTAATTCATCACGCGGTGGCCGGAACTATGGTTCATTATGATTCACCTTGAGTTTTGGCACTGCAATTGCGTTTTAATCTTTTCACGCGAAAATATGTTTAAGTCGCCTTAAAAACATGTTTAAACGTTAAATTTTTTTGGCGGTCCTCGCGGAAGTTTGCGGACCTTGCAGAACGTCGCGGAACGACGGCGGGCGAATGCGCCGGCTCACGCTAGTCAAACCGCATAGGTGAGATGGGGGTATAAGCTATTCCTTGTATTATGAATAATGGCAATGTTTATGTTTGATAAAATGCTGCATGCATTTTTTTTTTTTAAGTTGATTTTTCTAAAAAGAAAACCAATTAATCTTTGTTTCTCCTATATATTTGACATTGCTGTTTAATTAAGCAAAAGTACATTTTATCTGATTGCTTGATTAATTGATTACATTTTTGGTAGAATACTCGATTACTAAAATATTTGATTACAGCCCTAGACATAACGTTGCTGAGTCTAGACCTAAACAACTGAAAAAATCCCAAATCTTAACACTGCGTACAGAGGCTTGTACAGTAGGCTCTATGCATGATGGGACACATTGCTTCATGCCCTTTCCTTCTTACCTCGACACACCTACCGCTCTGGAATAGGTTCTGGACTCATCAGTTCACAGGACCTTTTTCCATTACTTCAAAGTCTAATCTTAATGCGCTCTAGCAAATGTAAACCTTTAATTTAATCCCACTAACAAGTTGTTTTCTTATGACAAGACAAATGTTTAGTCCCAATCTGTTGAGTTCTTGTCACATTGTGTGTGTGTGTGTGTACTTTCACTATTAAACAAAAAGGTAATTTCATCTGTTGATTTTTATTTATTTATTTATTTATTTATTTATTTATTTTACAATGCAACTTCACTAAAAATTTAAGTGATCTTTGTTCATGTGTCATGAAAGTATAAGCATTACCTAAGAGATGGTGAGGAACATTTACTCAGTTACATATTTTAATTAGTTAATGTTCCAGTTTATGCACTGTTACCCAAGTTGCGGTTTTTAAAAATTAGAAATTGTCCCCTACTTATAAATAAGGTACTTTCCGGGAGCACGTTCATAAGTTTGATTTGTTCTTCAGTCTAACAAAATGAATGTTATACAACTTGGTCAAAAATATAATAATAATCTATAATCCTACTGGTGGTGTGCTCTAAACTATTTACACATTGGCAGGCAGCACAGCATCCTGCACAGTGGGAGTGAATTATTTGCCTTGTTTGTGTAGAATTGTAACAAAATTTGAAAAAACGATTGAATATTAAATGGAGATAAAATCATGATACAGATCGAATCTCTACCTAAGTAACGTGATTATATTAAATCGTTTGTATCGTAATAATATCGAATTTGTTCTTCCTCAGGATCTAACACACATTTCATATGGTTTATACAGTTTGCACTTTTTTATATTTTTATAAATTATACATTTTATAATTTTATCTTATTCTAACAAAATTACTGCATATTGTAGGTTTTATATTTTACATTATTTTCTGTTGCCATTTGCTTCTCTTATTTTCTTCCTACTCTAGTTTGTGTAAGTATTTCACAATTTGAATTTAAATTTGAATTGTGTGCTCCCTGGTGATTCTCATTTTTACCTTTTTGTTCAAATGACTTTATTTCTACCAGTATACAGTAGGATATAATAATAAAAAAACAAATAAATAAATAAATAAAAATTTACTTATTTAATTATCCTTACTCTTTGCAGTGAACAAGTTAATAGTTACTGTTATGTCTCCTCAGATACAAACGGTTGGGAAGAGCACCGCTGCGAGGTGTGCAGCCTCAGCTTTCCCACGATGTTCCTCCTACATGAACATTTGCATGTACATAATGGCGTTCGTCTCTACCGCTGCGCAGAATGCGGCAAGCAGTTCTGTCACCTCGTGAACTATCGCAAGCACCTGCGCTCTCACGGACAAGCGTCCACTCTTCAATGCGTCATTTGCACAGCCCAGTTTGCAACACAGGACGAACTGAAGCACCATCTGGACACGAACCACTTTGAGGAAAAGTTCTATCAGTGTGATCTCTGCAAGCGCATTTTCACCAGCTTCGTGGAGTGCGAGAAACACGTGCAGACACACAAGCGGCGCGCTAAACGCTACCCCTGCCCCAAATGCGAACACAGCTTCCGCCATCGCAGATCCATGCTTTACCATCTCAAGCGTCACAAAAAGGGCATGTTCGTCTGCACGGACTGTGGCCTGGCGTTCTCCACAAAAGCCGTGCTCCTGCGCCACAGCTTTCATCACCTGGGCCTGTTGCCGTACACCTGCATACGTTGCAAGCGGCATTTCCGCTTATCCTCTCTTTACATGAAGCACGAGTGTAAACCAGAGCAGTTGCAATGCGTGGCATGTCTCGTCGTCTTCCAGAGTCAGGAGGACTTCCTGAAGCACAAGAAGGACACAGGTTGCTGGGGTCATCAGACTGCTCCGAGCTCAAAGACTAATGACATCCGGTGTATGGAGTGTGGGCAGGTCTTTGACAATTCAGAGGAACTTAAGAAGCACGCCGGGATGCATCAGAGGATCCTGAAGTGCGCGGAGTGCGGCATGGGTTTTCGCTCATCCATTATGCTCATGTCGCACATGGGAGGTCATGTGGCTCAGCGGCCATGTCTCTGTAAAAAGTGTGGCGTTGGGTTTTGTCATCAGCAGGCTTATGACAGCCATCTTAAAACCTGTGGGCTTGTGAATCCAGCAGAGGTAATCTATTACGCTTTTCCATGAACTATTAATCATTTAATAAACAGTTGACACAACAAGAACAAAATTCATATCTAATACTAGATGTTCCCACGACTTCGTTTACATTGAATTGAATTGCACACTCATAAGTGCATATAAAAAAAAATAAAGCACAGCGCCATCTGTTAAATTTTAAGAAAAAACTAATGATTATTTTAAAGGCGAATTTTATGTTTTTTTTTTATTATTATTATTATTATTATATATGGTCATTTAAAAGTACTTTTCGTGCAGTGAAACAAAGCATATATGTTACCTCAAGCTTAGCCATATAAACCTGTGAACACCCCATTCAAATTTAAATGTGATGCATGCACAAACAGACAGACAAAAATTCCAAAAACCATCTTGAGGTTGCTCAATCTTACTCATCTTGCATCTTGTAGGTTGGATGTGGCAATAACTTCCAGCCGAGTTCCGTTGATGTGCAAATAGTTAGGTGGGCGATATGAGGTCATGTGTTGTCCTGCAAAAACAGAACACCTTTCGTGATTAAACCCCGTTATTTTTCCAATAAAGGAAAGCATTTCAAAAGTAAAGCAGGCAGGCTGATCATGACACTGGAGAAAGAAGGAAAACTTACACGGTATCAATGCACTAGTGAAACAAGCAGTTTTAAACTATACACAAATTGGCATCCAGCATTATATAAACGTTTATATATACAGTATATGCATGGTGGCAGTGGCAAGAAAAAACTCCCTGAGATGGTAATAGGAAGAAACCTTGAGAGGAACCAGACTCAACAGGGAACCCATCCTCATTTGGGTGAAACAGAAAGCAGTAAATGATCTGCATTCATACAGTGTGTTGGGTGGCAGGCAGTTCAGCTATAATAGCTGATGTTAATTGATGTTAATATGGAGTCCAGGTAGTTATTGAAGACTCAGGTAGACTTGTACTTCACTTAATGATGAGCTGATAAATCTGAGCGCTCTCTACATATTCTGATTATGGTTAGGGTTACAGATTGCATGCTTTACATTGAGGTACTGCACATAATCCATCTATGCATTATTTATACCACTTATCCTGTGTAGGATGTCAGGGCACTAGGTGGGGTCCACCCTGGATGGGGTGCCAACCCACGAAGCTCACACATTCACAC